>NW_022995372.1:4547044-5147044 GCF_004354385.1 Drosophila innubila | reverse complement strand
GGTTTAATTTTACCAAAGCTAAACGATTTAGGTATGGAAAATTCCTCAAACTGAGAGCAGTACTAATGAAATAAGAATATGCTCTATCAGTATCAGTTAAACTTTGAAGCATGCCCAACCTACAAATCTATTTGTAAGTCTATTTTCAAAAGATACAACGGAAAACTATCTCACAGATACATTTCTAGTATTGCATCAATTTTGTTGGTTGCCTTTGTTACTCAAGCAACGACTTTGGCTGTGTTTAAAGGACCCTGTCCAAATAACATGACATCTATTGGAAACTTTGATATGAAGCGGTATTTGGGTAAATGGTATTCACACTCCATGTATGCGTTGTTTTCGAAGAAAATTCCCAATTGCAAGTCCATTGAGTTCATACAGGAAAAGGATGCTACCTATACACTTACAAATAAGGAAATCAGCACCGTGTAAGGAACTTTTAGTGAATCAAGTTTTGTATACATCTATAATATACATTTCCCAACAGGACTCATACACTGAAAACAAAAACATACAAGATAAATAATATCGATAGCACGATTGGCAAGTTTGATATGGAAATTAACGAAAAAGGTTCGTAAAAGCCCATCTTAAGTGCCGAAACTAACATATAGTATATATCTTCTGTTCTAGGCGACACTAGAAGCATTGAGATCTATATTTTAGACACGGATTATGATAGCTTTGCTATTCAGTTCATGTGCTTCGATTCCAATAGCGTTTTCAACTTTCGTAAGTCTATCACACATACCACGAAAAACTTCAGCTTAAAGTCCTTTTTAATTTCAGAGTGGGCTGTGATCAATACACGCAAGCGAATACCATCAGCAGAAACTATATTCACAGCTCAAAAGATGGCCCAACTCTCAGGCATAAAGATAAGTAAAATGATTAAGGTATTGCAGCATGCCTGTCCGTCAGATACTTAAATGTATAAAAATCTATAAACAATTATGCTATTATAATATTATTCAGTTATTTCTTAGTCGTTTTATTTTGTCATAGATCTTTGACAGTGTGCATAAAGAACGAAAAATTCAATTTCGACATATTTCCATCCATTTGCTTCACTTGTGGATGGAATTTTTCTGGAAATTAAATTAAATTAATTTTGGCATAGATCTTTAGGTAAAGAACAAAAGGATTGAACTCAAGTTGTATACGTGTCATAAAAATCAATGAAGTTAACTTTAATATTGATAAATTTAAATTATGTCATAAAAGAAAACAAAAAAAATAATAATTACATAAATTATAATATTTCAACAACTTTTAGCATATTTATTTTTTTTATCATACAAGCCAGTAATTATTTGCTTTAAATACAATTTGTGTCAAATGTGTATGATTTTTTTGTAATTGATATAATAATAAGTCTGAGTATAAACATATTATTTATTGTAGTCATTTAAGAAGTTTCTAATATGACGAAAATACGCTCATAGAAGCGTTTTAGCCATTCTCATGCCTTCTCAATGGCCTCGTGAACTGCATTGATGTCAAAGTCATCCTCCTCCAATTGCATTAATGCCGAATCAGTTGCATTGCCCTCCAGTTGGGGACAGTTCTTCTGTAAGGTATCGATCAGCATGGCTTGAGAAATCTTATTGTCATCGAGAATCTTGTGGGCAGCATCGATGGACTCGACTGTGGGCTCCCGTTGGCGAGTTAATATCCAGACAATCTCTGAAATTGGCAAATGGTAAATGACATCGATTGTAATTATCGTGTTTAACAATGTCTCCCTAGTTGGCCGTAATGCAATTAATTATGCACTTGCATTAATTATGCCAAATGGAATAACTGATTTTGTCGTTTGCATGCCAAATTAGCCAAGACCAAGTCAAATCGAGACATGGCTTCCGCATACTCACTCAAATGGGCCAGAGGAGTGAGGCTATTACAGCTATAGACAACTGCGTATGATTCGTAATCGGTTCCCAGTACCAGATAGTTCGGCTTGCTGACCACCTCTAAAAGTGATAGATACAAAGATACAGTTAAGGCGATAGATAACACAGAACATATAAGTATATGTATAGATATAGATATAGATATGGACATAGATTTGTTATAGTTATAGTTATAGAAATACAACCTTAACTAGAGAAAAGCCTATACTTACGATTCTTTGAGAAAGATACGGCCAGCTGAGCAGGTGCAATGACCTTTGCAGTTCCTGTTACATTTGTTGATTTACCCGTGCTGTAATTTCAAAAAGAATTATAAGTAATAAAAGCATATCAAGTGAATTGCAGTACTCACAATCTGTTGATAGCCGAATTCACTACAGATACTGTAGTATTATCGACAATCTCGTAGCTTGCGTAAATACACTTTTTGCCTAACTCAAAGGCAAATGGATACTTTGAATGCTCATACCAGATACCCATATACTGTAAAATATATTAAAAAGTAATAAATTATTTATTTATTTACAATCTGAAATGTTTGATTTCGGTTCAAATATAATATCATATACAATTGAAGATCAGTAATTGATTTTCTTAAGTCAAATAAAATTCAGGATTTTTTTTTATATTTTCGAGCGATGAAAAAAAAGTGATGGTCAAAAACGTTTTCATTAAAAAATCCAGGTACAAATTCATATTGTGTATATCAAAATATTCTTACGATTCTAAGCAATGGAAATTATTATAGAATTCCAGAAGCATATTAGCTCAATTCTGTTAAAATACATATTAACAAACTCTTTTGCTGTCAAACTTAAAAAATGATCATTGAAAAACTCGCGAAGGCAATCAACTAGTCTGCCAGTCACTTGACTTATTACTCTAACCTGTTTATTTTTACTATTAATGTCATAAATTGTGTGGTATTTGGATGTTTGTCTTTATCTCTTCTATTTAAACTCTGTAAAAAATTCTTAGAAAAGCTCTAAGACTTTATCAGCTAGTTATCAATTAACTTATCTTGAAACGTGTTTGTTTCAACCATAGCGCCATCTGTTGGCTTTGATTTGATGTAACTAATCTTGAAATTAATTAACCTACGACTTGAAATTATCTATGGCACAATTAATTAAAATGAAAATTTCAATTGAGTGACATTTGATTGACTATAGAACAACTGAAGTAGCTGTGAAGTGGTTGATGGTTTTGTTGTGACTCACTGTCACACGTCCACTTACCGCATTCACATCAAATTCGTCCATTATCTTTACTTCTGGACATTGGCCGGGAAAGGGTACTTGAGCCAAGACTCCACTAAAAGCCACAAGTGTAAGCAGCCAGATTGAAGTGCTGTGAAGAGATTAGAAGTCCAACTTAGTTATATTCTATATATTGCGGAAAGCGTAGAAGGTGCTATTGGTTACCTGATTGACTGACGCATTATTGTTTTTGCCTGCACACGAATTGCTCTGATTAGTGGATTTTTGAGTACTTTGAGTACTTTTTACTAGAGCTCGTTCTATAACTCGTCTGCTCGGTATTTTGAGCAACTGAAACTCGAGCGGTTGCAGTGCATCATTTATAGATTTATTTGTAAAAGCTTTTGGATTGTTTCTACTAAAAGCTTTAAACACTGCGCCGACGCTGCTTTATTGTTTAGTGTCAACAAATGAAAAGTGAAAAGTGTTCGCGATCTGAACCGCAGGAATGAAAGTTGAACTTGGGAGGTGAAAACTGAGGACACAAGTGCAAGCGAGAATGTCAATGTTCTCGTTACACTCATTGCCCGCGAGTTTTTCACTTGGCTTATCAGCTGCAGTAGATGAATCCAAAGATCAACAACAATTACAAAAATTGTTGTAATAATATGTACTACTATAAATAAGCGCTTGTAAATATTAATATGGCATGATTAGATCTTCCGCATATTCAGCTGACTGTTTGAATGTCTGACAACAATTAGGTTTCGAAACACATCATCATTTGTACATAGATATAATATAAATATTAAATATATCATAACAATTTTAGTATTCATTTATAGCCGTAAGTTGATACATTTTAAATATATACGATTTTATCAAATGGTATTAAACAATGTGCAAAATATATTTTAATTTGTATTTGTAATGCGTTTTAAAGGCTTTTTAAATGGATTAACATCCACTACCACTTAACTAAGAAAATTTTCAAATTGCACTTCCCTCTTTTATTTCTCATATCAGTTTAATCTATTTTCATTGTAAAAATATCTTAATTACTATTTAACATTCAACTAAAATATTAAACTGCACGCTTGTAAGTTTAAAATTTAGCATCCACATGCATAACACAAGCGTAAAGCTTTTGTCAGAGTGTGGAATGTGTTTGTGGCGCCATCTATTGAAGCGCTTGCGCTGGCGCCATCTATGGTGTGCATTGTGCTTTCGCTGTTACTGCAACCAAGAGTGAGTTCTTTATAAAGCAGCTTAGTGGTCCATCTTGGCTATTATTTATTGAAATCACACACACACACAGAATTGCACTCGCAAACACACACACACATGTCAGCACACACAAGCAGAAAATTGTTGTATTGCGGTTATTTAAAAAAAATTACATTTGCGTATTATTAAATTAATTAAATGTAAGCCACAAATTGAGTTAAATGTGCAAAAATGCGCCAATGAAAGAGGACGAAAAAGTCTCTGAAAGGCCTTACACATATTGCTGTATGAAGACACCTGGCTTGCAATTATATTTATTTAAGAGGGTAGCTTGAGCAGTTGAAAAACGTTCTGTAAATGTATTCATTCTTTGTATATTAAGATATATCGGAAGGGAGCTATTCTTTGTCGTATTTGTTTCTTTATTTATAGTAAGCATTGAAATGAAAAAAGATTTAGCAAATCAAAATTTTAATTGGGGATTTTAGAAGGCAGTAATTTTTGAACAAAATTAAGCAAGATTATTTTAAATATTTTTATATTAAAATAAGTAACCTTAAAAAACGATAATAATTCTACAAACATTAAAAATTTTTAAAAAGTGAAAATAAAATAATTTCTAAAAAATTAATTAAAATAAATCAAGCTTATGAAATAAGCTTAAGTAGAGAAAGAAGATTTTTAATAATATTCCAAAATAAAAAATATTTAATATCAATAATGAAAGATAAGATACCTATCGACAAGAATTCGAACTTAAAGCAAAAACTATATTTATATTTTTGTTATGTGTTCTTGTAGAACTGTCATTTCATAAAATAAATAAAAAAATGGCACGTAAGTCCCAATGGTTTCTTGGGCGTAGCCTTTAAGTATATATAAATATTATAAATTTATTGAATGACCCTCGAGTATTTAAACTCATACAGTTGTATGTGGATCCGAATGGCCTGCCAACTATTTTCGTATGGGAATTTATGGCAGTCCAGCGACTGGGCCAATGCGACAAATGAAAGGATCCATGGAATGGGTTTGGGATTGGGGAAAATGGTATATGTGATATGGGCTGGTTGATCTGCTTGGCTGGATGGATGAATGGATGGATGGATGGTTGGATGGTTGGCTGGTTTGGATTTGGCTCGCATGCAGCGTGTAGTAATTAAATTTAAAATATGTACAGACGCCGAATTGTTTGAGCTTGGGTTTGAAACAGGTGCATTGTGTGGCAAGGTGGGGGGGAATAATTTTATCAAAGGCAACCGACACGACTATGAAACCGATGCCATAAGCCGGCCAACTGGACAGCCCTCGAATGCGGCACTCTCAACTCATACATATATATGGTACAGGCATGCATTAAATACACTCACTCGGGCACTCACACTCAATTCAATCATTTTGCCTTTTAAGTGTATTTTGCGGTTATGCGCTTTATGTGCATTTTGTCTCATGTAATTTGATTTAACTCTCTGCCTCTCTATTCATCTCGAAAGTGCTCGACTAACAAATACTTTCTAGTCACAACTAACTAAAATAGAGCAATTTTATAATGTACGGTAGATGGCGCCAGTGCACTTTTCCCTACTCCACACTATGTAAAATAAATTGTTTATTATTTGGATACTGCTTGTGATACAGTGATAAACCCCTTTCAACATTGACTACAGGGTATTTATAAAAAAAGGAAATCAGTTTCCTGTGGCCATTTAATTGAGTGTATGCCTTTTATAAATTTGTTAACAAATTGCATTAAATTTCATTATTGTTATGCCTGCCACTTGCTGCAGTTGTACAATCAGCAGTTGACACGTACAAAGGATTCAGCACAAGGATTAAGCCAAATGACCAACTAAACTACAATAAGATATATAACTACGACAAAGGGATTCAGTTCATGATGATGACCTTTAACCCAATTCCTTTGGGGCTTAACTTGAGAAAATGCAGCTCCTGAGAACGTCACAACATGACGCAATTTGGAATTATACACAATCCCACACACATACATGAACACCAACACACACAAATAGTTGGCTACTTATGACATTCTCGTGCTTTTTGGATGACTTGAAGCAGAAATTTTACAAGGATTTATATTTTTAGACATGGAATTTTTTTTCTGATATGATATATTATGATTATTGATTCGATTCGGTCGGCCTTGACACATGTTTCAAGTTTCATTAAAATAGCTTTAAAATTTCATCATTTCAGTTGTAAATTTAAAATTTTTTTAAAATTTATTTTTAAATAATTTACAATTTATTTTACTTCCTAATTTTAATCATATTTTTGAATTTAATTGAAATTTATGAATAAATTTTTTGTCAACTGCATGTACTTAATGTTAAATAAAGAAATAAATATATTTGTCAGAGAGTTGAAAAAATTTAAAACACGCCATAAGAAACAATTTATTTTAATACCACAAAGCACAAAAGGCAAAATTGCCATCATTTAACTGTTAAAAAATTCGAAAAGAAATTGAAATTTTGTTAACGATCGTAAAATTGCAAATTTTAATTGAAATGAAAATCGTTAGTTAGTTTAGATACTTTACCAGTATTTACAATTAGGAGCAATCGCGACTTAAGGATATAAACTTATATCAAATGTGATTAATTTTATGTTTTTATTTTTCATACAAGTCAGCGTGTGAAAAACTGAATGCTTATTGATGCTGCAAATAAAAAATAATTTATTTAGCAGTTTGTTGTTATGTCTGTTGTTGTTGTTGGCTGCTTGGGCATCAGTTGTTCCGCTCAACTTTCACCCGGGGCAGACAACAAAGACGCAGAAGCAGAACCTGAAAGTATTTTGATTTGTGCAATAAGTATTGTCGTTTGGCTGCCACTGTCGGCAATTTCTTAAATTTTTTATAGCGCATAACCTGTCTGGCACACATGCGCTTGCCGCCTCTGCCCCAGTCCACGCCCCCCGTCCCCGTCCCCATCCCCGCCCTCTCCACCACCTTCTTCATCTGTCGCGGATTCCCTGCAGCGCGAACTTAGCGCCCGTTGTTTGTTGTTTGTCGTAAGGCTCAAAGTTAGAGCAGGACCAAGACGAAGCCGAAGACGCGGCGGAAGACAAAGTCGAAGTCGAAGACGAGAAGGAAGAGGAAGACTTCGTCGCTATCGTTGGCTACGCTTATTGCATTATGCCACCGAACGCCAAGTCAGTCAGCGTGCGTGCACAGCCAGATAGAAGGCACTGTAGGAGGCAAGGACGAGGTGATTGAGATGAAGGAGAAGTGGTAGGAAGTGGTAGGAAACGGCTCAGGATATATCCTCGCCAAGTGCAGCTGATGCCACTTTTGGCCCGTGGCAATTGCTGTTGTTGTTCTTGTTGGTTCTGGCGTGCAAAGAAGAATAACTGAACGCAAAAAATAACAAGAAACGAAAATTACAAAATTATGTCAACGAACTCGATATACACTTTAAACTGTAATAATTTTGTACAAGGAATCAAACTGAAACAACTATTTTGGTGAAAGGTTCTATTTCAGTTTTCTTCTTTCGGTTTCGGTAACAGTACCGGTACGTAAGGGCACTACAAATCAATTTTGAAAGGGAAATTGGATGATGCATGGCTTATAATCGAAAAATATCAAATTTTCTAGTTGATAAAAATGTAAATGCAGAATCAATTTAGAGGCCAAATCATGATCAAAAAGACATTCCGCTTGAATATCGGTTAATTTTTGACGAAGCTATGAGAGATCAAAGAATTTGAAAAAATGTCAAGGGGTGTATATGGAAAATTGGATGATAGATGGCTTAGTTTCGAAAAATATCAAATTTTCTAAACGATAAAAGTTTAAATGCAGCATCAATTTAGAGGCCAAAACATGATCAAAATGACATTCCGCTTGAAAATCGGTTTGTTTTTGATGGAGTTATGAGAGATCAAAGTATTTGAAAAAATGTCAAGGGGTATGTATGGAAAATTGGATGATAGATGGTTTAGGTCGAAAAATAACAAATTTTCTAGATGACAATAATATAAATGCAGAATCAATTTAGTGACCAAATCATGATCAAAATGACATTCCGCTTGAAAATCGGGTCAGTTTTGTTCAAGTTATGACAGTTGGAAGTTTGTTAACTCTTTGACCTAGCAACTTTACCACAACCGTACCGGTACGAGCGTTTCGGTTTTGGGTTCTTGTAAGAGAATTGATTTCGGTTACGGTTTTATTTCTAGTTCTAAAAATGAAAAGGTAAGATTTGGTTAACGGTTCCGTTACCGGTTACGGTGTTATTCCCCGATTTTATATAATATTTAATTAAACTACTACTGTCAATAACAACAATAATTTGATGATTAAATCTGAAAAAAATTGACAAGTTTTTCAATTAAAATTAAACAAGAAAAGTTTTTAATTTTTATAAATTATAGCATTTTAATCTATTTTAATTTATTTTCAATCATTTAAGCAACTCTTTAAATTCTTTCCGTTGAGTTAGTTTAGATTTCATTTACCAAATTATTTGGAATTTCAAATATTTCGTATATGTATGCTCAATAAAATAATACATAAATCATTAATTATTAAACATTTATAGAAAACAAATTAGTAAATTTCAATTAGATATTGTATAAAAAGTTAGAAAATATTCTGTAACAAACCTCGCAGCAAAGTCTTCTTACCTTTGAGTGTAGGGCAAATAAATATGAGAATTGGCACAGCTTTTGGTACGCAACTTATGCTTCCCCTCCCGCAAACATTTCCTGCATCGTCTATCCCTCCACCCACTCACACAGACACACACACACACGCATACACATACACACAGAGTTGTTGGCAAGAAATGTTAATACCAAAAACGAACCATTTGCCGCAATGAAAATCGCGTAAATTTCATACTGATTGTAAGTGTCGCCGTTTTGCTTGACGTTCCCGTCGCCGGATCTGGAGATGAAGACGTAGCCAAGGAAGGATAGGGGAGGATTGAGAATGATGCAAGGATGAGATGCCGCCTTGTTGCCGTCTGTTTGTCTAGCTGCCTGCCACATCCTCATCATCCTGCCTCAGTGTTGCCTGTCGCCTGCAGATTGTCACCATTGTCACAATTGCAATTTTTACTTTTGCGCTGTCGTTTTGGCCCTGATTTGCTTGCCATTTTTGCGGCATTTACCATCAGCGTCTTCGCGTCGGCCATAAGCTAAGGACTAAGGACTAAGGACCATGGCTAAAATGCCCTTCGATTGCATTAATGGCAATCGCGTCCAGTGCCAGCTGCAAATCTCTCAAATGAGAAAACTTTTGCACCCCTTCTCCAGCCAATGGCCAACTGAATCTTTCAGCATGTCGTTTGGTTGTCTTTCGGAAAATTTACTCACACTCGGAACGTGTGTAACCAGCCGGAAAGTGATACTATAGTAAAATCAGTCTTAGATTTGCTGCTGTGTGGATAAAAGTTGGATCAATTCCTTGTTACATTGTTTTTTGGATGCATGACAAATTTGAAACTGAATGTGGAGTACAGAAGCAAGAAAGGTAGCAGATTCATATATATCCATATTTGCGGTGTTTTCTATGTTATAATTTAAATATAACTAACAGCTTATCAAGTCACAATGGAGGACGATCATCTGGACATGGAGTAAGTAACTTAAATGGCTGTATTTTATTGACTGGGAATCCTTGTTTCTCTGTGATTGCATGAAGAATAAAGTGAACATGGAGGTAACATAACCTTTTTTGAGTGTTAGATGTTTCCTTTAAATATCAGCATGTATTCTAAATTCTTTGCATAATGTATGTAAATAATAAGTTGGCCAAAAATTAAGTGACCATGGATGACAGGTATTAAAGTTGCCTTTAAGGTCAGTAATTTAGAAAATTTATTATAAACTCTGATGCACACCTTAAATGCTGGCCATAGTTTTACAAAATAATGTGAGCATGGAGGACCAGATAAAGGGCTTACATTTTTAAAAAATAAAAATGTAGATATTAACTGTATTATACAAATTGTATTAAATAAAGTGAACGTGGAGGACAAAAATAAATATATGAATATATATATTTGGGTTGCAAATTGTTAGCTTTCGGGATTATATACGTTACAATGTTGTTCTTGACAACATTACGAAATAAAGTGACCATGGAGTATAAACGAGCTACAAGTAAAAAGTTGAGACTCAACTGATTGCCATTGGAAATGTGAGCCATCTGCGATATTCGAAGTGTGATTAAAAAATAATTTCACAGGAATATGACAAGAAATGAAAACGTGGCAAGCACGTCTTTGATTTGGTAACGAGAGAGAACCTCGGGGAAAGTCAAAGAAAACATTTGTCAGGCATCGGGAAGACTGATGGCGCTTTTGATGGCCGAAAATCAAGTTTGTTTTTACGTGCCGCGTGACAGGAACGTGTGGCACTGCCACATCCAATGCCACAGTGCCACAGTGCCAGCGACTTTTGGTTGGTGTGTGGGAATTCGGCTGCGGATATCAAAGGTCGCAGCTGCTGCAAATGGCTGGTGCTTTAACGAAATGAGAACCTTGCCCCATCCGGTGGCACAGCCAATGCGACGAGTGGCAGTGGCTATGAGAAATCGCTCGTCATTATTGACGCTTGCGAAAATTCGCTAGAATCGCACACATGCCTCCCCCTCCCCCCTTTTGTCTGCAGACATTGCGGGGGCGCCATAAATTATGCTACTTTCTGCGTGTTGCCTGCCGCACGAATATAGACATCGACATCTGTAGCTGTGAAAAATCGTGCCCCAAAAACTTTGACCCGTCCTCCCCTTCCAGGCGCCTCCCCCTTAACCACTAAACTGCTGCCAACTTATTGAAAATCACTTAGACACACATGTGACGCCCGGTCGAAAGCGTTACGTGAGCGTAAAACTGGAACTTCTCCCACTCCCATGTCCCCCACTTCTAGTCCCGGTCTGGTTGGGTACTTTGTATAATTTATGTTCGGCATTAGAATTTATTTGTTACCACAGCCCTGAAACTAGCTAATCTTGTATGTAGAGAACTGCTGCTTGACATAGGAATGACAGCCATGTCCAATGGAAAAACCAGTTGAAAGCGATTTAAATTCTTTAAGCCAATTACTGATAGTAACCAAAGTTACTTTCTAACTGGTTTGACAAAAGGAAAAGCCGCTCTAAATCATATCTTGTGCAATAAAATATTTTTCATTGTTATAGCTAAGTTTTCATTATTTTATATTTCAATACGTAAACCTTAAACGATTTGCAAGCGATAAAAGTGATAACAGAATGAATATAATAACATACAAAATATTATAAATATGTTAAACAAATATTTAGTGATATTTAAATCAAGGCTGCAAACCACAAACATTTTGTTAAAGGTTCGGTGGCCAAATTTTGACAAAAACTTGATCTGCTTGCATTATAGAGGAACCTACATACTAAGTTTGGTGTCTCTAGCTCTTATAGTCTCTGAGATCTAGGTGTTCATACAGATGGACGGACAGACAGACAGGCAGACAGACAGACGGACATTGCTATATTGATGCTGATTAAGAATATATATACTTTATAGGGTCTGCCACGCCTCCATCTGCCTGTTACGCACATATTCGTTAAAACAAACCCAATAGACCCCTGTACATTTTTTAAGTACGGGGTCTAAAAATTCATAATTTTGATAAGAATCTAAATTAATTTAAAGATTTAAGTATGACTTATCTTTATCCGAAGTCTCAAATACTTGAGTTATATTAGAAAAGCATAAAATTATTGTAACAATTTTTATTTTCGAACCGAACTTTTTATTAAGGAAAGTGGTGTGGTTCATGTTCGGGTTCGCTGGGTAAATAATTTCAAGGGTTCAATTCATAATTCGTTTCACTCTGCTTTAAAACCCGAACTGAACCGGTTCTGTGAGGTTCGGTTCAGAATCGGTTTGCAGCCTTGATTTAAATACACTAATAGTAATAGACAATAGTTATTAAAAGAACAATAAGAATAGAGAGTTGCGAAAAAATTATCAAAAATAAAATACTTGCTTGCGTGTTCTATAAAAAATATTGATATATTTTCCAAGCTAAGTTCAGTTTACATATAATATTTATTTAACCAAAATCCCTTACTGTGGGAGCCTCTTGAAATCAACATCAGTAGCACCTTATCGGTTGCTTTAAAAAAATGGCTTAAACTGTTCTCGGCCCACAGATATGAGGCAGGCCAACAGCTGTCGCGGTTGAGTGCACTTGATAAACGAGCCGAGTCCTGTAGTGAACAAAAGGGGGAACGGGAAAGCGGGAAAACTGGAAAACGGGTTTAAGCCCCAAGGCCAACAGAAGCCCCAAACTAAGCCTAAGCATTGTCAAACTCGAACATTCTAAGGCTGCTAATAGACACAACCGAGTGGAGTCCAGCGACGACATATTCGTAATTTATGACCAGTCGCTGAATGTTATCTTCGGAGTGAAAATGGCGGATGTGGCGAATACTATCTCAGGGTAACTGCCGAGTTTTGGGTGCTGCTAACATTCACGCACTGCTTTTGTGTCCTGTCTGTCAGTGTCAGTGTCCTTGTCTGTAATTGTTTTCCTAATGGAAGCCACCCCAAGAACATTGACCGCACTTAAGTTGTCAGGCGAGTATGTGGTTCTACAAATTTATGAGCTAACATCGAGACCGAGGATTGGGTATTTGAAATTGGGATTGCTACTTACAAGTAGTACGAACAAACAGCTCATTTACAAGACTGCATTTGATAAGAAATCAGCTAGAAAATGATTTTCTAAACGATCATTGAAAGCTGTTTACGATATGCAAAACTATCGACTTATGTTGGGTTCAAAGTTTATTTATTCTCATATCTGCTGTTTAATAATTTTCTAATAATTTTATTTATTTGTTTTGTTGTAACCCTTGTTATCTTTTCAAAGGCTTAAGCTTTAGCTCTCCAGTCTTTTCTCTCACTTTCTTCTCTTCAAATGTTGATTGCAAATTTCTTGGCATGATTTTGTAACTTCATTTGCAAATCCCTTAAGCCTTTGCCCATTAAAGACTAAGCCATTTGACCAAAAAACAAATGTATGAAGTTATGTTAAAAAGCCTTTTGCCAAAAATGCAAACATGAATCCACAATATCGCAAGGAAATCCTTTGCCTGGAAGCCAACTCAATTAGTTGCACGCATCCATTAGATATTCCAGGCACAGACACAGTTACAGTCACAGTTATAGCCACAGAACGATTGCAAAGCCATAAAATAGCCAAAGGCCGCATTGAAAAGACCAAAAGAAGATTATTATTGTACTACGGTGTAAAGGGGGAAGGTTTTTGGGGACAGCACGGAAAGGGAAAACAAAAAACAAAACACAAAAATGAGACCAAAGATGTCACGCAACGGTCTGCCTAAAGGGATTTGCCATAGCACAGCAAAATATGTATTATATGCGTATAGATGATATTTTGTTATGAATACTAATGTGAGAGGGGAACTTTAAAAGGGCCAGCAAACACTTTGCATAACGGACAATAGTGCAAATACTATGGAATATCAAGTCATTCCAGAAGAGTCAATCTTCCAATTTTGTGAAATTCTGTATGAGAATATTTAATAAATATTAATTAATTTTTAATAAATTTTCTTTGGAGACTACTTATAGAATGCTAAAAATTTTTTTATGTACCTATATTCATAGCGTGTAATTGGCAATTTAATTGAATTTGTGTTAAAATTCTTTTTGGAAATATTGATAATTATTTGAAATCAATTTGGCTTAAACATGTATTTCTAAAAATCTCAAAAGTGCAAATACTATGGAATATCCAAGTCATTCCAGAAGAGTCAATCTTCCAATTTTGTGAAATTTTGTATGAGAATATTTAATAAATATTATTTAATTTTCAATCAATTTACTTTGGAGACTACTTATAAAATGCTAAAAAATTTTTTATGTACCTATATTTATATTAACAATGTTTATATTAACAATGTTTTTGTGTACCTTTTTATTTGAAATTAATTTGGCTTAAACATGTATATCTTAAAATCTAATAATACAATTGAAATAGTAAAATATACTTTATTAATTAGTTTTGCAGAAATCAAAGCGAACTTGTTTACAGGAACAACTCAAATTTGACAAGGGAGCATTGTTGGAAGGTCGCTCAGTCAGCTGCAACTAATGCGTCTCCATCAGATTGGGTATACCAGGTACAAATCATCATTGAAGCAACCACTCGGCGTAGATATATATGTGTATAAATATATGTATACATATTTAGAGAGAGCTTTACTTGTTGGCAACATTGTGATCCACTTTGCGGCATATCTTGCTAAGATGTTCGGGCAGAGGCTTGCCAGAGAGACTCTTCACGCCCAAAGGCTGCAGTTTCTTCAAGAGATTGTGAACACACTGCTGCTGATAACATGCAGAGTCTACACCATAGACCTTGTCATCCAAGTAGAGTATATCGATGCCCTCACTCATGATGCGCACATGATAGTGATGGGTGTTCGGAAAGAAGTTCAGTTCGGTGCCCAGTTCCTTGGTGATCAGCGTATTGACCTCATAGATTTTGACCAGGAAAACAACGATTTCGGTGCCACTGTGCAGAGTCTGTCCGGCGGGAAGAACGGTTATCTCGACCACACAACGCTCACAGCAGATTAACTCTGGTTCGTAGGGTTCAAAAGCATGAAAGGTCAACAATGTGCAATCAGGCTAAGATACGAGAAAAAATCCTATTACATTAAGACCGATTAGATTTCCCATTAAGCTCACCTTGAAGCGCTTGCGATATGTATCCAACAGCTCCTCGGTGCTATAGATAGTGCCATGCCAACGTGGAGGAATATACACCTCAAAATCGGCCGATGTCAGTAACATAACGCCATGCTGAAAGTTCGATTTCGGCATTAAACATTTAACATGAATTTTAAGCCCAATGCTCACCAGATCGTACGGATATTCGTCTAGATTGTCGGGTGTCACCTCCTTGGGTGTGCCATAAGCATCAAGAAACATTATGCTAGCTATAACTCGAATCGAATGGGCATATAACTTCAACTCACAGAAATTTTATAAGTTATACTGACAGTTGGAAGTGTAAAAACCATATGACAATTATGTTTAGAGTTGTATAGTGTCGTTGAAAATTAGTTCAACTGAACTACTCACAAATGTTAATGAACGAACTAAGTTCCTGATTCGCACCACTAAACAAA
The DNA here is from genome assembly GCF_004354385.1 of Drosophila innubila. NCBI lineage: Eukaryota > Metazoa > Arthropoda > Insecta > Diptera > Drosophilidae > Drosophila > Drosophila innubila. The sequence continues at coordinate 5,131,526 of NW_022995372.1, read as the reverse complement.
TAACCTATAAAGAAATCATTTCATACAACGAAAATGCCGCAGACATGGCGTCCACCGGTGAAATTTGCTATGCAACTTGAAAAAAGAACCTGTTCTTTTTTTCCATAGAAATTTTCACCGGAAAATCGATTTAATTTCTCTAACAAACAATCAATTTTTTTTTAATTTTTGAAAATGAAAATTAAACTCAATAAGAATTAAAAAGCAACTTCAAATGTAAATAAGTAAAAGTAAAAAAAATAACAATCACCTGTGTTCCAGAAATCTCTGGAGTTTTTGAAGAGAATTGCTGTTGAAAATAACCTTTCGAAATGTCCGTACTCTTCAAATGTAGGAGATTTAGTTTTTCAAAGATATATTTTCGAAGTAAAAAAAATTCGACTTCTTCCAGTTTCAATAACATTTTTAGGTTGAGAAATAATTTATATAATTTAAAAAATTATACCAAATTTATTTTTTGCCTTTTTATTTAATTCAAGAATTAACTTAGTTTAATTAAATAATTATTTCATTTTGTGAAATCTTTCAACAATTTTTTAGACAATTGAAAGCAAAGCTTGCTTGTTTTTAGGAACTTTGTCGCTGTTAGAGATTTTAAGAGTTAAAGAACTTTATAAGGGAGTTCGATTGCATGTAATGACATTAGAAGTCACATCAATCAAATGAATGGAAAAACAAAGTATGTTTGACCAAATAAATGTGTACAATAAGGACTGAAAGGGCAACTACACTTTCAGTTGTAATAGTTGCTGTTTCTGTCCTGTTTTTACCACCTGTTACCTGTCTGTGCAATAAATGATGTAAATCTGTCGTTGTTGTGAAGTGTCACAGCCGTTGCATTCGCGTTGTTGTTATTGTTGTTGTTGAAGTGCCTTGTTGATCCTTTTTGCGACTTGTTCACAACTTTGATAGCACTTGAAACTTGGGCAAAGGTCGGGAAAAAACGTAACACGGAAATTATACAGCTGTTGGGGAGTTAAGGAGCCTGTTAGATGTCAAATGACATTGGCTTTGGCACCATTGCTAGCCCATATCAGCTAGGAAACTCATATACATATAAGTGTTACGGAAATGATAAATAGCATTGGAGTTAAACAGGAGCATAGCCTCTCCCTGCCAGGAGTTTGCCTGAAGTATGCCCGGCGGTTCGGTTATCCTTGCAGGTCCTTATGCTAAAGGACTGCGAGCTAAGCCCAAAAGTAATGAAAATGAGATGAAAATTATTGCACCGTAAATCAGGCGTTCCAGGCGCCCAGCTGCGTCCTCTGAGGCGGAGCTTTCTTTTTCTAGCCTTGGCTAAACGGTTTCAACTGCTTAATTTGGCTTTCATTGCGTTTCTTTTCTTGTTTTATTTTTCCCTCTCTACTGTTTTTTTTTTGGCTTCGGCCTGACATGAATTATTTAACGATCTCCAGCTGTGTTGATGCGATTTCCCAAGGATGCTTCGAAATTAAAGCTATAACAAGCTTAATGCAAAGGCAACCACAAAGCATAGGACAAGACCAAAGCCAAAAACTTCATTTATAGTTACAATGCTGGCCACACAATAAGCTGTCCAGTAACATCCTCCAAATACCCCCCATTTTCACTCTTTCCTCCCTCTATAGTTACAGATAGAGACACGTACAATGCATCATGTGAGGGGCGGACTTAAGTCTTTGTGTTTAACTCTTTGTGTGCCTCGAAACGTCGCCGTCGACTTTCCAATTTCAAGTGAAAAATCCCGCGAATGAACATGTAAACAACAATGCAAAGATAGGTGGGCAAAGCACGGGCCAAAAACAATGCCAAAACAATAGAAAAAGCAATGCGAATAAGATTTATACAGAAGCCAAAAATTAATGACTATCAAATGCGCTATAATAATTATGTATTTAATGATAGAAAGTATGATAAAAGTATGGATTATATTATTTTATTTGAAAAAAAATTTTATTTATTATTAAAGAAAAGTTTTTCAATTTTTACAGGAAAAATTCGGTAAGTTTTGTAAAATATAATTTTAGTTTATGCTAGAGAAATTGGATTAATTCATTTGTAATGCTAAATCACCTTGTTTGTTTCGTTATAAAGTAGAAAACAATTTACTTTATTAAAAGAATGGAAAAATGACTTACAAATCAGACTAGAGTATTTATATATTAAAAATTTAAATTAGCACTTAAGACTTTATAATCTGATTTACTGAAACAAAGAACTGAAAAAGGAATTTGTTAGATCAAAAGTGCTTAAGGATAACGACTACAACATTTTGGATTTGCAAAGATTATAAAAAATTCATTGATACTAAAAATTGGGTTAGGGAAAATGTACTTCTTAGTACGATCGAAAATGTAGTTTTCCGTATCAATGACTGGTCTTAGCTGATATGCCCTTTCTGATACCCTTTCAGCTCAACAAATCCAGCCAAAACTACTGACAGAGACTGTTTGGGGCACATTCAAAGCCAGGCGGTTGTTTCCTGTATCTGCAACAGCGAATGTATCTGTATCTGCATCTGTATTTGTATTTGTATTTGTATCTATGTAGCCTTGGCGGCGTGTAGTGTGCGTATGAAAAATATGCAATGAAAGCTGCGTTTGTCTGGTGAAAAGGATATCCTAAAACCAAATAAAAAGCATTGTGCAGTTTGCTCTGAACCCACTTGAAATATTTTTGGCAATGAAAAAAGGAGATAAACACAGAAATACATAAATAAATGAACATGTAACGTGCAAAGCATAATAAATTTTGCTTCAATGCGCCATGTAGCAAAGGCTGATTGCATCTATTTAATTTTTCATAACAATGAAAGGACCAACATCACCAACAACATGAATGGGAACAATAATGGGAACAACTACACATAATGTGACAACAGGCGCGGCATTAGCGCCGCCCATAAGGACACAAAGGAGCAGAGGATACACGCTGGACTCGGAACATAAAGAAGAGTGCATAAAAAATGCGATCGGCAATGGACATAATTGAATAGTAAAAGCGCGCACTGAAATTAACCACCACAAATGACGCAAATAATGTTAAAATGAAAGCCAGAGGCGTCAAGAGACAGGGATAGAGAAGGAGAAAGAGGGGGGGGGGAAAGGGGAGGATACATGTACGGACGATTAAATTTCATTGAAATTGAATTACATTAAAAAGTGCAAAAGGCGACGTTGCCACAAAAGCGTTTACGCTGCGGCAACAACATCCGCAACAACAACGCGTAGGAATAAAGGAAGAAGAGTAACAACAAAAGCAATAACAACAACAACAACAACAACAACTTGTCCGACTATACAATTTCCCCCCCTTGAGGGTAGACAATAGTGCGCAAATTAACTTACAAAGCGAAATAAAAATCGCTTATGCGACCATTTTTACCAGACAACCAAGCATCGTGATATGTGTGAGTGTCTGTCTCTCTCTCTCTCTCACTCTGCTTATGTCTTTCTCTTTCGTTTACGCTCCTTTTCAATCCGTATTGTTGCTTTGTCCAACCGCCATCTGCCGTAATTTGGCTTAATGCTAAACAGCCCAGTTACCAGTTCACAGTACCATTTCAAGTTGTAGTTCTCTTTTCTATCTTTCTCTCTCCATTGCATAGTTTAGGGCGCTTTGTTTATGGCCACGTCTTTTATTCTCCCTTCGCTTATCGCATTTGGCCGTCAGCATCAACAGGGGTAAGAAATGAGTTTGCTTATTAAGTAATTTACGGATTTATTAAAACTTTTGCGCCTTTTGTGATGTTGTCATCGCGTCTGTCTGTTTGTCACCGCTTCTTTGTTGCATGCAACTTTCACATCCCATGCCATTTCTTTCTATTGCTCGCAGGCCAATTACTTGCCTAATTTTCTAGGTGAAACGCTAAATGGCTTAACATTTTAACAAAACTTATCAAACTCTAATTGAATTTTGTGGTTTGGCGAGACAAAAAACGTCAAAGTTTTAAACAGAATCTTTCGATGATTATTTTTAGTTCCTTGCATTTTTTTTTATATTTACATATTTAAATATAGTACGAATACTCTTTGTGTGGATTTATTTACCGAGTTATTTTCAAAATACTATGTTCTCATAATAAAAAAAATAGTTTTTCTAATTTCTTTTCAATTTATAGTTTGCGTTCTTTTCTTTAAAGTATATAATATAAAATAATAAATGCTATACATTTTTATTTAGCATGTAATTACTTATTTTACTTTCTTTTTAATAAAAATATATGTGTATGTAGTTATTTAGTACATTCTCCAAGAAATGTCCTTTAAAATTTTTGAAAAAATTTATATTTTATTTAAATGGATGTAATAGACCTTTTAGAACTAAACGTGTTTTACGACAAAAGATTTATTACTTTTTACTATCACATTCAACTAATAAATTATTATAATAACGATTCATCAAAAATTGTTTTTTCTTTATATATTTTTTTAAATATCCACAGCTTAAACTTAAATTTAAACTTAAATTTTGTATCTTTCAGTTGTGAATTAAAATTTATTTATAATAAAACTTAATTAATAACTTTATACTTTCATTTTACAATTGAACCTCGACGATAAATGACATAAAATATTAATAAAGCGTATTCTATATTATTTCTTTGTTCATACTTGCAGGCTTGCCGAATATTAAAGTCATTGTAAATGCTTTTACTGTCTTTATGCATTTACCTTTTGCCGCTCACTTCAATTCAAATGGAAATCTTCACGACATTCGTTGTCAAATATAAATCACAACAGAAATCATCACCGAAAATTACAGTACTCATAGCAGGACACGCATTTAACAACATAAATCTACTTGACGCAACACGCCTCCAACTCCAGACACAGCTCCAGCTTCCTCTCTCCCTCTTTCCCCACTCAGTTCCATAAGAAGAAGTCCCTTTGAGAGATGCGAGCAGAGCTCAGATGCACAGTGGGTGTTCCCAGGGCGGTAAGATTTATGAAACAGTCAAGTATTTTCTATTTAAGTTAATAACAATCATAATAATGGAACTATGAAAATTGATGCAGCTCAAGCATGCTGTGCGTGCTGTCTGCAGATGTCAGATGCGTGATCACATGTTGCATACTTGTGTGTGTGTTAACCTGATGATAGATGATGTGCATATAAGCTCAAATAAACACACAATATCGCTATTGTCTACAGTAGAAATGCTCCCCTCACATATTCGTTGCATACTTTGTAAACGAGCTGTGCTAAAAATAAAGAAGAGAAAAAAACCAGCAGGTCGTATACGTAATAAGCTGCTAAGGTGTGTGTGTAAGTAAAGTCTTTGCATATTTGAGCAGCTGTTTGTGCTGCTTCTGCATTTGTGACATTCACTTAAAAATTCCATTACATTGAGCTCAAATAACCACATGAGCAGGCGCTGCCAAATCTTATTTCAGGCAGCGTTAAGCACACAAATTGCAAGTTGACAATGTGGCAAGATGAGAAGTGCTTTAGCGAACAACTCATTAAATGTTGAAGAGTCCTCGATCAGCTGGCACTTCAATCATTTTCTGTATTTCTTAAAGATGTTCCGCTCTTTGTGGCCTGTGGCAACACTTACCCAACACCTCGACGACCAGTCAAAATATTTTCCAATAATTTGGACACATCTTCAATGTAAGCATTAATATTGCGAGTCACCCCAGCAATCACCGCCTCAAGCTGTGAAAATGCTTTATAATTCAAATAATCAAATTAATTTTGTGTATTTAACAAAGTATATGTACTCACTACTTGCAACAACAGTTGGCAACAAATCGCTGAGGGAGTAACTAAGCACCCATTTAAAAGCCCTTTTAGAGTCATTAGAATAACGAGGCTTAAATAAGGCTTAATATTAATATTCACTAAATTCCTACAATAGGGAAAATACATTTCTCAAAAATATCTATATATTCTAAATCAGGAAATAACACCGGAACCGGTACCGCAACCGTTAACCGAAACTAACCGTTTGGTTTTTAGTACCGGAACTGAAACCGTAACCGAATGAAAATTCTCTGTCAAGAACCGAATACTGAAACGTTTGTACCGGTACGATTGTGGTAAAGTTGCTAGGTCAAAGAGTTAACAAACTTCCAACTGCCATAACTTGATCAAAACTGAATAGATTTTCAAACGGAATGCCATTTTGATCATGATTTGGCCCCCAAATTCATTCTGTATTAAATGTTCATTAAATGTTATTTCAAAATTTTAAATCTCAAATTTTCAAAATTTTAAATCTCAACACTCCTCCTTATATCATAATTAGTATAAAACAACACTTTAAACTTGATTCTGAGACCTTTCATTTTTTTGTAAAAAATCATGTGAAATTGAACAAAAATTTGGACTTGTAAAGTGGCTAAGTCCGCAGTCTGGCCAACTTCTAACTGTCATAACTTGATCAAAGCTGAACCGATTTTCTAGCAGAATGTCATTTTGATCATAATTTGGCCTCTAAATACATTCTGGATTCAAGTATTTATAAATTCGTTAAAAATTTTTTTTGCGATAGGTCTGTTTATTTCAATGTCATATATTTATAAAACGACATCTTAAAATTTGAAATGTTTCAAAATTGATTTGCTGTACCGTATAAGTCCTCAAAATTCTCTGAAGCCAGACCCATTCCCAAAATACTACGAGTTTCTAGCCTGAAGCCTTAGAAGGAAGAGAGAGACTTTGTTGCCACATTAAATGTTTAGTCAGTTGTCTTGCAACTAAATATAAACTGTCAATAGCAAATATTATGTGGCTTAGACAAATGAGAATGTTTCTGTCAATGCACATAAATAGATCTGTTTAAGCACAGATGTTGTGTTTGAGTATTTCCAACTTAATTTGTTTGCTTTTGCATTAGTGTGTGTGTGTGTGTATCTTAAATGGCTAGCAAACATGTTCTGCCATGTCATTTGGTCATGTACATCGTTTTATTTATAATTGTTGGCTTGTCTATTAAATAATTTAAACGAGCTGCTTGTTTACTTTATTTATGCCAATGTGGAATGAGTTAATTAAAATAATTAGCACAAGCTTAATATTCGTTTAGAAAAACCTTAGCCATAGCATGTCTTTAAAAATCAGCTAAAATCCTTAATAATGAGCTTTCATGTGGTAATTTAAGCTGCTAACTCCAAAGTACTAATGCAACTTTAAAGCTTATTTGTAAACTTCTTTTCTAATAATAATCGTTTTATTAGCAAGCTTTAAAAGCTCTGTTTTAAATGTGCTCTGATATCTCTGACACATCACATCTCTATCACATTTGACAAGACAAAATTTCTTAAATAATTATATTAAAATGCTGAAGGCTATTACCTGAATAATAACTACCAGAGACTATCAATCAGACAGTTACTGTTCAATATGCCAAACAGTGTTTCAATAACAAGGAGTACAATGTCCAACTTAGGTTCCCAAGCAGCTAGTTACCAACATTAAGCGGATCAGTTTAAATATGCGCAAAGCCTTTAAGCGGTTCTCCGACTCAGACAGTTGATGGCCAAACAATGACAGCTAGGCAACAGCAGCAACACCAACAACAACAGCAACAACAGCAACTATATTTACAAGAACAAACAACCTTATGGTTGTTGGAACAACTATTTATGTGTGCAAAGGTATGCGATTCAAGGCAATTTCCTTAATGCTATTTGAGGAGCGTCTGGCGTCTAGCAGATGGCCATAATTATGCACGTTGTCTGTCAGAAATTGGTATAAGGAAAGTTGTCTCACACACACACACACACACACACACACACACACACATATACGTAGACTGGGAAAACTTTGACTCAAATACACACATGACAATAATAATTATTGTCTTGATTATGCTCCTGTGCATGTTTTACTGTTTTACTTATCCGAGTTCTGCCATTTAGCCAAATTGCCAGACATTTGTCTTCAGTTCCTTGGAGTTTATGCTTAAAAGCTTTTCATTTAGCTTAATTAACTTATAACAATTTGGTGGTTTATTATCTTAATTTATAACCTTAAGGCATAAATCGTTTGTCGTTTTTCCTCTCTCATCTCTCGTTTCTAATTCAACTTCAAGTGAATTTCATTTATGAACTTTCCGCTTTTATGTATATTTAATTTTTATTCGAGCTTATAACTTTACTTACATTGTATGTCAGTTATTTCTTGATTTATAACTTCTTAAGGTTCAGCTAATCATAGCTTTCTATCAAGTCGCAATCCCAAGACCCAATCAATTTGACAACGTTATTTATTATATGCTCGCCTTGTCCACAAACAATCAAAGAAAAAACCATGAAAGTAGGTGCTTGACTTGGTGATACCTTGTGGTCATATGTGAAGCTCCTGAAGATTATCATTATTATTTACTTTTAAAATAAAAATTATAGAATAATTTTTAAATTTAACGCTTATCTAAAAACGTGTCTTTTAAATGTTTCTATCAACAACAAGATTAATTTCTTGTTGTATTAAATCAATTCTAAAATGGCTGAAAATATAAGTATCCTTTATGAAATTTAATGTCTACAGGGTATTATAAATGAAATGCAACAGTAATACAACTAATTTATTTAAAATGCTCATTCATGCCATATCGAATTCTTGTCCATTCATCAAAAGTCAACGGAAAAGGACATGGGTCAAAGCCTTTTGTGTTTGCACTGACCCCAAGGACTTTCTTTGCCTTTGCCCTGTCTCTGTCTCTGCCTCGTGTCTCTGTCTCTGCCTCGTGTCTCTATCTTTCTCTCTATCTGAAGCTATGCAATTAATATTGAAAAGCTCAGCAGTATACAAAACATGATGTTATGAGCTTAGGGGTAGCTAAAAATACATGCAGTCCTTCTCCGAATGCTGAATAGATTTGATGAAGATGATAGAGCTGATGAAAGCGAGCGTGTGACAAATGTCCGACGCTGTTCAAAGATTTACAAATCTGTCTTAGCAATTTCTTGAGGCTAATTAATTGAACTTTTGCTTTGGACTTCCTTAAAATGGTCAAGCAAAAACGTTGACACCAAAACAAGTGTCAGCAATGTCATCTTTTGTCTGACTTAATGGAATTACTTTGGTCAACGTCATTTGAGTAAATAGAATATTGCAATTTACTTTACTTAGTTAATAATTGTAATTACGTATATAAACAGCCCTTTTAAGTTATGTGCTGAATTTCAAATTTGATTAGGTGTCATAAATATGTGATAAGTATGCTTTTAGAAAATGATTTCATTAAAATGTATAAAAACTTAATGGATTTCAGTTACTTTACAAATTGTTGATAACTTTATAGGTGAATGTAAATCAGGATTGTATTGATAATTATTTTGCATGCTACGAAAATGTTTTATTTGCGTTAAGTATTTATATAAAAATTTAATTAAGTTTTACTGAGTTCGATTAAATGTCTTGTCAAGTCATTAAACTAAATACAGCTTTATTTTTAGCATTATTTAAAACTGTGCCTACATAAATGCAAACCACAATTATTTAGTAAAGAATTTTCTTTGTAAAAAGTGAATAAATTCTTGGATGTGCTCTTTCGTTTATACAGAAGATCTAATTTATGTACACCCCCACTATGAGTTCATTTCTTTGCCATCTTAGAACTGTCTAGATTTCTCTTCCTATGACTAAAGAATCTGTACTCTTTAGCTTTCTTAATATAAAATATTTCACTACCAAAATCGCAGAAATAAAAGAAAGTCAAAATTATTTAAATTCTTTTTTAATTAATAGTATTCTAAAAATTGAAATTCACACTAACAATTAAATAAACAACAGTCTTACACAAACAAATAAAATAAAATTTAATTTTTAAATAACGAACAATCTTTACAAATTAGTCTAAGTTATGTATACTTTAGACCATTAATTAGAACTTGCCTGTTGACGCATTTCAAGTTTTGTTAATTTTCTTGAACGCCTCGTTTTGTGATTTATTAAACGCTTAACAGTTTTGGTTGTCTGTAAATTTGTCCGTCACTCTCTTAAGGCGTTTAGGGGCGTGGCATGACTTGCGCTTTTATCGCACTTGATGCGACTGTTTAATGAGCTATAAGTATCTGGAACAGTTGAGTTGAGTTTCTCTCTCTCTTACCACAAAGTGAGTGAAATGAGTACCATGAGTACCACTCATTTGGGCTGTCATCGCGCCGCTAAGTATGCAACAACTTTTGACAAACGACATTATGCCGCAATGGCAATTAATTTCTGACCTCAGCAACATGACAAAGCTGATTCAAACAGTAGGATCTGCTATGTATATATAGGGAGTATCATGGGCTATATGGAAGCAAAAGTCATGGACGTCACATTACGTCTCATTAGTGGCTCGGAATGCAGCGGAAATGATTCATTTCCGCCAGTCAAAATGAAAATGAAAATGAACAGTTTTCGGCAGTTTTCAAGTGAGTTTTTTTTCAAATGGCAGCAAACAAAAAGCGACAATGTCATCCGAGAGGTGGGGTGGGGGGCATTGAAAGTTCCACAATTCCCAAAATGCGAAAAAAAAAATGTATTTCAATTGAATTGATTTTGAATGCTGCCGCTGTCTGCCGCCTGTCTGCTGGCTATTGAAAAGTGCGTGCGTGTTTTTTGACGAAACAGGAAGAGGAAGGAGGCAGGAGGAAGATGGCGAAAGGGAGGAGCACTGAGGGTGGTTAGAATTCTATAAAGTTTGCGTCTGCCCTCTTTGTTCTCTCTTTGCAACTCGCACTGATTGACTTTTGCGTTGACATTTGCGCTCGGTTATCGCGACGCCCTTTGCCTGTTTGGGGACTTTTCTGACGGGGCTTTCCCTGATTTTCCACTGCCATTCCCCCACATAAACTGTATGGACTGGTCCCTGTCTGTTGCTCTGTTTGTGATTCCACAATAAACGCATTATGCTGCCATTAGTTGAGTGCCAGAGCCTTCCGCTTGTTTGCCAGCTTCCGTTTCTGTTTCTGTTTGTTTGTTTGTTTGTTTACTTCGCTGTTCAGTTCTATTCGGTTCATTTTTTTTTTTTTTGTATTCTCCTTCTCGCCTAACAATAAAAATACCATGTCCATGGGGGGTCCAGGTAGTAGATTCCACTGTGTCCTTATGAGGGCGGTAAACGCAACTTGAAAACTTTTCATGCAATGAATTGTTAATTTAGTTAAACAGTTTCCACTTTTCTCCTTGACTTTTCATTCAGCCTAACGACGGACTTCTTAACAGGCTCAGCCCATCAGATGACATTTACGTTGATTGCATTTCTCTGAGTTGCTCAGCTTTCCATATAAATTGTAGAATCTTATTGTTATAGCAGTTCAATATATTTGTTTGCCTTCTATTGGGGCTAAAAGTCTTTTAAACTATATATGTCTTTAAGTAAACATTGTGCCAAAATGTCAGCTGCAGTTACATTTCATTAAATTGATTTATAAAAATAGATAGGTTGGCGTTTAATTTGGATAAGATGTTTTGGATAAAAATACACATAGCTAAGCTGCAGTTGCTTTAAAATGATTCAGTTTCAAATAGCCCTACCTCACCTACAATTAGATTAGAAAATAGATTTCCCAGTCAATAGTCTTTTATGTCTCTGTGGATAAAATTGCAATTTTTCATTTCTTTTTATTTATTAATTTTCTATTTTCTTAACCACAATTGATACTAAAAGAATTAAAAAATACATAAAACGATTCCAAACAAATTTTCCATACATTTTATACTTACCTTAAATATTAATTTCATATAATTGGGGGGTTATAATCTGAGATATTTTCTCATTTTTCTAAGTAATATGGCTAAAATATCAAATAGTTTTTCAAGTATTCCAAAACTAAAATACAATTTAAAAAACTTACTATTTTTAAGTCGCACTTTACTCGTAAATCATCTTTTTGAAAAATATGTTGCATACTTTTTTTCAGTATTTCCTTATAACAGATAGTTTAATTTAGCATACATCATATCGAGTTACTACTGTACATTTACCTGTAGATAAAACACAGTTAGACTCATTTCAAAATCAAAGACTTTTTCAGCTTGTACAGCGCTTGAATCAATGGTCATTTACCCTGACACTTGATGCTCTTACAGAAGCAAATGACGGTCAACGTGGGTCGCCAGACACACTCACACACGCACACATACACTCACACACTCACACACTACTACTATAACTAGTCACACATATATAAACGTGCGTGTGGATGTCACCTACCGTTTAACGATATTTTGCTGACAGCGACAACGGATAATTAGTTTCGCTAACGAGAAAACTTCAACGTGCTGGTCCCACACACACACACACACAGACACACACACAGACACACACACACACTTTAACATCACACTTGACACATGATGGGGTCTCACTGCTGCAACATGTTAACTCAAGTAGCGTTAACAATAACAGCAACAGCAACAGCAACAGCAACAGCAACATGGCCAACACGTACTCCAAACAGTTGAACTCAGCTCAGCAGCTCCGTCACTTCGAATGGCAGCAACAGGATGAACAATCCGCCGGAATCCTTTGGCCACGTTTCAGTGCGTTCGCCTTGCAGCTAATAAAATGATTATATGCTGTTTTTATGCTCGCCTGGAGCAGAAGGACCAGTCACATTGTTGCCACGACATCAGGCAACGGACAACACAGCCATCTCATAAGGCAGTTTGTTCTTGTTATTGTCGTTGTTGTTGTTGTCTCTCTTCTGGGCACTTTCAAAACAATTGCTGCGATTGTTTACATATTAATGACGACAGCAACTTTTATGGACTGCCAACATTACAGCTACATAATTGATTGACAGCAATTGCCAGGATATTAAAAGGATTTCACACCAGCAAATGGGACACAAATTGCTGCAATTTCTTAATTTATTTTATTTTTGGTAAATAATTAGTTTTGTGATGTGTTAAATGGGAACATTATATTAATTGAAATCGCTCTGTAATTGTTTTAAATTTTGTATATCCTTACTTTGACTTTGTTTGAAAAACTACATTAACTTAATTATTTTTATCTATTCATCTTTATTTAAACTAAGAAATGACACAATTTATCTTTAAGATTTAAATAAAATTTAATTGGAGTATTTGAAATAAACTTACCTTAACTTAAATTTCATGCAATTGTCACTTTCTATTTCCTGATAAAAAATGTTTTATATTATTTAAATTACTTTTGATTCATTTCATTTACTTTATTCTTTTCTTCAACTCAACCTTCTAAAATCCTCATTGCATCAGCAACCCAATGATTAAACTTACATTAAGTATTTTTTTTGTAATGCGTTTTTCTTTTCATTTTTCCAACATGTTACTGAACACCGCTCATAACCAAACGTTGTTTTGCCCTTACCCTCGAGTCCTGTCTCTATTTAACTCCTGCCCGCATACGCGCATACCGGAAGTGCCTGTCGATTTGCAACAAATGGCTGCCGGATGTTGCCACATGCTGCACGTGGGTCTGCTACTTTTTTTATGGTACTCTAACCCTTTGGCAATTAATTGCCTAGCACGTAATTATTTTGTAGTTAAAATGGGCGCGGTTATGCACACACTCACACACAGACACACTTACACACACACACACACTTGGCATAGTCCATGCATAATTTGGTGCTTTTGCAGCTAATTAAAAGCGCGTTGCTTTGTTGAAAATCGACGAGAAGAGCAGCTTATGGGGGAAGGGAGTATCGAGATAGGGAGGGAAGAAGAAAAGGGAGTCAGTTACAGGTGGAGAGTTGTGATTCAATTAGCGCAATGTTTTAGCATTTGTTTGCACGTCTTTGTAAAAATCATTTAAATTAATATTGCCTACTTTTGTGCGCCTAAACGATTTCTTTTTAATTTTGCAATTGTAATAGCATACATTTAGGAGATGACTTTAAAGAAATATTAGTGTTGCATCCTTTTATGTGCTACAAGCAACTCAATTAAATTTAAATATGAAAGATATATGAATTTATCTAGCTTCTATATAAATTTATTTAATTAACACTTGTTTAATTTATGTGATTTTCGCTCATTTCGTTTGGCAAATAACTAAAATCATTTTGAATTTCATTTTCTTAAAGATAATATTACTTTTGCCTACGCTTGTGTCCAAGAAAATCCTTCTTTGAGTATAAATGATTTATTTTACTTCTGTAAAATTAAAGACAACGATATTATTTTCTTATGCCGAAGATTAATATCATAAATGAAGGCAAATATTGTAGACTACTCTTATATGCTGATATAATTATTTTCCTTTCTTTACAATTTTAAACAAAGTTTTAAAGCCGTTGCTTTTATTAGTCCTGTCATTTTCAATGTATAAATTCGTTCGGCAGTTATTTAGTTAACTTGAAGTCAAATATAGAAAACAATTCAAAACTGATGAATGCCCCACCCTCTCAGTAATTTAAAATATCCGTTGTTTTGCTTTGAATTTCATAATTATGGCATTTTTATTTGCATTTTAATTACTACATTGTAAATACGCGTATTCAATATCAATAATTACACATAGACATACATTTAATTTGAGTAATTTCTAATGGTTAAACAACATACGAGAACGAATATATATGTATCTATGTATTGAATCTGTATGCAAGTATTCATAATGTATGCACTTAATATTCGTATTATAATATTTAATATGGTGTATGGTATATTGTAGATGGTATATTGGTATAGGGAGCAGTCACATTTAAATGCATATCTAATTGTCTGCCAAATGCAAAGTGCAGTTCATTAGTGCGGCAGTTTACTGTTACAGTAACAGTTATAATTATTTATATATATGCTAATATTTATGAGAAATGGGTTAAAAATTGATTTTGGACTGTAAATTGAAGGAGTTTTTGCCATATGCCTAATGGTGGTATTTATGATCTATATTTATATATATATTTTAATTATATTTATGTATGTGTATGTATGTATTTAAACAACAACTATATAATGGTAAGCTATAAGTAGACTAAGACTTTCTAAATTACTATATGCACAATTTAATTCACTTGTTTGTCTCTCCAAACATATTTATTCGCATTTTCAATGAATATTCAATTGATGTTTCGAGTATGTCTAGCCTTTTTTAAATATTTACACTTAGTAACTAAACATTTATTCAAGTGCACGATATATATTAATGTTCTCTAACTTTACATTTTTAATATTTAGGCATATTATTAATTATCATAATTATCATTTAGCTGTTAAGTAACAATCTAACTATCCATCTATATAAGCGCTGGCTTTTGGCTGCCTGCATACTTGGAGGAACTTATCATACGTTTTTCTTTAACATTTACAATCATCTATAGCTAAAACTAAGCCTAGGAAAGCAATTGTAGAGAAAGAAAATAAAAGGATGTATAAAGAGGGAGAGAGAGAGAGAGAAAGAGAGTAAGTCTATCACTAGCATAGAATCAATCGCCGCATAGATTGGCACACATTTTGATTTAATTAATTCAGCTTTTTATTTGAGTAGTTGAAGAACGAAACCTATACGAATAAATTCTCTTTAATACAACTTTTATTTCATATTTTCAATTAATCCTTTAACTCATAGACACACACAGTTAGTCTCAGTCTTAGTCACAGTTAAGTGACAAATCAAGTTATAACAACCAAAAGTCAAATTAATGCTCAAGAATCACAAAAAAACTAAGTTCATAAGTTTGAAATTTGAACAAGATGTAAGTTCAGAAAGCACAACTGTATATAGTTTATCAAAAATCTAAAAAAGCACTTTACAGCTCAGCTTACAACTATACTTGTGCTTAAGACTTTGCGTAGAACGTGTATATCTTGATATTTTCATTTGTATATTCTATTGTAGTTGGATTAATCTATTGTAAATCGTATGAACTCAGTTTTAAGCACTGTCTACAGTCACTGTGTGCAGTATACTCATTGTTTACTCAAAGTTCTCAACGCCGCCGTTGTTGAAGCGTTCACACCACGCGAGCAACTCTCGAACTTCCCTCGCATAGAGCTGATCCTGCGTTTGGTCGGACCCGGACAACGGACCCGGCTGCTTGTTTGTTGTTGCCAGAGGTCAGACATTGTGGCAGGGTTGCTGGCTGCTGCTGCCGCTGCCAGAGTTGCTCAACAAACTGCGCTCACTTGCCACACTGCCCGGCGCATAGATCAGTTCACTTGCCTCCTTGGTGAGCGGCTCCTCGGCGTGCAGCTTGCGGCTGCCACGTGTGGATTGAGCACGCCACGACTGCTGCTCCAAGGGCTGTTGATGCTGCTGCGAGTGTGGCACCAACGGCACCAATGGCAGCAATTGTTGCTGCTGCTGCGAAGGCTGTTGCTGATCGTCCACCTTCACGTAGAGACGCTCCATGTCGTCCAGATCACCATCGGCTGTGTGATACAACGCCTGCTCATCCTCATGGCACATCAGCATGGCCATTGGCGAGGGGGAGCCACCGCAGCCCGAGTCAGCCAGCCCATTATAACAGAAGGAGGAACCATCCAAGTCAAGCAAATTCTGATGCTGACCCTTGGCAAGCGATTGATCCAAGTGTGTTGTCTGTGTGGCGACCTTAAAGCGGGCACTGTCCCTGCCAATGCTGCAACCATGTGGCAACTGTTGCCGTCGCACACTTGCAAATTGCGACGAGTTGCCGCCAGCTGAAGATGCTTGCTGTTGTTGTTGTTGCTGCTGCTGCTGCTGTTGTTGTTGTTGTTGGTGTCCAGGTGCTGCCTCATAGGTGTGACAATTGCTTAGCTTATTTTCTGTGATGTGCATGTGCATGTGCTTGTCCTTGGGATAATAATACTGATCCGAATAGACGGACCTTGCACCTGAAGTATTGCTCGGATAGATCTCGCCAGTCGTTGACATTTGCTGATAGATGTTGGCGCTAGAATGCGGCTGCTGTTGCTGCTGCTGCGGATGTTGCTGCTGGTGTTGCTGCTGGTGTTGGTAATGCG
This sequence comes from Drosophila innubila, assembly GCF_004354385.1. NCBI lineage: Eukaryota > Metazoa > Arthropoda > Insecta > Diptera > Drosophilidae > Drosophila > Drosophila innubila. The sequence goes on along the minus strand of NW_022995372.1, from coordinate 5,114,669 downwards.
GATGCATGGGTCGTTGCATGCCATAGGAACCGGGCAATGCCGCTGGACCTGGACGCTGCTGATAACGCGGCTGCTGTTGCTGCTGCTGTTGTTGTTGCTGCTGTTGCTGCTGCTGCTGTTGTTGCTGCTGCTGACCGGGATTGAGTATTGCTGAGGTGGCATATGGCGCTGGTGAGGCGTTGCCATGACGTCCATATTCGCTAGGCGCCTTGCCAAAGCTGGACACCTCCGCATAGTCTGTCGGTATGTTGGAGTATTCGCCCACGTAGCTGCAAATGAAGAGATAAAACAAAAACAAAATGAAGAAAAATACAGTTATTGCTGTTGCTTGTTTATTACAAAAATTCCCACGCCCACAGCGACGACAAAAGGGGGGAAGGGACAGCAGGCAAAACAAATTTTTCAGCTGCCCAGTTTTCGGTTATAAATTTGGTCGAGGGGAATGGAATTTATGGCGTGCGGTCTACACGCCACAGACGGAAATTTGCATTTCGTTTTGGCCCGGCCGGAAGCAGATCCGTACATGGATCCACACACACATACACACACACACACACACACACACACACACACATACACACTCACACTTGGACAGGCGCGTGCTCATGTGTAAAAATGAAATTTATTTCGGATTTAACATTTTACATATTTACACCTGCAGCTGCGGTACTCAGCTCTTTATAATGTGCTGCAAATGGATCTGGCTCTAAGCAGAGATAAGACTTATCAACAGCTACAACTTGGCCAAATATTTCGCTTACGCTCTTAAACAAATTAACAGCCAAAACCAACTTAATGGAAAAGCAACAATTAATATAGTTGTTAACTATCCAATTCCCTGTTAACAGGACTATTTTAAACATGTATTTTTTCATTAATATAGACATTCGTATATTTGCTAAATTTTAAAGATATTGAATTTATTTGTTAAGATATATAAGTCTGTCATCTTTTAAAGTTAAATCGATAAAATTTGCATATATAGCTTTTTGTTAGGCTTGAAAGCCAAAAATTCAATTGAAGTATGATGTAAAATTTTGCTAATCAAATTTCCAAGTGGAAATGCCATTATAAAGTCGAGATATAATTCGCTTAGCGAGAATTTTGCTATAGTAAGAAGTTAAGCTAATTCTTTAATTTCCTCAATATCCATTTCACACAGAGAAGTTTTTGTCAGGCTTGAAAGCCAAAAATTCAATTGTAATATGATATGAAATTTTGCTAATCAAATTCCCAAGTGGAAACTAGTTTGAAAAAAAAAATGCAATTTAATTATAAAGTCGAGATATAATTACTTTTACTAACTAAACTTTTACTAAAAAAAGTAGTTGAACTAACTCTTAAATTTCCTCAATATCCATTTCACACAGAGAAGTTTAATAAACCGACGCTCAACTGTTAATCATTCAAACAAAATCCGTCCAACACTCAAGATACCCTTTTCCATCCAGTTTTATGGTTCCGTAGTATTAAAAGGTGTAAAATTTCCAACCCCAAACGAATTTTTTAGCATAATTTTCGTATTTAAATACTGAAAGCGGATTAAGCTACAGTCCCGGAAAGCAGTTTAAAAAAAAAAAAAAACCGTAGAGCGTAAACTCAGCCAAAAGCTGGCCAAAAAAAGAAGATATACGGCGTATTGATGGAGTTTCCATATGTGCAGTCGAAGTGAAAAACTTTGGTGCGTGCATTTCAAAATACGCTTTTAATGCCTTTAATGAGTTTTCATTTGGCGAAGGGAAATGTCTGCAACGAATGAATCGCCGTTTGTGGCACGGAAAAGGGGCAGGTTAAATGTCAGTGAAAACTACGAGTGTACAAAAAATATATAAATTAATAGCAGTAAGTAGCTAAGAGGAGAACTGTTAGCTCAAAGAGAAAAGTTAGATACATCTAAAAAGAGAATAATTATAGCTAATTTGTGATTGAAATCTTTTAACTAACAATTAACGAGCAAGCGTTTAATCATGAGTTATATTTATAGCTATTTTCTGAAAGGAATTATTAAGCAATTTCTTATTGAAAAGTTCGAGTTAATTCGACGATTCTGCTTGCTACAAATTGGGTACACTAGCTTTTTCGAATTCTGGAATTCTTTCGAAAATTACAACATAATTTGGCGCTTAATAAATGCATTAAAGTGACCCCTGCACATATGATATTCATTAAAGTGTGATTACTTTTATTGTTATTATTACTTTTATGGTTATTGGACTTTTCGCTCACAACTTTGTTGCAATAATTTTTTATTAATATTTGTGTTGAATTGCGCACATTTTCAATTTGGATTTTTAATGACTAATTAAGTGTGCGAAAATAATTATAATTATCTCGAACAAATTTATGTACAGAAGTCGCCCGGCAAAAAAGCATTTAAAATATGTATGAAAATGTGGACAATTTATATAAATTGTTCTCGTTCCTGTTTTTTTATACTTGTGATTTTTATGTCGACTGTTCAGCTTTACGCGCTTGATTGACATTTAATTGCCATTTGGTAGACAGCAGCTGAACTGTCATTGATTTGTCCGTGATTTCAAATTGGATAAATTGATGGGAATTATTACAAGAGCTTAAACATTTGTAATGTTAATAGAAAATGCGAAATTAATAAAAAATAATTTAAACTGAATTTAAAGTAGTTTAATAATACATGTATTTTGTATAAAGTAATTGAATTATTTAATAGCACTTTCGACAATATTTGAGAATTTGACAACCTTTATTGCTCTTTGGTAATTTGCAGCTTTGTGGGCAGTATTAAATTGGCCACAAATAAATAACAATTACGGTTTCGGCAATTTCAGCTGGAAAACTACACAAACATTTGCGCACACTAAACAAATGTGCAGAACGCAAACAATTATTATATGCGTGCTTTTCCCTGCATTTCAATTGCCAGACAAATAAATTAGCTATGCCTGCAATTGCTAGATGACTCCAAACACAGCGTCAGCCTGTTTTGATTAGCCATTCCACTGGCCAATTCAAACAAATAAATTACGAGTATGCCAGAAACATAAAAAATGCAAAACATATTTCGATTAGACCCCAAAAAGTATGCATCATTCGCAAGGCAAAATTATGTAAATATTTTATATTATTTAATGGCTAGAATGGCTACAGAAAAAAACAATCAGATCTTAGGCAGTGTATGGGAAACTTTTAAAAGATTATAAATGGTATCAACAGCCACACATATAATTTGTTTAAAGTTATATCACATCATAAAATCGTATAGCTCTTATCAATAAAAGATATATATTTTGCCAATCAAACACTTTGTTTATTCCCAGCTTTTCAATGTCAATTATTTGATAATGAATATCAATCGATACGAATAGCATATTTTTATATATATTGCATTTATATTATTTGCATTTTCTTAATTAATCAGAAACATGTACGAATATTTTCGATCAAACAAATAACTTTCAACTCTCCAAACAATTATTTGAAAATAAAAATGTTTATATTTCAATCCGCCATTCAAATATTTTTATTTTTATATTTTTAATGTAAGTTCCTTTTACAAATTAATAGTAACTTTTCACAGGAATTTCGTATAAATTTAAAATACATTTAAATGTAAACAAGTAACACATTCTCTACAAGGCAAACAAGACTTAAAGCTGACCAGTTAAAGCTGTTCCAACTACTACTCAACGCCCTGATAATTACATTTGTGCCCACGGGGAGCTGAAAACTATGGAGCCACTCTGGAAAGTGTCCATTGGGACACTCGTTGGGAGGTGTGCGCTTCCTGTACCAAAAATCAACATAAATAGCGCGCCAACATCTCCATTTCTAACTTGATTTTGTTGGCGCCGGCAAAAACAAAAAATGCAGAAAAAACAACAAAAAAAAAAAGTGAAAATGCTACGAAAATTTTTCGACGCGCCAGAAAAATGCAATTTCACAGTTTGGTGAATTTTTATTGTCGTCGCTTTGAGTGGGTCCCCAGTTAAATTCAGTACTTGTTTTTTTTTGGGTGTTTTTTGGTGTTTTTTGATGATTCTTTTCTGGTTTGTTGCAAAAAAACTTACCGCTGATGGTTGCGTTCGCTGGTGTGTCCATGAATATCATCGATGTTGCCACCGTTGGCGCTGCCCGAGGCGATGCCAGCGCCTGCAGTTGCACCACAGACGGGGGCATAGTCGGCAATGTGATCCTTCTGCATGTCGAGGGTGTCGCCGCTGGGCGAGGTGCGCCACACCATGCCACCGGTTGAGGCATCCAGCCAGTAGCCGTTGCCATTGCGCGTCGATAGACTCGGCATTTTCAGCACATCGTTGGTGTGATTGCCTGCAGGTGAGAAGAGAGGCACAGAGAGAGAGAGAGAGAGAGAAGGAGGTTGAGTCAAAGCAATTAAATGTTTTGCAACAAATTGTGAAGCAAATGAATTGTAGCCGGAAATTAACAACAACAAAAAATACAAAAGCCATTCTTCGATGTTCCCAAAAACAATATTACCACATTTATAATCATTCGGAAATTGCCTCTTTAAACAAATTTAAAAACGATTATATATTTTTAATTTATTTGCACTTGAGACATCATTTTTTATTGTGCAATTTCCAGTTCATAAAAATTTGCGAAATTGCAGCGAAAGTGTTTTTTGCGCTGGCTTTTGGGATTTAAATGTCGCGCTGCAAAGCTATAAATTCAGCGCATTAAAATAATATTATGTCAGTGCGAGGCACGGGGCGTATGCGCAATTTCCCTCACTTTGTCAGAAACACACACACACACACACACGGTGAAAAATCAAATAAATTATTGTCAATTTTCCAGTTGTCGCACTCCTCTACTTTACACAAATACTTTCATACTTTCGAGCTGAACACAGAAAAAGAGTAAAAAGTATAAATAAATATTGCATAAAAAATGCACCAATTAAACTGTCCCCGGGTTATAACTGCACATCAGGCGACTATTTTATGGCTATTGTTGTGCTCTCTTTTGTTGTTGTTGTTGCACCTTTATTGTCTATGGAGCTTTGCGCTTTTCCCTGCTTAGTTTATGTGGCAAGTGGCGCCCATGAATAGCAACGCCTTTTTTTACGTTTGTTTAAATTGTCGGTTAGCTGCGGCTTGTTCAACAATCCGAAAGTTGAAAAGGAAAAACTCGACTCCCTTATCCCTTAAATGGGTGCGAGGAAAAAATGGCATTACAACTATATTGTGAACTATAGAAATTGAAAATAACAGACGGTCGAGTTGGCAGAGCTTAACGAGCATTGTTTTTAATTCGCTTTCGCTTGAGTTTCGCTTTTGATATTAATAGAGCACACTTTTTAGAGTTTCTTCAACAGTCAAAAAATGCATTGAATTATTTTTGTAGTGTCATGTGTCTAGAAACAGTTACTGAAAGTTTAACTTAAAAGATAAATAGTAGTTCTGGTATTATAAATATTGAAAATCATAACTTGATTTGAAAATGATTTGAAAAATAATGCAACAAGTTTGCGTAATAAATAAAAGTCACTTATCAGCAGAATTTAATAAATAAAAAATAAAATTACTACATACAAATTTAAATATTTATAGAAATTCTATATATTTATGCTCACTTTCGTTAAAAGTTCTTCAAGTCTACTTCAACTTTCGATAATTTCCAAGCTTCTCTTTAACCCATTATCAAATTTGCACATATCACAACTAATTGATTTAATCTAATTTTCGTTGCAATTGCAATTTTCACTTCCATGTTGCATGCCCCAACAGTTGTTGAATTAAATTTATATGGGGATCTGCCGCAAGCTCTGACAATCGTTTACTACTGTGTGCAACCAGCTAAGCCAAAGCAGCCCAAATCCTAGGCAACACTGCCACATTTTGTAGTAAGCACACAGGGCACACTTTACCCCCTTTCCACCCTTTCAGTTAACCCTCTCTATACATTTCCCCGCAATGCTGCTAATTTCAATTAGACCACAACAGCTCGGAAGACTGAACATGCCAGGGACGCACAGCCAACTTGTTGGTTAATAATGCACACAAAACTAAATGCATAATTGCAGCAAAGAATGAGAGAGGGACGGGGAGAGAGAGGGGGGCACTACGACCGTCACGTGCAAAATGTTAATTTCTATTATGCCGAGCGCACGAAAATTCGTGCTGCTAAAATATTTATTCGCACCTATTTTGTTGTGCGGTAGTGTGCGAGTGTGTGTGTGTGTGAGTGTGTCTCGCGAACAATGCAAAATTAGCGTTATTTATATATGTAAATGTCCCTGTGTGTGTGTGTGTGTTTGTGTGTGTAGGAAGGAAGTTCCACTCGCTGCCCACAACGGATGCAGCCCAGCAGCTTCCCCGGGCAGATCCACTGGCGAGAGGGGAGGGAGAGAGAGAGAGTGCTCTGTATGTGGTACTCACCTCTCATGGTATTCAGTGCGGACTGCTTCATCATCGTGTGCTTGCGCTTCACAAAGACCATGGCGCCAAAGGATAACATCATGATGGCCAGTATGGCGCCCAGGAGTATTATGAACCAGGGCTGTGTCAGCACATCGTTAACATGCTCCTGATTGATGGGATAGCTGCAAAGGACAACAACAGCAAAATTAGCATTTGAATTAATCTGAAATTGTATAACTAACATTTTAACAAATTTATCATTTTAACTTTAAAAGTTTTTCGTATTCTTAAATTATTTTAAATATTGCTGATAAGTCTTACAAATAAAAAAAAATACTATAAACAGGTTATAAATATAAATTACAATCAATCAATCTAGAATTTTAGAATTAACATTATAAAATATTCTTAAACAAGGAATCAAACCGAAACCAATAAAGGCTTCGGTTTCGGTTCCGGTACGGTCCGAAGCAACTATTTCGGTAAGAGGTTCTATTTTAGTTTTTTTCTTTCGATTTCGGTATCAGTACCGGTACGTAACGGTACTACAAATCAATTTTGAAAGGGGTATGTATGGAAAATTGGATTATAGATGGCTTATAATCTAAAAATATCAATTTTTTTAGATGACAAAAAATTTAAATGCAAAATCAATTTAGAGACTAAATCATGAACAAAATGACATTCCGTTTGCAAATTGGTAAATTATGGATGAAGTTATGAGAGATCAAAGCTTTTTAAAAAAATGTCAAGGGGTATAGAAAATTGGATGATAGATGGCTTATAATTGAAATATATCAAATTTTCTAGATGATAAAAATTTAAATACAGAATCAATTAAGAGGCCAAATCATGATTAAAATGACATTCCGCTTGAAAATCGGAAAAGTTTTGCCAAAGCTATGACAGTTCAAAGTTGCTCAAGCCTCTGACCTAGCAACTTTACAAGTCAAAATATTTCTTAATTTTGGCTTGATTTTTTTCAAGAAAATAAAAGGCCTCAGCATCAAGTTAAAAGTGTCGTTTTATACTAACAACGATATAAGAAGTTGATTAAAAGTGAAAACTTGAGATTTAAAATTTTGAATTTTCAAAATTTCAAAGGACCCTTACCATCGAAATCGAATCTTGGTCGAAAATAATTAAATTTTCTATATGAACAAAAATTGAATACAGAATGAATTAAGAGGCCAACTTTAAATATATATTTGAAATCATAGAAGTAAAAATAAAAAAATAAGATATATTAATATATGTAACTTACCGCTGATTGATGAAAGGATCAAGACGCTTCGTTACCGGATCGAGACGCAGTGTGGCAGGCACACAGTAGGGTCCAATGCCTGCATTATTGCCCGCTGCCACGCCCACCGTATACATAACGCCCTCAGTTAAATTGGCCAACACCAAAGTAGGCGATGCCGCATCAATTGTAACATTTGTGAGGATTCTCGAGAAATTGTGAGCCGTGTCGATGCCACGCACAATGACGTGATAATAAAGCAACAGACCTGGAGAAAGTGTGAAAGGTAAGGGTATCAAAAAGTGCTTAATTAAGGCAGTGATAGGGAACTTACCATGCTGTTCCTTCAGTTCGGGTGCCTTCCACTTCAAGAACACCGCGGAGGCATTCAACAGAACTGCCTCCATGCCAAATGGCGCATCATTGGGCACTAAAAAATTACAGAAAATATGAAATGATGATTTGATGATGGTTTGCGGCTCAGTTGGGGTTAAGTTTGGGGTTGTAGATGCGTTTTTGCTTGTTTTGCGCCAGCAGCTGGCAACTAATGAGTCACCTTTCTCTCTCTTTCCATTTTCCACTAATTAATTGCCATTTAGTTGGTTAGACTTAAAGCGGGAAATAGTTTCTTACAGTTTCCGGGTATCTGGTGACACACATGGCAGGGTCTATTTCTATTTTTAGCTGAGAGAGGTAGTTGCATACATCAAGTGAGTGCAACTCACGTTGTGCCACACTTCAAAAGCTCATCTTCATTTGTTTATTTATTTCCTTCCCCACTCCAACAACCGTTCCAGTTCTCAGTCTCAGTCTCAGTGTCTTCGTCTGGTTGAAGCAATTTCTTTAAATAAACACACGTGCGAATGCGAAACAAAACAAGAACAACACGAACAACACGTCTCTAAATAGGTGCAACGTCTAGGTATATATCTATAGGGTTAGCAATACTTAGGAGTCCAGATTGCTTGCTCCTCATTTCACTCCATCTCTTCTCATTTCTACTCTCCTCTTTCTTTTTTTTGGCTTTGTTCTGCGACATGCTAAAGTGCTTGTCAGGCTTTTGTCTGTTTCTCGGGGGATTTCCCTTACTTTTTCTATCTTTTTTTGTTTGCTTTCATTTTCTCCATGATGACGCGCTTAACACGTATCTACCATTGTGTGGCATTTACGACCCTGAGGCAATTGCTGTACAAATTTGTTGCACGCTGCATTTTGGCGAAAACCAATTGGCCAAATTGGTCATTGAAATCTCTTTGCGCGTATTACAGTATCAGTTGAAGAGTTAAAAACAAAATCTATGAAGAAAACGTAGTCAGTTTAATCTAGTCTACTAAGGAAAAGAAAAGAAAACTTCCATCAACAATTTGTTCTTTTTTTTAATACAAAATTTGTCGATTAGAAATCGACCCTAGTCTAAAATTATAACCTATCAAGTTTGTTTGATTTCTGTAAATTTTTTTTTTAAACGCATTTCGCCATGTTTAATATAATTTTTAGAAAATCGAAAGGAAACTTTATCTAAAATTATCTACAAACTTTATTCTATAACCTTCTCTTTTTTTTCTTGTCAAATTATTTTTCTACAGCTTTCCTTTAAATTCAAACTTAACTTCCACTTTAAATACAATTCTTTCCCTCCATTTAATTCAAATTCTCTACAGTCTTTAATGCCAATAAGTCTTCTCAAACTTTAATCTCTTTCTTTTTAGTACTATTATTTCTTTGTCAAATTTATTGCTAACATAATTTGCAGTGCATTTGCTAGTCGTCTAAGCTCTGAGACTCGATTTCTGTTTAGATATTTTTCTGTACCTGTATCCTTGTGTGCTGACTTCCGTTTTAGCTGAAGGACTTGTGCCGAATGCTTCCTGTGTGGCTGATTCCTTCAGAGGACTAACAAACGTGTAACCAATTTGCAATTTCAAGGCACTGCAGCAATTTTCGAACCACTGTGCACAGTGGGATAGAGACAGGAGTGGGAGTGAGTGTTAGGGGATGTGGCACATGCAACACAGCAGCAGCAATAATTGTTGTTTATCCTTACACAAATGCGTTGACAATTTCTTTGAGTTGTTGTTCTTGTTGTTGTCGTTCGTGTTGTTCTTGTTGTTGTTGTCAGCTAAAGTCAGACGCGCAAGTAGAAATGTGATGCATACGAAATGAGTTTTGATTTGAAGAGCCCAGACATAGTGACAATCCCCGCAGACCGCGACAGATCCCCTTCTAACTGAAACCGCCGACAGAGGGCGCTTTTGTTGCCGCGTGGCATAAGCGCGACGTTTGTGCATTTTATATATTGCAGCTGCCACACCGTTTGTTGACTTATTTGCGGCACTGTCTCCCTTTTCGCTCTCTCTCTCTTTCGCTCTCTCTCTGTTTACTTTTGCTTCGCCTGACATTTGCCTGCCTCAAATTCCAGAATCTGTCTTCTGTTTTTAGCTCTTTTCTTTTTTTATTATTCACTCCACTTTTTCGTTTTTTGTATTTAATTATTTTTCTAAAAGTCGCCTCATGGGGAATTGTTCGTTTTTTGGTTGCGCTCTTTTGAAGTGTTCGGTGATAAAATGAAGTGATAAACCTGTCTGCAAAGTTTCGACTGTTGAGTTGGCATTTTTGTATTTAACTAATGATAAAAAGTAGAGACAGAGAGAATAGCTGCAAAAATACGTGTGTTCGTTGAAATTCTGGACATTCTTATCAGGTGGCATCTGTGGAATATGTGTCTTAGTCAAGTGGCAACAACTAGAAACTCAGTAATCCAACAAGAGCTTCGTTGAGATACGAGTATGCTTTACGAAGTATAACGTACATGTTGCTGGGTGGATAACAAATTGCCAATAAGTTTGATATAAAAAAAAACACGGACATAGTAAGGAGAAGTTTTTTATACACTCTTATTCAAATGAAGGAATAATCGAAATAATCTATATTGAAGCAGACTAATTTTAATGAGGGAGATTGAATTAGAACTACATAAAAATTCCTCCTGCTGTCTTCGAAGAATATTTAAACTAGCCCTAAAGTAGTATCTTATTTGCATTTGGAATTGTCAAACAGTCTACAAAGGTTGCTCTTATAAAAGTACTTAAAGAAATTAACTAAATATATTTTATAATCTAAATATCCATAACCTATATAATTTTATCAAGTAAGCTTAGAAGTTTGAGTATAGTGATTTTTATACCCTGAGCCCATTGAAAATGGCAAAAAAAAAAGGGTATAATGTTTTTGGCAGATTGTATTCAACAGGTAGAAGGGGGCGTGGCAGAGCCCCCAAAGTACATATATTCTTGATCAGATTTAACAGCCGAGTGGATTGAGCCATGTCCGTCTGTCGGTCCGTCTTTCTGTCTCTGCGTCTGTCCGTCTGCTTGTCTATCTGTTTGCACGCGTCGTTCTCAGAAACCATAAAAGCTAGAGACTTTAAACTTGGTATGTAGGTTCCTGGATACCATAGGCAGATCAAGTTTTTTTTTATTTTTGGATCGGACCACTATATCATATAGTTGCCATAGGAACGATACATCGACAAATGAAGTTTTAGTATGAAAAAGTTTTTTGTTTTTTGAGATATCTTAACCAAACTAATAGAAAATACATTTGGGCTGGTAATATACATCCTAACCAAATTTGGTTAAAATTGGTCCACTATATCATATAGCTGCAATAGAGACGCTCAATCGAAAATGAAGTCTTAGTATGAAACAGTTTTTTGTTTTTTGAGATATCTTAACCAAACTGATAGAATACGCATTTAACTTGGTTTTGTCCATTTTGGCCTAAGAACGTTCAAATCAGTCTACTATATCATTTAGCTGTCATAGGACCGATGGCTCAAAAATCAGCTTTTAGTATGAAAAAGTTTTTTGTGTTTTGAGATATCCTAACCAAACTGTTAGAATATGCATTTAAGCTGGTTTTGTAGATTCCAACTAAATTTGGTTTATTTCGGTTCCATATATCATATAGCTGTCATAGGCACAATCGGTCGAAAATCAAATTTCATGCAGAGTACCTGGGCAAAGGGTATCCTACTGTCGAGCGTGCTCGTCTCTAACCGCCCACTTGTTCTACTTGCTGTTGACCCCTCCTTAGAAATCTTGCAATACCTCTTTTCTTCAATAATTTAATTAAAGCCATTTAATCTTCGAATATATATATCTAACATTATTTATAAATAAATCTCTTAAAGTTTAATTAGTCAAGACTGACTTGCAACCTTAGATCACAGCACTTGTAGCTTTTAATAAATGAAAAGGTAGTTTCTTAAATGTCAGCCACATGTGACACATGTAAAGCAACTCATCCTCAAATATGTCCACGTGTATTAAACCTACGTGCCGAGTGGATATCCTGTCGATATCCCTTTGTGATTCGCCTTTTTTTGACATTGCTTTAATGATTGACATACATTTGATTTGCCTGCTCGCCGTTTTTTGTTGTGTTCTTTATGCGACCCCTTGAAATTATATGCGATTATTGGAACCCGCATGGCAGCTGGGATAAGGATAAGTCCTGGAAGAGGACGAGAACGAGGACGAAAAAGAGAAAGAGGCAAAGGCATTTATATCCTTTTATTGAATTGGTTTATTGTTGCAATGCATTTGTCACAACTACCCCCTATTTTTCACCCCTGCTGTGCTGTTTTTTGGTGGTTGCTTGTAAAGGTATTTTTATGGTTTGTTGAATATATTTCCTCACATGGTTCATTAGACTTGAGGCAACTGCAATATTTGCCCACTTTTGTCCATGCATAAATATTACATCAAAGGACGAGGAGCTGGAATGGGGGTGGTAGATTGGGGGGTAAAATGGCGGATACTTACCATCTTCGAGGGTGCGTGCGAGGCGCGAATTTGAAGGTTTGCCCTCGACGGATTTGTAAAAGGGCACAATGAAAAATTCATAGAGCGTATACTGCAGCAATCCTGTCAGCGTACAGGACGAGGCGCCACCGCCATTCAGTATCGTCAGCATGCGATATTTGTTGCTAAACAAGGACGCCAGAGATTGTTGTTGTTGTTGTTGGGAGGATTCCATTGCATCACGTTTTCCAGCAGCGGCAATATTTGGTTTTGTCGAAATCAATGCCGATGCGGCGGCGGAAGCGGAGGCGGCGACGGCGGTACCGGTACCGACTGAGGCCAATAGAGGATTGGCATTGGCAGTTACAGACTGTGGATTGTTTGCCATGGGATCGGGCAGCTGTCTGGCATAGATGTAGAAGCCCTCGACGTATTTGCCATTGATGATCTGCATGTGGAAACAGAAGTGCATGCGAATTGAGAGCTGCATGCCAAAAAGGAGTACTGGGTTTAGTTACTTACCTGCCAGGTCAACTTCATGCTGGTCGAGTCCACAACGCTGGCATTCGTGAGCTCCACAACATCGCCCGACAACAAACTGGCGCGTGCCTCGCTCAGATCCAATCCGCTATTGAAATACCGCTGCAGACCGGAAGGGGAAGCAGATAAGAGGGGGAAGAGGTACAGTTAGTAAGCAAAGTAGTCAGCTTCAGCAGGGTTAGTACTTACCGTGCCCACAGCAATCGGCTCGGACATCGGACTGGGCAAGGACAATCCGTGTGAGTTCTCGGCGCGTATCAGGAAGAAATAGTTAACACCCGGCACAAGGCTCAGTTGGGTGTACGTCGTATTCTGTATGCGAGTGCCGACAGCCACCCAGCCATCGGTCTCGTTCTTGCCAAACATTTCCACCACATAGCCCACCAAACTGGACGCTCCCACTTTGTTGCTGCGTGTCCAGCTAAGAGTGACCGAATCCTCGCCCTTCTCCACCAATTGTGGTTTGCCCGGAGGTCCCGGATAGGTGGAGAGCTCGGCAGCGCGGTAGAACTTAATGTTGGGATTGGTAGGTGTATCCAAGCGCAGGTAACCACTCCAGGAGGATTTGCCATTGCGATTGCTGGCCACACAAGTGTAGAGTCCTTCGTCCTCGTGACGCTGCAGATCGGAAATCGTCAGAGTGCCGGCATCGGAGAGATTGCGTCGTTCGTGCTCCTGCACATCGATGGGTATGCCATCCAGGTACCAGGAGATCTGTGGTGCCGGAGTGCCCAGAGTGCGACAAGGCAGCACCACAATCGATTTGACGGGCAGTGTCTGATTTACCGGACCCTGCTCAATTATCGGCGGTGGTAGCTCGAACTGTGTGTCCACAGTGACCACGGTGCGACTGCTGACACTGCCGACCGCATTGAGGGCATTGCAGACGACAACCTTGCCGGAATCCTCGCGAGCGAAGCGCGCAATCGAAAGCACCGATCGACCCTCGGGAGTAAGCGTGACCTCCAGACGACCGTCACGATAACCCGGCAGCAGCAGCGAGCTATTGCCCTCGACAGACCAATAGAGAGTGGGACGAGGATAACCGCTGGCTTGGCACTCGAAGAGCACCTCATCGCCAATCTCCACCAGCTGATTCTTGGGGCGGGTAATGAATTTCGGGGGTGCTAAAGGGCAAGGGAGAGAGCAAGTTAAGGAATATATATATATTTTTTTTTTAGAGGGTTAGGTCAATTAATTTACCGTGAACGGTGAGAATGCCCGTGGCCGTAATTGAGCCGACCGCATTGTCCGCCTCACAACTGTATTCGCCCATGTCCTCGAGCGTGACGTCGTCCAGCTTCAGACTGCGGTCCTCAAGTATGTGCACACGACCTGTCGGAAGCAGCCAGAAAGAAGAAGCGAGAGTGAGCAAGTGAGCAAAGATTCATGTGAGTTTGTGAGAGTTTGAAAAAAAACGAGCAACTAAAACACGTCGACATCGTCTTCTTCAACTTCGTTAGTAGTTCAAGTAGCGTAAAAATGGCCAAGAGGAGGGAGGACTCCTCAAATAACCGCAGCAAAGTAAGCCAAGAAGTTGTGGGGGTGAGAGTCCACCTTTAGTGGTGCTTCTTCTTGCCTTACAATAAGAGATTGAGAAGACAACAAGCACAACAACTTTGCTTTCTTTTTGCTTCGTTGCCTCGCTGTGAAATAGGTTTTAAATGTGCTGTTGTTGTTGTTGTTGCTGTTGTTGTTGTCCTCCTTCTTCAGTGGCCACTGTACCAATTGTTTGCTTAACAAAAGTTTAGCTTCGTCGCAGAGCAGAGAAAATGCTTTTCCCCCCAGTATTTTCCTTTTGCCTGACTGCGAGGGCAGTTTAAGGAAGCGAGGGTTTGTCTAGCTACAACCGCCACTTCCCCTTCTCCACTTGTTGTGTATGTGTGTGTGTGTGTTGCACTCTTTGGTCTAGGCTAGGGTGCGTCCTGTCTGAAGGACAACATTGCAACAGTCGAGTCGAGTCGAGTCGAGTCAGTCGAGTGTTGTGCAAGCAAAATTGTTGATTGCTGCCAACAGAGATTGGCAATTAACGGAATTAAAAGTTACAGTTGTGTTTGTCCAGTTGGACGGTGTTGGCAGTACTTCCCCAACCCCAACCGCATCAACAACAGCAGCCAACCACACTAACAACAACAACAACAACAACAACAATAACAGACTAACTATAGCAGTTACCAACAGCCTGACATCGTAGGTGTTTATTACACGGCGCAAAATTCTAAGACATATACTAATAAAAAAAAAAAAGATTGATTTTTTTACCATATAAACGTATAAATTTAAATTACATAAACAAAAATTAAAGTTGAAAATTAGCTGTAGATATTTAATAAGGGAGTTAAAAAAATGTAAGTATTAAAACTACAGAAGACTGTAATTCAAAGAAAAGATTGAGATAATATAACTATAATCAAACTAGACGAGAATTACTTTAAAGGGAGTTCCAACAAATAAAAAAAAATATATCTTTGTCATGAGTTAAGCTTGAGAAAAAAGTGTTCTCCAATAAGCCAGATGCTATTAAGAAAATGATATTTGGAAATTAAATGAATTACTTCAAAATATCAAAACGACAATTGATAAGATAAGATAAGCAAATAAGATTGAGTACTATATTTTTAATATATAGAATAAATTCAGAGATTCAACTGTGCTGAAAAAACCTAATCTGGAGAAAGATCTTCAGATAAAGTCTATTCCAAATATTCTATTAATTTGATTACAGGAAATTCCAGTGTAGTAGGTTTCTAGAAAAATTCCTCCATCATCCAGGGTCACTTGTTTACTTAATGTTTCTTTTAGTTTCCTTACACTATTTCGCACAGTGTATTTCAGCAAATACTGTCAGTTCAAACATGAAAAGCCACAGGCCAAAGGCCAAAGCAACCGCAAAAAGCAAACTATTTTTTTGCAGCTTGTTTTTTGTTGTTGTTGCTAACAGTCGTGTGTGCAAAGCCTTTACGCCCCGTTTTTTCGGGTAAGAAAGGGAATGCAAATATGGTAAACAAAAAGCTTAAATTTTATTTGAAACGAAAAACTAGCAAAATGGCCGAAGAAGTACTTCCGTTTAATTGACCATGAGATGGACGACGATACTTACGTAGAGGCATATTTCCGCCGGAGGCAGTGCGCCGCCAGAGGACATCCGGCAAAGGATCACCGCCAATGCGACACTGAAAGACAACGGAGCTGCCCACGACAGCCGTTTGATTCTGCGGTCCACGTATGAGAAAAGGACGCACTGCAAAGATAGCGAAAGAGAAAGAGAGAGGGAGCAATGCATTACAAGTTTACAGAGTCACAAGTTCGAATCCCTACCATGCACTTTGAGAAAAGCTGTTGCAGATTCGCGTGTTCCAACCACATTCTTGACCACACACTGGTAACGTCCATCATCCGATTGACGGGCATCCTGTATAGCCAGATTTCCACCATCAACGATGCGAATGCGCTTGTTTCCTCCATTACCACCATTGAGATTCAATGTTTGTCCATTCTTGCGCCACGAGATTTGTGGCTCTGGTGAACCACGTGGTGCACCACATTCCATCAATGCCACCTCGCCCTGGGCAACTCGAGTGTTTTGCGGTTCCAGTCGAAATTCATCGCGCAAAACTGCCATAGAAACAGAGAAAGCGAGAAAGAGAGGGAGATATTGTAAATAAAAAGGATAGCCAGCAAGTTAAGCTTTGATTGATTCAATATTAATAACTGTCTAAATGGATGTTCAGGTGAAACGCCAGGAAACTTGGTTCATCCCTTTTGACCAAGTGCCTGCTGCCTCGAGTATTCTTCATATTTAATGCGTCTGCTATTTGATATCCCTCTTGCTTTTTCTCTATATCTACCTCTACCTTTCTCTTCCCTTACTTCTACTCGATATGCCAATAAAAAGCTTGATAATAATGCCTGTCCAGTTGCTTTGAGCTGCATCTGCTGCAATATTAATAAGCTTTGCCATTTGCAATGCGTATTTCGTTTTTTATTGCTCCAACAGAAATTGAAAAATGTAAAAATACTAGAGTTGTGTATGCTCAACGAGCAGATATTCTGCAGTTAAAGCCAAATAAGGAGATTATAACTTCTTAACTTTAAAACAAAATATATTGAGGTTAAAAGTAATAGTTAGAAAATAAAGCGGAATATAAAAATAGTAAATCTTTATTACTTTGGCCTAGATGAAACTGCATACCAAATTTTATAACTATAGTTTAAATAGATCCAGAGTTCTCTGGGTCTGTTTTTACTTTGTTAAAAAAAATGTATATACATAAAAAATTTTTGCTAATTAATTTAATGGTACAAATTTTAAAACTCTAGTTAAGAAAGTTCCTGAGCTTTCAGAGTTTTCAACCCGAAGGAGGCTTCTTGAGATATTTTAATTATTAAATTTGTATTTACTTAGCATAAAGTATTTGCATACCAAATTTGATAACTCTAGCTGTTATAAGTTCTGAGTTCTCTGAGGCTATTTTCATGCAAAAAGAAAAAATAAATGATTCACGCCTAAAACTGCGAATTGTCTTCATCTGTCTCTTAAATAAGTTAACTAATTCACTCTTTATATCGCTATCCAAGTATTACAGGGCATAAAAATGTAGAATATTAAATGGAAAATGCACTTGAGTAAGACGCATAAAGCGCTTCAGTTGATGCCAAAAGCAACAAAGACAGCCTTAACTTAGAGTTGTGCAAAGAATCTACATAGATTCTCATACCGTACAGTGTTGTTAAAGATGAAAGATAAAAAGCTGAAGTCTAGCAAATGCCAAAGTTGATAACCCTTTAAATTAGCTCAAGAACTGTTGCACAAATTTAATATCCCTTTTGGGCTGCTGCTCTTGCGCCATATTATTATTAATTAATCTGCTTGGGAACAGCCCTTGGCAACGGGTCAAAGCAGCCCCAAAAATGAATTTGTGTTCCCCTTCTAGCTCTATCTTGTTGCTATATCAATTACAAAACATTTCTGCGAGTGCTTTATTTTATTATTTAGAAAATAACGTGAATACATGACACAGGCAACACGAGCACGAACACAAACATAGATACAGAAAAACGGAAACAGGAACTGAAACTGGACATGCAATGCAGTTATTTTTTTGGAGGGGTTCGCAAACTTTCTGAAATGCAAGCCACAACATTTTATTAGCTGAAAATGTGCAACGTCAATCGATCAATGTCATTGAAGGGCTTTTTTTTTTTTGGTTTTTCGAGCATGTGCCTATTGTGGGCTTTACAATATTAAATGAGCACCAGACAAAAATAGACATTAAAAGCACAAGAGCTGTCGACTGCACGAGTCAAGGCCAATTCGATTTCAGTTTAATTAAAATCCTATGTTTTTAAAATTGCAACCCTAACGCCTCGTTCAATTTTGATGAAGCTTATTATCTTTTAATATTATATATAATATCAATTCACCGCAGAAAGGTCGGACAAGTAGAGCGGGAGTAATAGCTAACCAAAGTAATTAATAAAGTGATTATTTCAATATAATCACCTAAAAGTATGCAGTAGATTTTATAAGATATTAATTTCTTTAAAGTACTTATATATATATTGAAATAAGTAACGGGTATCCTTTGGTCGGAATCTCGACTATAGCCTTTCCCATTTGTTAGAAATTGCAACCCCTATCTTGCAAACGATTTTGATAAAATCCTCAGAATTGTTTAATTAGATACTAAAAACAAGATTGGTAAGGAGTATTTAGTCAGACTTGATCTACTTACATGCGACTTGCAACGTTGCATTCCTGGAACGCGCCACACCAAACTCATTCTTGGCCTGGCACCAATAAGTGCCCGCATCGCTCTCCCGTCTCGAATGGATGACCTGCAAAAATAGAGCAAGAGAGAGAAGAGATTAGAGACATTATTAGAGATATGTTATGTGTAAACCGGATGGGTATTAAGTAGTTGAGGACTTAAGTCGACACGTGTCACGCTCACAAAGATCAAAAAGTAACGAAATTGCTCAACCGAAATCAAATAAAACCGAAAGGGAAAGGGAAAAGAAAAGTGAAAACGTGCGTTGTCTGGACCCGGGTCAGTATGTTGCGTATACGCAATTTAATTTAATTAAAAAATATATACCAAATACAAACACTTACAACCCCATAGGGTCTGTGTTTGTGCCTTAATCACTTGGCCTCTTCAGTTTTAATTGGCAACAAACTGTAAGCTCGCCGACAAGTCACTTAGGATTCGTCCGACGGATTCCAAAAATGCCTGCAATACCCCCGCAATCTCAAAATGCCATTGAAAACAATAAAAATAAACGAGCAGGGAGGAAAAAATTGCCCGTCTGCCTCATCCGAGATATGCCCAAGCGTAACACACTTAATATATATAAATATAGTACATATATATACATATATATGATGCAAAGTGCTTCGAGGCGACTTTTAATGATATATTCCCAACCTCAAGCCCTACTTCAACCCCAAGACTCATCTCAATTGCCATCCCTACCCCATTCCGGATATACTTTGGGTCTCTCAAAGTGACGTCCGGCTTGACGACACTGGCGTCCAAAATATTGCAATCCATTTAACATTATTTTAACAATTTAACAGTATTTCAATTCAAAACGCACTCAGGCTGCAATAATTTGTTGAATTCCATTCAAAAGGAAAAACAACAATTTATATATATAAAAAAATTACATTTTGTTGCATTTAATGAAAAAATCTTTGCGGGGGGTGGCAGCAAATTTAATATAAACATAACAACTGCAATGCGGGAAAAGGAGATTTGGATGACTGGGAAAATCCTCGCACCCCTTTCCCCTTTCCAACCCCACACTGCCTCTCGTTAGCTGAAATTGTGAAATGTGCACGCACGCAGGGTTTTAGTGGGCGGGGTTACCTCTTAGAGATGAGCATTAGCCGATATCTTTAGCAGCACGGCACGACAATGAAGTATGATTAATTATTAAAGATGATAAAAAAGGTAATTATAGTCCAATTAATAATAAAGAATTATTCAGTTATTCAGACAGTTTTTAATAATAAAAGTTTAAATGCAGATTAAACTAAGAGGCCAAATCATGAACAAAATAACATTCCGTTTGAAAATCGGTTAATTTTTGATGAAGTAACGAGAGATCAAAGTTTTTGAAAAAATGTTAAGGGGTATGTATGGAAAATTGGAGGATAGATGGCTTATAATTGAAAAATATAAAATTTCCTAGATGGCAAAAGTTTAAATGCAGAATCAATTAAGAGGCCAAATCATGATCGAAAAGGCATTCCAAATGAAAATCGGTACACTTTTGCCAAAGTTATGACAATTCAAAGTTGCTCAAGTCTCTGACCTAGCAACTTTACAAGTCAAAATTTTTGTTCAATTTCACATGATTTTTTACAAAAAAATGAAAGGCCTCAGAATCAAGTTTAAAGTGTTGTTTTATACTAATAACGATATAAGGAGTTGATTAAAAGTAAAAACTTGAGATTTAAAATTTTTAATTTTCAAAATTTCAAAGGGGGGGACCCTTACCACCAACATAGAACAATGGCTATGATGGTCAAAAAAATAATAAAATTTTCTAAATGTACAAAATTTAAATGCAGTATGAATTAAGAGACCGAATCATGATCGAAATGGCATTCCAAATGAAAATCGGGTCAGTTTTCTTTAAGTAATGATAGTTTGAAGTTTGTAAACTATTTGACCCATTGACCGGTTACGGTGTTATTCCCTGTATTAAAATATCGAAATTTCTTGATTTGAATATAAATTTCGAATTCTACTTCTAAATACACATTTAATAATATTTTATATTTTCGCATTGACACTGCATATTCAAAGACCTTTTACAGTACTTTTGAAGAATTCTTGTTAAATCTCCAATTTGAAATATACTTCCATCTCTAAGCCCCAGTCATAGACTAACACCAGACAATGCTAAAGTGTTTCTCAGGCCTAACCTACAAAAAAAAAGGGGTACAGTCTGCCCTTCCTAGTTTCTTATTATTGTTATGCTTGTTATGCCGTCTGCGTTTTGTTTTGCTTTCCGATCAAAATGCAACCATTCGGAAGCGCATAAAATAATATGAGCAAATTTATGCGCAAATGTTGCGTTTCTCAGGAGGAAGAAACATCAATGGGGAGTAGTTCCATTGAATTTCGAATTCGAATGATACACGGTGAAAGGCAACTCACGATAATGATACAGTTTCGGGTCTCTGGGTCGGAACTTACCTTTAAAAAGAATAAACCACCCGCGGGCAGCATTATGCGATGTGAGCCGGCATCCGTTTTCAGTTCCCGTCCATCCTTGAACCATTGAATCGTTGGTGTTGGATTGCCGTCGGCCTTGCAATTAAACGTATATGGATCATTCTTTGGCACCGTCGTATCCATCGGATGCTCAATGATGTGCGGATTTTCACCTGGTGAATGAAATGGAAAAGAGAAGAAAATAATTTCAGACATTAATTTCAGCTTTAAAATTGAACCTTAAGTAACGAAACCACTTAAGAGGTCCTACTAGCGCCAAGAGGGTCTTCTAATATTACAGTTTTCTTGAGTTAGGATCGAACATGTGTGTTCTTAAGTGGAAAACTCTCTAGGGACTAAGAATACATCTATCTCTCTCTCTTTAAACAAGTTTTGTCACTCAGTGTTTAGCAATTAATGCGGCCATTAGAGAGAAGGAAAATGGAAAAGCAAGACCCCCGCAGGAGGAAAATCTAAGCAGAAATTATGTTAAGAAGCAACAAAAATTCACTTGAATTTTGTCCTCGCCTCAAATTCAATTAAGTTCAAGAAAATATTTGCTCGCCCACGGTGCAGACAGACAGAGGGACAGACAGAAAGAGAGAGACAGAGAGAGGAGATATAGACGAGATGGAGACAAAACATAAATTTACAGCATGTCGATAAGCATAAAACAAAGGACAACGTTAGATAAACTTTATTAAAAGCAGCAGCTAAAACAACAACGACAACGAATAGTACAGCAATGGCCAGCGAAATGGAGAACAGATGAAATGTAATTACAAAAAGCGCTTAAAGGTGAAAAATGTGTGTGTGTGTGTGTGTGTGTGTGTGTGTGTGTAGGAGAGAATGAAAATGGGGAAATGGAGAAATGGTAGAAATGCAATGTGATTTTCGGTAGGGAGTTTGTACCCATCATTCAGCCGGAAATTAAGTTCTGCAGATTTATTGAAAGCGGATAGTAATGAGAGCTCAGCTGAACGAAAGAGAATGAATGGCAAAGCTAACAGTGATTGAAGAAGCAACATCACGAGAGAGGACGGAGGAGGAGCTTTAAAGCGAGCAGAATATGAGAAACGATAAAAACAAGCAAATAAAAACCAACAGTACTAGTAAAAAGAGAGTTCAAGTCAAAAGAAAGACTTTGGTAAATGAAAAGTGAAATGTGAACAGAAACTGCGACTCGAATCTGCATACAAATCAAATCACATCGTGACACTGTTATCACTATGAAAAATCACCATTCAGTGATTTCATTTTGAGCTTCACCACGACACCATTAAAATGTGGGGAGAGGTGAGTGAGAGAGGGAGAGAGAGAGCGCACCTTGGACATTTGTCAATCGCTTTGTTCGTCATGCGTCTATTGTGCTCTTTGTTTGATCCACAGCTTTTGACCATTGTCAGATTTGAGCTGCGTATCCTTTTGTTGTTGTTGTCTAGGCGATATTGCGCTAATTTAAATGATGAAATACTTGAAGAGCTTCACAAAGTGCAGATGCTCTCTCGCTTTTTAATAAAGCACAGCATTGCAGTCGGAGTTGATTATTAAAATTGCACAAATAAAAAGCAAAGCTCTCTTTCCGTTTTCTTCATTTAATTTTATTTGCTTTACCTTGTGACCACAAAAAAAAAAAAAACGCAAAAGAAAATTCTTTGCCAGCTAACAAAATATTTAATTAAGCAAAAATATGTTGCAGCAAAATCAACACAGACATTTTTTGCATTTTAACAAATGTAAAGAGAAAATTGAAGTAAAGCTAACCACACACATGCATATACATCTATGTGTGTGTGTGTAAACAATTGCCAAGCAAAAAACTTCGATAAGCCACAGAGCATCAGAGCTACAACAACAACAATGGCAGCCACTGTAAATCAGGTAAGTAAAAATATGTAAAGTTTACAACACAAGAATTTGAACACACACTAAGTCAGAATGACGCAAGTTTTTATTTGCTTTTACGTAAAAACGTAAGAGCAAGCTTGACTTTAAATACACAGGCTCAAGGCAAAATTAAGAGAAATTGCAACTGCAGCTCAGAGAAGCTGCAAAAATTTTACAGACATATTATATTCTGCTGCAGCGCAGTCGACGTCAAAGCTGCTGCCTGCGGGCAGCACAGATGCAGAGCGAGCGAGTGAGTGAGAGAGTGGAATTTAAGAGAGTGAGAAAGTCTTGGCACTTAATTACGCTCATTTGGCGCACGCACTTCATTTGTATGCGTATTGTGGGTGTATAATCGTATATGTGTGTGTGGGTGGCTGCATGCGTTGGCAATTTATGCATATGAAATAATGTAAAAGAAGTCTGTGTAAATAAACAGCAAAGTGCTGCTGGCGTTGAAGTCATGCAAGCGAACATACACCTAAGCAAACACACAAGCACAAACACAAGCACAAACAC
The DNA here is from genome assembly GCF_004354385.1 of Drosophila innubila. NCBI lineage: Eukaryota > Metazoa > Arthropoda > Insecta > Diptera > Drosophilidae > Drosophila > Drosophila innubila. The sequence goes on along the minus strand of NW_022995372.1, from coordinate 5,091,088 downwards.
ACGCACACACACACACACACTGAGATGCAGGAGTGAAGAGAGAGTCTTAGGCATGTGCCAGCTCATAATGCGCTTGTTCTGTATGCACGACAACAACAACAACAACAATAGCAACTACAGCATCAGCAATAATAACAGGAAGTGCATTTGTTGTTGCTGCTGTTAAGAAATGTACGACTGCTGTTGTAGTTGCTCTGCTGATGCACTCTGCCTCTGTCGCTGTCTCTATCTCTGCTGCGACTGCTGTTTCGATGTTTGTGCGTATGTTTTCTTAGTTTATGTGCTTTTGCGCGCTTTGTTGTTGTTTGCTGTTGCTGTTGTTGGCCGCACAGTTGTTGTTGTTTGTCTGGCATAAGCATAAAAATGTCCGCCTTTGAGGCGTATTACAGAAGCAGCAACCGCAGCTGTTGTTGTTGTTGTTACTGCACTCCTTGCTCCACCATTCGCTTAACATGTGTCCTAACGTTTCTCTGCTAATTTGTCGCTGTTATTTGTACACTGGGTGCTAAAAGTTGCGTTCTCAAGCAGTTGCGCCAATATGATCATTATTAGCATGTCAACAACAGCAACAGCAACAACACACACAGAAAATCACAACTTTCCACAAACAACCAAACAACAAACACTGACGGCAACATGAATCGACATACAGACAGTGGGAAAGGAAGCGGCAAACGTAATAGAAGAAGATGAAGAAGAAGGTCCAGCAGGTGCACAAATGCAAATGCAAACACACTCTCTCCCGCTCTCCGTCTCTCAGCTCTCTCGCTCCTTGTCATTCTGTACTCTTGCTTGTTATTGCACCCACAAGACAGCTTGTAATCAAACAAACAACAAATGCAAGACGTGTGAGTAAGATGCAAATGGAGCCCAAGTGTGGACCCTATTTGCTGCTGGAAACTGTGCAGACAAACAGCTGTTAATGTACACACACACGCAACTGTAAACGCAGCCTGCCGTAAAACCACTGATTATGATGTGTCTATCTCCCTCTCTCTGCCTCCTTGTCTCCCTTGAATATTTTACACAATTTCCTTATTCTTGCAAGCGAAGAAATTAAAGAGGAAAGCAAAAGTCAAATAGTGACAACATTACAAAGGCATCTCCAAAAGCTCTTAAGAATCAAGTAACTGTATCGTTGACATCGCTGCTTACGCCGACGCTAGCGTCGCTGCTGTTAAAGAATTAATAAAGCTTGACAATCGAGTTGTTGCTGTTTCTGTTGTTGTTGTTCTAGTTGCTTTTTGCAATGGCTCAACATGGCTAACTCAACAATAATTTATAAGCTTTTAGTGCAATAGTAAAGTGACTTCAACAACAACAACAACCAAAACAACAACAAACAGTACACTGAAAAAAAGGCCAACTTCTAAAATCAAAAGAATTCGTCTTAAATAATTTGTTCTTAAAATAATACCACTTTAAGACAAAATTACTAATCCTAAGCATATTAATCCAAAAAATCGCAGTTCTTATTATAAGAATAAATATTCTTAAATTCTTAGGAAAGTATAAAATGTCATATTTGGATTCCGTGGCGCTGTGGTTAAGTTATCCACTTCAGTTGAAAGCAAGCGCGGGTTCGAGTCCCAATATTATAGTAACGGAATATTTATAAAACAACATTTAATACATTATATTTCTTTGTAAACATCTTTAACATTGTTTTTCAATTGCTCTTATTTAAAATGTTCTTAAAACCAAGATGTGTTTTCTAATTTTAATAATTTTATGATCTCAACGCAATATTCTAAGTTTTGAGACCAAAATCTTGATAATCGCACCTTTTTTTTATCAGTGTAGAAAACCCAAGATGTTGTTGTTGTTGCTATTTCTTCTTTTCGTACCATTTATTTATTTATGTTGAGTGTTTAATTTTTAATGTGCATGCAACTTTCGCGAACATTATGAGAACTTTGGCTTGCGGGCAACAACGGAAGGTAACGGGACGCATTGCAAAAGCTGCGGGCGTCGTGAGTGATGGGGTGGGGGAGGGGGTGTCGAAAAAGGGTTGTCGCCTTAGAAATTGGAAGTGGAAGGCGGGAATTGTGAGAGAGCTTCTGGAGTTTTGTAAGCCTTTTGCACAACTTTTGCCACTCAAGCTTTGTGTAAGTAAATATAAAAGTGTGCGAGAGAGAGAGAAAGAGAGTGAGTGCAAGTGTATATATGCGTGTGTGTGTGTTTACTTATTTATGTTGTTATGAGGCACATAAATATGCGAAGGAGCTTATAATTTGTAACCCGCTTTCTGTGATTTAAGTCGATCAAAATGTATTCAAATTGAGCAGATAAAAATTGCGATCGAATTGGTAACAAAGAATTGGCGAAAAGAAGCAGAGAGAAGAGAGTGCTCAACTGAGAAATACCCTTTAATCAGTCATAATACAGTTTTACACCAAGGTAGACAGTCAAATTCTGCAAGTGAGTTCTACAAAAACATCAGCAGCTTCCAAACCTACTTGTGTTCAGCGCCTCTACTCGAAGCAGTGCATTTGCAGTGAGTACACTTTGAGCAATAGATGGCGCCACTGCTGTTTTGCACCTCTTCAATATAATTTATTGAATAACTTTGCTGATTATTTACCGATCGTAATGAAATTTTAAATTTTGATAGAGCAAAATTAGATAGAAAACGTATGTCAAAGATATTTATTTGAAATCAATTGAGAATTCTATAATGATGATTAATTGGATGAATTTTTCATTGATTTTTTACTTTTTTTTTAATTCAATAAGAAATTGAAATTAGCTTATTTCACTTGATATATGTATAGTTTTAGCTTAATATATTTCTTTTACTACATTTCAGCATTAGAGCATGAATAATTTAGAGTTATCCGGGAATCCCGTATTATAAATGTGGCATGCCACATTCATTACAACCAAAACAAAGTACAATCCGGCAAAAGTTTCTCTGCTAAACTGCAGAGTATTTCAGAGTGCAATAAAACTTTTCGAGTGTGTTTGTGTGTGTGTGTGTTAGAGTGGATTGTTCTTGTTGTTGTTGTTGCTGTTGCAAAGTGTAAGAAAAAATGGTGCAAAGTGCGCATTGTTCTTCCTGTTCCTGTTTACAGTGTTTGTCTTTGTATTTGCGCGCCACGCTTGTTGTTTGTTTGCTTAGGCGAGGGGAGGGGGGGGTCGGATAGGCGCACTCGAGGAGACAAGGAGACGAGGAGAACCTAGAGCGGAAGCTGCCTGGCTGCCAATTATTTAAATGCTGGTATTTACCCAACAACACGACGCGACCACCTCGGATGTGGGCCAAGACAAGAAGAAGGCAAAACCGGAGACGGCGACGAAGGCGCATAAATCATTATCACATTTATGTAATATGCACAAGGAGTCGAGAGGACACAGACAAGAACAGACTAAAATACTCGTATTTGCCCAGGCACCAAAACCCAAACCAGGACCAAGCAACGAGGCCATAAAAACCGCAATAAACCAACGGGGATTACGGCCATAATGTGGGGATTTCATTTCGGCAGTAAGGGCGAGAAAAACATGTTAGGAAAAGACAGAAAAAAAAAAACAAAAACAGAGAAACCCTCAATTTTATTGTTTTTATGATTGCAACAAAATGCAAGAAATCAAAATATCAAATAAATTATTCAAATGTTCCCTGGATATTAATATAAACCCCGAAACAACATAAGGATCGGATATATTACAAATAATCCCCTACCCCCTCCTATGCCCTATCCTCTGCAGAGATAGCCCAAGGGCTCACACTCGAATCATTTGATTAGACAAAGGGGAGAGAGAGAGAGAGAAAAACACGTAAACCACAAGACAGCCTGCGGTCTGTGACTCCGTCTCTCTGAGGGGATTGCGGCAATTGTGCGAAGAACCATTCAACAATTTTCAATGTCAAATTTATGCCAGAGCACGCAGAAAGTCTGGCAACCCTGGACAATGTCTGGGAGTAGCTGACGCCACGCTAATGAGCCAAAACGCCCCAAGGTGCTGGCAATAATGCTACAGACGGCAAACAGACATCATCATCATCATCATCATCTTGAGAGTCTGATTAGGATTGGGTCTACCCCTCCTCCTCCTCTCACACTCTGCATTTTCACACATTGTTCGCAGTGAACCAAAAAAAAAAGCCCTTAAGGAATCGCTTTTCTTTAGCTTTGGCTTTCGGGTTTTCCCCCGCGACTTTTAGTGACTTTTTCAACTGTTAATTAAATTCGACACATGAAGAAAAGGCACTTTTATGCTTTATCAAGTTAAAATATGCATTGGCTCCATTTTTTATTATTATTATGAATGAATGAGTATATGTATGAACGGTGGCATGCAACAGCTGCCACACAAAAAAAAAAAAGAAAAGAAAAAAGGTTGAGCTCTTGCTTTGCTCTCGCTTATCAATAATTTCATAAATGTGAAAAACATTGAAATCCTTTTAAAGCTGCCAGCAAAAACCTAAAAGCCACAACGTTGCCCCTTTCGACCCATAAATATGCGCGAAACAAAACAAAATAAAATGCAGAATAATAAAGGACAACCCATAGTACACACACACACATACACACACTCTCGCACACACATGGGACAGCGATCAATGTCATATTCGCTCCCTTTGCAACTCGTTTTTTGTGCTTCGTTCTTTATCAACTCTTTATAGTTTATATCTTTGTTTTCTATCTCCCTGTGTATGATATCTTTACACAACTTTTTGGCATATTGAAAACTTGCAGTGGCATTGGCCATGGCCAAAAACCATAATGGATGGAGGCTTTTAAGAACTTACGTTCCGTTTATATATCTATCTGCTTAGCTTTTGATGATGGCCATAAACTTATAAAGTGCTTTATCTGATGCCATATGCAAATGGCAAACGAAGCCCCTGAAAATGATGTAACTCTGTCACATTGGTCTACAGATTTCAGATTTCAGCTCAGTTTGGCTTAGGCCAAGTTGCCTTAGCTGGTTTCGGGTTACGTTAAGTCAAAATCTGCATTACAATGCGCCCTTTCATTTGTCAAAAGTTTTTGAAAATGAATAATTATTATGATAAGAGCTGAGTTTGTGGCACTGACAAATGCTTAAAACTTAAAAGTCTAAAGTCTGTGACACTTTGGTTGAAAAATAGCAAGAGAAAAAAAAGGCAAATAGGGTGAGAGAGTAAGAAAGATCTACTAGTTATGAAATAATCTAGTCAATATTATATTAATTAAAATAATCATTTTTAAAAAGTCATTTTTTGCAAAAAACTCATCATTCTCAAAACAGTGAGATTCTTAAAAATGACTATTAGCTCGATTTATTAGCAAACAACTGAAATGTAACGCTAGATAAAGGTGCAATGATGGACAATTATTATAAATATCTCTGAAATTATGTAAAAATGAAAATATCCCAAGTTCGGAAATAGCCATCGAATTAAAGTGATTGTGGAGAACCTAAATTAAATTGAGCCAAATTGTTTAAATTTTACAACAGTTTTTAAGATAATCTAGAAAATAATGCTGATTATAAGCAGCAATACTTCTATACTACAATATAATTCTGATCTTTAATTTATATCTCTGGAGATTATCTGATGACACTTCGCATATTTTCAAGTTTCAACCGAGAATTCCCAACTTAATATATTAAAAATATTCTATACAATTGTTATTATTTTAATTATTAAAATTTAATATATGATATGCCTGACAGGCTTGTTTATATAGAGCTGACATACAACAGGCGATAAGAGAAGACAAGACTACAAATATAGACTGTCAGTCATGATACTGATAAGTCCTACCCTAACATTATACTTAGTATGAATAAACTGACAGCAAAAAGACAACATCAAAGGGAAAAGGCAAAAAAACAAATGCAATTAATCATTTGAATAATCTCTTAATTGTATTCTATTTGGATTTTAATTTGTTTATTTCGTAAGCCGATTAAATAACAAATTTCATAGTTCACAAAGCGATAAGCTTAAATTCGAAAATCCCCCGCCGACACGTAAATTCATATTTTGTTTCTAGGTTTTTTCATAATTTGTCAAAAAAAATAAATAAATGAGGAAAGAAAAAAAATTTTTTTTTTTGAAATTAATTACATTTGTCATTCCCATTGACATTTCGACAACTTTTCTATTAATTATTTTTGATAGATGTTGGGGAATGTTTTTGGAGCTTGGAAATTGTTGAATGTGTCACATGCCGCTTGGCTGATTTATGGGCTCGACACAGTTTCCAAATGCTCCACATAAGAATAACTTGCCTACTCACATACGTGATATTATTATAATATTTTCATTTATTTTGTAGATCACTGGAACACTTGGCTTACCTGCAAGTAAAGAGAAAAGAGAGTAGATATTATATTAATGTGAAATCATGTTGTGGGTTGTGCATAACATATTATAGAGGGTAACTTTTGCATTCTGTCGAGAACTGTCGTCATTTTGACATGACTGACAGATATGCATCGACAACTCGCCCCTGAACTACCCAACTATCCAACTACCCAGACTATCCAACAATCTGAGCTATCCCAACCAACTTTTCCAGCTGCCCAGCTGCTCTCTGTGCCCAACAAAGAGATCATTATCAAGGGCTGGCCAAAAATAAAAGAGGAAAGAAGGAAAAAAAAAATGCACACAGATGTCGTTTATTGAATATCGATTTACGTTGAGTTCGTTAGGAAAGTTAAGAGAACGCATGTTAAATGTAAATATGAATAAATGATCTGAAAAACGGGCATATCATAAATACCAGCGAGACTCGTAGACTCGAAGAAGAGGGAAGTGAATAAAGTGAACTTCAGTTCAAGTATATTTTTTTTCCTTTTCTTTTGGTTTTTGGTTTCAATGTCACATGTTGCATGGTAATGACTGTTGACAAGGGAAAGAAGGAGGAGGTGAAACAGGAATGTCCTGCAGGCAACAATCGTACTCGTATTCGTATTCGTAATCGTTGTCGTCATCGCAGAAAACTCTTTCGGGCCACTTCAAGCGCGAAACTCAACACGGCTGAACGACAAATGCCGCCAGGGCAAGATTTTAGCAATGGATAAGCACAGTGGAAGCCAGAACCAGAGCCAGAGCCAGAGCCAGGGCCAGGACAACTGACTCAGACCCAGGGACAGGCTCAGTTGCAGACCCTGGATCAAAAAAAAAAAAAAAAAAAGGGCTGCCGTCTACGTCGATGATTGATTTCATGGCAAAGTTGATTTCAATCAGCAAATGTTTATGCAGTTTTCTGTTTTGTGTTTTGTCGTTGGAGTCAAGACGCTTTGTTGGTCGCTTGGGGGTTTGCAAACTGACAAGAATTATGACACTATCCATATTTGGAGTGCTCTATCTGCACGATTGGGCATCGAGGGGCCAAGTTGCTGTCGTTTAATTGCCAAAAGCGCATAATTAAAGCAACGGACATTGAACCTAACCCAAGAGAATCGACAAAGTTAATAGGCTTTTTTGGCAACTGGCCCATTGTTCAAGCAGCAGCAAAGAAACTTAATCAAGAAGCATGAAATCGCCTTGAAAATGAAAGAGAAACTGAGAGAAAATAAAAGCAGAACAAACGAAATCAAAAATGCTTAGTAAAGTTATTATTGAGCCTGATGATGCTACAAATTGCGGCTATTACGAAAGAGTGTGCGATATAAGCCTGAAAAAAATTAAATTGAGGTAAAGCACAGACAAAAAAAGAGAGAGAAAAGGAGAGCGGTTGTGCGAGAGATATGTGTATCAAATTAAAGCTAATATGATGGCTAAGAAATTAAACACAGAGAGAAAAGATGTGGTAAAAATGTAGGAATTTTAACGGATTGAGAGCTTTACTATAAAAGAGAGTCACAGTAAAATTGTAAAAATCTTTTTTTTTTAATGAAAGTTTCTGAAGAGGGATTCGAACCCAGGACTTTGATCATTATAAATAAAAAAGATATACAGTAAAAATAAAGGCAAGATACATGTGTCGTTGTAAGATTAAAATAAAATTGAAAGTGCGTAGAGAATATAAATTAAATATAAAAAAAAAAAAAAAAAATTGAAAAGTTATGAAAAGAGAGTAACCAGAAACGTAAAGAATGAAAAGAGTCAGGAAAATAATTTAGAAATAGAGACAGGTAGAGAGAAAGTATGACAGAATGAATTACAAATCGAAAAGTTTTTGGACAGACTGAGATAAAAAGAGAAATACAGAGCTTTGGAGTCAAGGATAAAAAAAAGGACGAAGAGAGAAGATTTAGTTCTTAAATAATAAGAAATGAAATCGTAAGATCAACCGTGGAGTCATGATTTAGAATCAGAGTGATAACGAAAGTGTGAAAAATAAAAACTATAGAGTAAAAGTAAAAATTTTAGACAGATGAAGAGAAAGAAATTTTGATAAAGTTGTTCTCTAATTTTGTCAAGTGTATGCTTGGCACATGTTGCAAGTAGACTTCAGAAGATAGTTGAATCCGTTCTTCTGCTTTTTTTTCTCCCCTCCCTTCCCCTTTCTCCTTCTACTGCTCTCGAGGCATGTCCACAAACTGATTTAAGCAGCTCACACAACATTTAATAAACGTTGAAAGTAAATGTCATTAGAGAGATTCTCGCTCCATGGAGCACTTTGGAACGATATGGGGATTGTCTGGGAGGAGGTGAGGGGTTCTCTGACACTTGATGAGCTGTCATAACATTAGATCATGTCTGGGGAAGCAGGCGAGAAGAAGCAGCAGCAGCAGCAGCTCATTAGTCGTGGAAAACTGTTTACTCTGCTTATTATTATAAACATTAAATGAAGAAAATGGGAAAATGGCAGCTGCCAAAGGGAAAGAAGAGAGGAAAAGGCACGAAGGCAACTTTAACAGCTCCAACTAAAAATGCACTTTAAGTTAGAGAGAACTAGCCTAATTGATTGATTGATTGACTGATTGATTGATAGATGTATTGAGTGTGATTGACTGCCTGGCTAACTGACTTAGCCATATAGCCGCCATATGTCAAAAGGTGTCGTTCAAATAATATTTAGTTTAGCCTGTTGAAATATTTTCCACAATTTTCTCAAAATAAAAACATTTGCTTGTTCAGAAAAAATCTCGCAGCTGTCATTGCTTTTAAGTGATTGAGCGAATGGATGGAATGGGAAAGAGGGGGAGAGAGGGAGGGGTAAATTCGATGCGCTTAATGAAAGCGACACTTGACGTAGATATTATTATCATTATTATACTCGCCCGGGCCTATTTGGGAGCCTGACTAATCAAAAAATTATGAGACGATTTGTTACACCAACTACAAAGTTCATTGGCAGGGCGTGTACGAGTATCTGGAGTACAAGAACCTCAACTTCTTCCTATAGAACGAATGTCTTTGGAGGGGGGGAAATGAAAGCAAAAGAATTGATTGAGATGTGGGCGCGGGCAGAACAAAAACACAATCAAAATTATGGATAAAAAAGATAAGAGCCAAATAACATAGTTGTCAGAGAAATATAACAGATCATGTTGAATGTGGATTAAGTGTTTGAAGAGCTTTTCAATTGTTATGCTATCAACAGGCTTGAAAGCACATGAAAGCTTTTCTATAACTTTCTGTGGAATTCAATAAAGCACTCTTAAAACTCACATTTTTTATAATTAATATTTAATTGCTGAGTAAATTGTTGAATTTATGTCTTATTCATTATCTTTTAGAGAATTGCAAGATTAAATATCACAAAAACAAAATCATAGTTAAATCCTCATTGCATACTGATAAACATATTATTGAATTTTATTTTTTTACAAAATAACAAATGTAAAAATCCATTTTATAATGGAAATTATTTGTTTTGCGACCTTTCTATTTTATTTTATTTTTATTTATATTGTATTTTTACATTGTCAACAGCTTTCACATGAAAGCTTTAAGGGAGTTTCTAGCAATTAAAGCAAACTTTATCCACGGCACAAAGATTAATCTTTTTAAAGTTATATTGCTATTTTATAAACAGTTTTAAAAGCACTTGAAAGCTTTGAGCAAATAGCAAAGCACATAAAATTAAAGCGCAGAGCTTAATATGCCATTGCTGATTAAATAATCGATTATTGAGTTGATAAGTCTCCCATGTGGAATTGATAGATGGGAATGTTCAGAGATTACGTCGGAGTTACAGGATAGTCCGTAAGGAGACGTAACCTGATGCAAAAAGTAAAACGAGGAGTCAACTGACTTGCGCCACAAATGACTTCCGTTACAGACACAAATTATAATGTAAATTGATGCAACATGAACATGAAATATAATTGAATTGAAAATGTTGCCACACACGGCAGCAACAGCAACAGGAGCAGCAGCAGGAATGACAGCAACAACTGACAAGCAACAGCGACCACATATAGAGAGCTAAGTAAAGGGCAAAATGCTAATAAATGCTGAGAGTATGAAAAAAATGAAGAGAAACATAAAGGAGAAGGGAAATAAATAGAAAGAATGAAACTCTAAACATTGCAACATTGTGGCTCGTTTGGCCAATGACAACACGACGACGAGAACGTCATGTAACATGTAACTGCACATCAAATATGGTTGCAACTGCAACAGGCAGAGGCAGAGGGAGAAAGGAAGAAGGGGGAGGCAAGACAAGAGTATCTTTGGCGGCAATATATCATCAAAGTGCAGGCAACAGGCAAAGATTGTTGCCAATGTTGCAGCAACGTCAGCAACAACGGCAGCAACAACAGCAAAATCAATGCAATTTCTATTTGTAAATGACCAAAATAAGCAAAGAACGTTGCAAGAAGCAGTTGCAATTGTTGTCAGTCATGTTGCATACAATTTGGAGGCAGCTACATGTGGCAGTGCTGCAGTCGAGACCACCTTTGAGGCAAATACCATAGCAACTGTTGCTGCCGTCGCTTGCATTTCTATTTATTTCACAATAATTAATAAACACATTGCCCACAATTTATCAGTGGCATGTTATTTGTTGGGCTCCATTTGCAGCAGCCAGTTGTTGTTGCACGTTGTTGCCGGCAAATCGATTAAGCTATCTGTGAGTTGAGGGAAAATGAATTAAAAACGCAACAACAACAAGAGAAAAAAAACAACATGTGAAAAAGCTATGAAAAACGATGGCCGGCTTTTGATGCATGTTGCTGCAGGGCAACAGCAGCAGCAACAGCAACTTGCAACTTGCCACAGCATCCTCTGCAGCAACTTGACTCTGCCTTCGTTCGTATTTGTTTGTTTTTTTCTCTTTCCTTTTTTTTTTTTTTGTTATTTAGTCTCTTTCTTTATGCCGCGATCGCGCACACACACACAAAAAAATTCAATTTAAAAATTATTGCTGCACTTGCGTTGCTCGATGCACGGCGGCAACATGTGCCTGCGTCTGCTGCCTGCCCCCAAAACATGTTGATTATTTAGCAGCAACATGCAGCGTGCAATGTGCCGAGGCGTGCATGACAAGTGAATGCAACAGGCGGAGGCAGGAGGCAACAGACAGGCGCTTGTTGCTGCCGTACGCAACGGCAACGGCAACAGCAACAGAAACCTCAACAGCAACATAATTTGTTGCCAGCAACATGGACGTTGCTGCGTCCGTCTTTAAGTTTAATTTAGCAGTTGGCATTTGCCTCATTTGCATTTTACTGTCAAATTAATCCAATTTAACACAAGCAACCAACATTGCGAGCAACGAACAAACGTCAAGAGTATTGCTGTCAGCTCCAGCAACAATTCCAAGTTCAGATCCGGGTCCATCTACATGTCCATGTCCCTAGTTTTGTTAGGGTATGGCCAACTACGCAGCTAAATGTTGTGCTGCCAAAACGAACAACATAATTACCGTTAAGAATTGCGCGTTGTGCAACAAGAAGGACTGAAGTAAGATGAAGAAGAAGAGGAAGAAGAGGAAGAAGCAGAAGCAGAACATTTTAGGAGTTTTGCCAGAGCTGCTGCCGCTGCCGTCCCCTTAATTGCCAGCAATGTCCACTGGCAACCATTTGAGGCAACAGCAACATTTGCAGCACGACTTTTACCAATGCCCAGTGTCTTAGTCTTTGGGGGCATTTGCAATATGGGAAACGAATCGCTGACCAGACGCGCCACTCAACATTGCGGCATGTGCAACATGTTGCTGCTGCTGCTGCTGTTGTTGTTATTATTGTTGTTGTTGTTGTTGTTGCTACTACTTAGCTGCAGGAGATGACCGCACGTATCGATCGCATTCCGCGTTCCTAATTCGCCAGCATTTTGCACAAGCTCTAAGAACTTTACCATATTCAGCAGATAGCGCGAACCGCTCGACTGTCGCAAATCAGATACCAGAAGGTACCACAATGAACGGATTAGAGTTGGACGCGTGTCGTGTTGCAACGTGACAGAAAACTAGTTGAAATGCCAAATATATCTTTACTTTCAATATATGTTGATAAAGGTCTAGAATTTTTGCAGAGTTTTTGAATATACTAAAATGTAGCTAATAAATCGGAATGAGAGTTTTTTTTAAAAAGCGTTTAGGTTTGTAAATGGACACATATAAATGTGAAATAAATGTGATTATTATAAGTTTTTTACATTCTTTTTTACTTATGGAAAATAGAAGAAAGTGTTTGCTTTTAAAATACAATAAATATAATAAATAAATACACTTATAATATTTTTAAGTATTCAGCACAGCTTACTTGTTTTATTTAATTCAAATATTCAATAAATTAAGAAAAATGAATGCATCTATAGAATTTTTCAGAATATTTTCATTACGTAATATCGAATAAAATAATATCAAAATTTTAATTCTTTGCTCTAATCTGAAAGAATAAAAAAAACAAAGTGCAGTTACCTATACAAATATTTAGTTCATTAGCAATATTTAATGTAGATTTTCTCAAAAAGAAATATTTAAATGAAATCGTACATTCAGTCGTGCCACAATTGGTGGCACAAATCGTGCAACACGCGCTCATCTCTAGTGGGCGAATGTCTTGGGATTGTTTAGCATATGCAGATGGGTAACTCAGTTTGGGTTAGTTGGGATAGTTAGGATGGGTTTTTGCCTTTACGCAATGCTTGATTTGCACAGAAAATTATTTGCATACGTTAGGAGCAGCAACAGCAACAGCAACAGCAGCAACTGAACGAGAAGCCGAACGACGTTCTTGTAGCTACAAGATACAATATTAAATTTAAAACTCGCAGACGAAACGAAACGAAACGAAATATGTTAAACGCGTGACTAATGTGAGAACGTTCCAAGAGATACATTTTGTTCGTTAGCCAAGACTTGATCAATGATCAGCGACCGACATCAGCAACAGCAACTTGGACTCGGCTTTGGCTAATTAGCTATGCAAACTATGAGATACACAGCAAAAGATACGCGCAAATCTTCTAGTTACTTTTTTCTAAACTCTTTTTTTTTTCGCTGGTTTCCTTTTTTACTGTTTTATTTTTTTTTTTTTTGGCATGTTATTTGCAAAATGCCTGCAGCGTCATGCGTGTAATCTGTTCCAACAAAAGTTGCAAAGAAAGTTTAACTCGATTTACTTCCAATTAACTTGCCATTTTCGGATTTTTTAGCTGTATCTTTTACTTTGTTGTTGTTCTCTGTTTTGTGTGTGTGGGCGCCAAATACGTTAGCTCAAAATTGCTTAGACGATTTTAAGCCGCGCGTCTCTCACAGCGATTTAAGACTGCAATTTAACTAAACACAGATATTTCGCCTGCCTGTCCGCTTGTCTGTCTGTCTGTCTGTCTGTCTGTCTGTCTGTCTGTTTGTCCGTCTGACTGCCTGACTAAGTGGTGCCGCACATGAGGAAATATGTTTTCAGCAACGAGTGTATCTGGCAGATACCAACACTGGTATTTGCAGCTATTATCAGCTAAATTAAGATGTGTTTAAGATCGAGTTCAGTCCAAAGATTATCTATACTCCCATCCAGGTATAAGCTCACTGCCATTTAGCGTGTTGCGCATTTATTTAACTCATTATTATAATGAATATTTTAAGATCTGCCGCTAAACGATTGAAAATCGCTCGAAGAAGAAGGTTAACTGCATGTTGAATTCAAAATTCTTAAAACTATTAAAAGAAATCTTTCGTTTTAATTTTAATTTGATATTTTAATGAATATTATAGCTTTTAATGTAATTTAATTTTATTTAATTATCATGTTATACAATATGATTTTCTTAAACTACTTTGAAATTTGATTATTTAGTTCGGAAAATTACTAGTGAACATTAGATACTTTGTACATAGATGTTTTCTACAAAACTACAAATATTATGATGATGCCAAAATCCAGTTGAATTGTTTTAACTTCCTGCTGTAAAGTATTAAATCTAACTGCTTTCATCTGCCTTTCAGCCAAAATGATGTCCTTGTTTCCTTTAGCCAAAAACTGAGCACCTGCTGCCTTTGCATTCAGCATAATTTCTCTTGTTGTAACTATTTCAACTTTATCGAATGCATTGTATCTGAAACAAAAACGAAAAACCTAACTGAACTGAACTGAGCTGAAGTCGCAACACAGCACAAATTGTCTACCTAACTCTCATGAAACATACCAAATGCCATTGTTATGGGAGAACCTTTTCTTTTTCTTTTTTTTTATGTCTAGTTTTCATTTCTTTTACTCCTACTTATTTTCCTTCTACGCTTCTGCCTGTTTTCTATTGTGTGTTATTTCGTTTTTCGACTATTTGGTTTTTATTATTTTTGGTTAAATTTATGACTCGTTGCCGCCAGTTTCATAGTGTGACCATGCCATGTGTTGCATTCAACTTGAGAATGCGTTTCTTGTTTTTCCTCTCTCCCGCTCCTTTTCATTTTTCCTCTTCAACGTCTCCATTGTTTGGTTATTCGTTTAGCGTGCTGCAGCTAATCTCCCCGCTCTACCTACGCATTTACGAGGAGAAACTTAGGAGACCAAGAAAACCCGAAACTGAAACCGAATCCAAAGACCAAAAATTTCTACTCTATTTGGCGGCACAAATTGCCTTTGACCTTGTCCCTCTCTCTCTCTCTCTCTCTCTGTCTAAGTATCAAGGGAAACTGACGGCCATTTTGGAGTTTAAAGATGGAGATGTCGGAGGAGGAAAAGGCTATTGAAATAATTTTGCCGCCTTTGCATTGTTGCTTCAATTAGGCAGCATTTGAGGCAAAATAAGGAAAACTTTGCAC
The DNA here is from genome assembly GCF_004354385.1 of Drosophila innubila. Taxonomy (NCBI): domain Eukaryota; kingdom Metazoa; phylum Arthropoda; class Insecta; order Diptera; family Drosophilidae; genus Drosophila; species Drosophila innubila. The sequence continues at coordinate 5,075,984 of NW_022995372.1, read as the reverse complement.
ATTAAATGGAAATGGGAAATGGCAATGGAAATTGCTCTAACTGTTCTGTCTTTCTGTCTGTCTGGCTGTCTGTCTGTCTCTCAGTCTCTGTTTGTTTGTTTGTCTGTCTTTGCATTCCCGCTGTAAAAACAGATCCCACAAAAAAAACCTCTAAACGAGGTAAAAGTCTAGTGACGAAAGCCATTTCTAGACCCAAAATTTCTGATATCCAATTTTGTGACGAACAAAATTCAGTTTAATCTAAAATTTTAAATAAAATATAAATTAATATAAAAAACGAAAATTGGCATTGTGCACTGTGAGTAAAAGGGTGATCTTCTTTGTACATAAAATAACTTTTGCGCAGTGCCGAATGCCAATTTTCGTTTTTTTATATTTATATTTTATTTAAAATTTTAGATTAAACTGAATTTTGTTCGTCACAAAATTGATATCAGAAATTTCTAGAAATGGCTTTCGTCACTAGACTTTACCTCGTTTAGAGGTTTTTTTGTGGGATATCAGAAATTTTGCAATTGCTTTTGCTTTTGACATTGTAACTTTATCATTAATGCAGGCAAATAGTAAAATATAAAATTTAGTTGTTGAACGTATTTCATATTTAAAAAATTTTTTTTCTTTAATTATAAAGAAAAACTAGGGGGCCCCGCCCCCTGCTCGCTTTGCTCGCGTTGCTACAGCCGAGCATACTATACTGTCGGAGACCTCGTACTTACTATGAAAAAAAAAGTTTTTCATACTAAGACTTGGATTTCACCCGATCGGTCCTATGACAGCTATATAATATAGTGGTTCCGATTAGAACCAACTTTGTTCAGGATATATAAGTCTTAAATAAATGCATATTCTATTAGTTTGGTTACGATATCTAGTAAAACAAAAAAGTTTTTCATACTAAGACTTAATATTGGACCGATCGGTCCTATGACAGCTATTTGATATAGTGGTCCGATTTGAACCAACTTTGGTCAGGATATATAAAACCAAGTTAAATGCATATTGTATTAGTTTGGTTAAGATTTCTCATTTAACAAAAAAGTTTTTCATACTAAAACCTAATTTTGACCCGATCGGTCCTTTGACAGCTATATGATATAATGGTCCGATTTGAACCAACTTTGGTCAGAATATATAAAACCAAGTTAAATGCATATTGTATCATTTTGGTTGAGATATCTCATAAAACCAAAAAGTTTTTCGTACTAAAACGTGATTTTCGACCGATAGAAAAATGTATTTATTCACTTAACAAGTAATATCTTCCGAACCCCTCAACCAAAATTTATGTTTCATATACCAAAAAACGCGAAATTGTACGTATTACAACATATTAAAATTTAACAAAAATCGTTAGAGCCGTTTTGTCAGAAATCGCCAAAATGTAAGCTAAAAATTTTAATTTCACCTGTAAAATGTTACCTGAGTACTTCAGAACAAAAGTTTAAAGGTACGCCTAAAAGCCCTCAAACACACCTTTCTAATGATATATAGAACATATCTGTAGCTTCTATGGTTTGGAAACTGTTGAGATTTCAATTTTGGATTTAGCGTTTTCCCGCTAAACTAGCGGAAATTGAAAAGTTAGAACAAACATTTCTAGATTTTTGAAAAGGAATCAATCCCCATCATTACATTTAAGCTTCTTTAGCGCTTTGATGCAAACAGACAAACAGACAAACAGACAAACAGACAAACAGACAAACAAACTGACTTTTCATTTCATTTTGAGAAGTCCACTAAAATTTTCAAATTTATTTTTCTTTTGAACCAGTTATCGGATTTGGGTGATTGAGGTATCAATCGACGCGTATTTTTAAGTAGAATTTTTAAAAATAAAAATTTTACCAAAAGCCCCAACGGCCCCATAAGCTGCAATTATCAAAATTTTTCCCCCACTTACACCCCGTATCTCATGACCCGGTTGGTTAGAAAAGTTTTAGTACGCCATTTTGTAAGTTAGAACTAAACCTGTCGATCGGTATATAACTCGATCTGATCGGACAGTCGTAGCAAATTTTCCAACTTAGCTGTATATATAGTTAGTCGCCTTTCGCACCCTTCGTGCTGCTTTCGTCACTAACGCGAACTGCCGTCCGCAGTGATAATCATAAAAATTTATTTGTCTGTCTTTGCATTCCCGCTGTAAAAACAGATAATCATAAAAATTTAGCAGCATGAAAATTGTTAAATTTTATTAACAAACTTTTCTGGTCTGTTTTTTTCATCCATTTTTATATATGACCAAAAATTTAATTTGTAACACTCGCCGAACATCAAAAGCAGCTGCTTTGGGCCAGTAACCACGTAGAAACAAACAAAAGCAAATCAGTTGGAGCAATTTGAGTGTGTGCGACTAGCAAATACCCTTTATGAAGCTATAAAATATGATATTAATCAAAAGTTAGAAATCACAATAATTGCATGAAAACAGAACGATTCTGAAGAAGGAGCATTGATATCCTAAATTTGCTATATTTTTCTCTTGATGCAGGGAACTGTATTTAAAATACATAAAAATATATATATTTTTATTGAAATTGTCTCAGCTATGTTGTGCCAAAATTTCATCGTCCTCGGCTTAACCGCTTGGACTGCACAAATATCCGTCAGTCAGTCAGGACAAACAGCTTAAAATATTAAATAACGTATGGAATATGATTTACGTTGTAATTGTAACAGTATATAAAGTCAACATCACAAAATTTCTTAGTAATTAAATAAAGGAATACAAATAGATGGAAGACAGATAGAAATGTTGGTAATATATATTAGATATATATACTTTATAAGTATAATATCCTCTATACAAAACAAATGGAATATTGACAAACTGAGATACAGGTCAAGTACCGCTTCTTGTGGTTTTGTAATAGTTACAGGGTATCACAAATATAATCATAAATGCGTATAACATTTGTTGCTGTTGTAACTTTCTGTTTGGCTTTTGTAGTTGTTGCAATTGCGTACGCTTTATTTATGTTTTTTTATTTGTAGTTGTGGCATTACACACACGCATGTGTCTGGCTGTGTGTATAAGTGTGTGTGTGTGTGTGGGTTTTACCTGACTCTGTGTGGGATTATTCCTGCCAATGCGAAATTATACAACTTTGGCAACTTTGGCCTTTGTTTTCGGTTCCCTTTTTTTTCGATTTTTCTTTTTTGTGTTATTTTCTTTCTACGAAATTGTTGCTTATTGCTTTTGGGCTCTCAGCGTTTAAGCCGCTGCTCTGTTTTATTATCTCTCTCGCTCTCTCTGTCTCTCCTGTTCTCTTTTACTCTGTATTGTGTGAATGCAGGTAAGCGTGAAAATTTGCTAAGCCAACTTAATGCAACTTCTTCTTGGGATCTGTCGCTGATGCTGTTTCTGCTTCCTGCTGATGTTGCTGCTGTTGTTGCTGTTGTTGCTATTGTTGTTGTTGCTGACCCCTACGCATTGTTTTCAATACTGCGTTTGACCCTCGCCACTGAGTGTCGCCTTTTTCTTTCTTTTTCCCGCTGCGTCGACAATTTATGCGGCATTGTAAGACCCAAGACGAGGACTCTTTATCTGCGACTTGTATCTTTGACTATATCTTTAGCTGTATCTGTATCTGTTGCTGCTGCTGCTGCTTCCTCTCACTACTACCTAATAGAGATATGAGTGCGTCTTGTGCTGAACATGAACCTGAACCTCAAGCCTGACTTTATTTAATTTATACAATAACCCCTTTGGCTGCCTCATCGTGTCACACGATTTACATTGCATGTTGTCACGTCATTCTGTCAACAGGCAACACTCGCAACACTTGCAACACTGCGACACGCCCCACAAGTCAGGCTGCCACCTCTCATTCCCCACCTTGTCTCCCATCACCTTGATCATTTTTCCTTTCTTTCATTTTGCGCTTTTAGCTACCGTGAGTAATTAAGCCGCATGCCTTTTGCCAAGTTGGCGACTTGCCTCAAGTTGCCGCCTCCTGTGGCGGCTTCAAAAGTCGTTGCCGGCTTTGACGCATTCCTAGATCCAATTAAAGTGCCATAAAAATCACTTAAGAGGGCCGCATTTGACAATCAACTTTAATAAAGACCACGAATGGCCTCCCCACACCACCCTCCCGCCCTATTCTACTGCCCCCACCCCCCTTTCGACCCTGACATGACTCAACCTTGACCCAAGCAAAGGCGACTGCCAAATGGCGTTGAAAATAAATGGGCAACAGGAATCGGCAAACATGGTTGCAACTCTGGCGATGAGGGAGCAGAGTCATGCCACGCAAGGGGGCAACAACAGGCCAAGGGAAACAAGTTGCGATAACAACAGCAACAACAACAGCAACAACAACAACAACAGCCAACCAACAAAAAAAAGGGGCGCAAAAAAATTATGAAAAATTAATTTCTGGCCGACGGCAGACACTGTGATGGGCAGGGGGCGAAAAGGGGCAGACAGACACATGGAAAGTGATTCGCAGGGTCAGGGAATTTGCCATTGTTGTTGTTGCTGCTGTTGCCCGTATTGTTATTGTTGCCTGTGTTGTTTATGCGTGGCAAAAATAACGAAGTGAATCACGAAAATGTTGCGAGATGAGTGTTAAATGTGTTTTAATACTTTTATGGCAAAATGAATTAAGTTAAAACAACAGCAGAGAGAATATCATTTAGGGGAGTTTTCTGGCAGCGTTGCCAGCTAGTAGAATTAACGATATAACCGAAACTACAATAAAAGAAACTGTTTTCTTTAGATGTAGACAATAAAATTAAATTAGCGTTACCATATCGTTGTAGTTTAGCAATTTTCAATTACTATTAAGTATCCGAAGTTTGTCAATGAAAGTTAATAATGCTTTAGGTAAATAAGCTTAGTCAATGGGTTAAGAGAATCAATGAATATTAAACGCATAATAGTAATTACAATATTAATATTTTTCGAGACATTTAATTTAAAAAAGCTATTAAGCGTTGCCACATCAATGCCATTTAGTACTTGGTGTTTAACTTATAGATAAGTTTCCGCAAACTCGTTAGTTACAAACATTCACTAAGGAATTACGAAAGGTGTTCACATATTTTTATAAGCTACTGTGTTGCCAGTTGGTCAATAAAGTCATCTACTTACATTCTAAAATCTTGAAATATTTTTAGTAACACATCCTTATGCATTTTAGACATAATATTGAGAACCTTTTAGCTAATTTATAGTTAATTGCTATTAATAGCAATATATTTACGTTAAAATGTTGAGCCTAAATTAGACAGCCTTGCCATATTGTGCACTATAAGCATCATAATGCCAACCTATGCAATGGTTTCACTTAAAACATGCATTTTACATTTCCTTAACAACTAAAATTTACTTTGCATGCAGCTGAAGATCGTGAACAGCTTTGACGTATAAACCTCTCGATTGAGAAAGAATCGAACGACAACAAAAGCAACAACAAAAAATGCAAAGATCACGCTTGAGTTTACCCTTAGTTGCGCTTTTGTGTGAATGTTTAACAATACATTCCACTGTTGCGGTAACGATGACGATTGCCACCACCAACATCAGTGGCAACTTTGGCTGCAGGCATGCCCCTGCCCCTGCCCCTTTCTCACTAACCCTCTCACATCAGTAGACAGTCTCTGTTTCTGTATCTCTGTCTCTCTGTCTCAGTCTCTGGATATGGGCGCATTCAGCGCGGTCCCTTCGATTTGTTGGTCTGTCATCATGCCTCATCATTGTCAGTCGCTTGGACGACGCTTGGTAGATGCCTCATGCCTCATGCCTCCTGTTCCTACTCGACAACGCTGTTGCTGTTGCTGTTGTCGTTGTCGTCGACAGCATGTGCAACATTTTCATCATCATTATTTTATGTTGCTGGCAAAGTAAAGGCAACTTCTCTACCTTGTGATGCTTACACACACTTCTTTTTTCGTCTTGTTGTCTTATTTATGCGTTATTGAATTTTGTTTATAATGCGACATGTTGCCCCCAGTTGATGTTGCTGCTGTGTCTGCAGAGGAAGCAGCAGCAATTCTTGCTGTTGTCGCGCAATTATGCATTTTTGTTTACTTTGGCAAAGCATGGGAATGTTTATAGCTTCTAAATATTTACAAAACTCATCAAAAAAACCCCATGCAACGAGAGCTGTAACCTGCAACAGCTGCCACAGTTGCTGTTGTTGTTGTTGTTGTTGTTGTTGCATATATGCAATTGAGCCATCAATGCCAATGCCAATTGTCACTAGTGGCCAAATCACAGCGCAAGTGTCAAGCAAATGTCAATTTCTTGCTGCGAGATCAGCGAAGATCAGTGAGATCATCAACTGGATGCTTGCAACAGATTCTACCCTCCACTACCCTCCCCTATCCGCCATGTCTTTAGATCTCTAGCTTGCAACAATCTCCACTTCAGTCGAGACGTTCGAGACGTTGATTTTTATTGACAGCTCACAGCGGTTTATTAATGATCGTGCTGGGTTCAGAGAGATTTGCCCCAGATACCAGCTGAAGAGAGGGAGACAGAGCAAGAGGAGACTGAGACTGAGACCGAGTAGACTGTGAAGAAGCAGATTGCTTGCAGCAAACACGCGATGCCGCAACAGACATCAATCTGTGAGCATCAATGTTGTCTCAGGATCACTCAGCTGTCCTGTCCGATCGTCCCGACAGCGCTGAGGATCGTCTCGATCGTCGTCATGCAAATTCTTGTCTTGATTAATTAACCGCACAAATTGCAGCTGTGGCATTAATTAATTTTTCACAAATAATTTATGAAGCAGCAAGCATAACCCAAAGCCAATTTTGCAATTTTGCAGTCGCGTCACGTTGGCAACTCTACTCTTTGCTTGGCTGAATGGTTAATTAGCCCGTAAATTCTGTAGACAGTCAATAAACGTATAAACGATCGACTAATCGATCTGACAATTAATATAGAATTATGCTGAATCAATTAGTAAGCAAGTCAAGAGAAGATGATCAACATCAACATGACTTGGCATTTACTCGAGAGACTTTCCGAGAATATTTCGTCTCAAAGACATGCCGACATTTGCATGGGCGTATAAAAAAAAAAAAGAAGAAATATCTCTCACTCTCGATGTGGAAATTATTTCCCACAAGGTGCGTCACTAATTAAATATTTACTTTAGCTCAAAGGCCACACCCGGCTAACCCAGTTCCATTTTCCAGTTCTGATTTCTATTGCAAATGTTTACAGGAGAATGGAAAAAAGAATAGAAATAAAATAAAAAGAATGTAAACAATTCCACAGCGCAACACTCTAAATAAATGTCAGTGCTGTAATTTGAGCCTCGAAAAACAAAAGAGGAATAAAAAAAAAACAAAACCGTTTGCTGTCACTCAAAATGGCTCTTAAAATGTAAATAATGCTAAAAAGAGAACAATTTTAGAGAGAGAGAGAGAGAGAGAGAGAAAGAAAATGCTTAAGGCACAGCGACAAGTGACGCCTTATCTTAAATGTATGCCTCAACGAGAGTTGTCCCCCTGCCTCCGCCCCTGTCCCTGTCCCTGCCACTGTCCCATGCAGCGTTGCAAAGTGTCTCAGCACTCACTCTCAAGTGATTGGCCTATCGCATTTCTCTCTCAAAAGTGCAATAAATTAACTAGAGGGAAAAACTCGCCTCTCACTCGGAGTATGGAGTATAAAGTGCCATTTGACAGACTTTGGGCTCCAATGTCTAAAACTAATGAATTTGATGACAAAACTCGTTGAATTTAAAGCTAAGAGCGCTACCAGCTTTTTATTTTTATCCTACACTACGTGGGTAGTTTCGAAAGTTGTAGTAGTTTCAAATAAAGTTGTCGAGCAGCCGAAAAAAGTGTAAGAAGTATTTAGAAAATAAAGACAAGTTAACAAGATGCAAGTTTATATTTTAATACATTTATAGAGTTGAAAAACTTCAATAACAATATAATACTAAATATATATATTATTAATAAAATGAACTCACTTCAATACAATGTAAAAACTAGTCGAAATATATGCAATAATTTTATTTTATACATTTTAATTATATCAATTTCCCAGTATCCATTAAAAAATGAATTATGTATTTATTTTTAATTGTAATCTCATATCATAAAAGTTTTATTATTATTTTTTAAATAAATTTTCTAATGTTTAGTAATAAATTTCCTTCAAGCTCTTAACATTTTTCCCACCTTTCCCATTTGCTCAACTCCAATCAAACTATACAGGTCTATACAAATCTTTAACGGTGCTAAAGCAACCCAAAAGCAATTGTTGGTGTTCCTGAAAAAACCATTGCTATCAAATGTCTAAGAAATTCTTGAGAGATTTGACAAAATTAAATATTAATTTAATTTAATTTAAATATCTTTAAACTGAATAAAAATGCAAAAATTAAAAATGTTTGAAAATATAAAATCTTTAGAGATTTCTGAAACAAAAACATTTCATTTGTAAATATCTAGAGATTTCTGGAACACACCTGATAAATTTAGTTTAATTATCTAACTATTCCTAAATCCGCCCTCACAGCAAAGACAACAACAACAGCAAAAAAAAAAAGGCTGCAACAACAATAATTCGCATATAATAACTAAAGTTTGAATATTTATGGTAAATGCGATGCCGGCGCAATATCAATATCAAGTTCTTAACATATTTCAGTGTCTTATCAGGCAGGCGGCAAATGAGTTTAGGCTCGCGAGTCACAGAGTGACAGAGTCTCAATGTCTCAGAGACTGTGGGCAACATGTTGCATTGTAGGTTGTCGTTGTTGTTGTTGTCGTTGCTGCTTGGGTTGACAGTCATTTAGATTTATGGCTGATTGTCTGCGTGGCAGTCAAGCGAAGTACTTGTTGTTGTATTATAGTTGTTGCCATTTTAGCCTTATTTGCACGCAGCGCAGTCCAATTTTGCATGTTGCAAGTTGTTGGCCGTTGCCTGTTGCCCGTTTGTTGCACGTTGATCGTTGTGGTTGTGGTTGTCGTTGTCGCTTACGCAGGTGACTACAAGAAAGCAGAAACCAAACTTGTTTTAGCCAACATGGCCAATTTGCATGTGTCGCACTCGACGAGGCGGAAGATGGCTTCAACGAGGAGGCAGCGAGTGACAAGGAGAGCGAGAGAGCGAGAGAGCGAGAGAGGGAGACAGGTAAGGAGAAAGACGCCACAGGTCTTAGTCATTGGTATTAGATATCACAAACGCGATAAACGTTCATGTGCCGCATCTTTTATTGATTTAAATGCCATTGCAATGTCGCTGTTGTTGTTGTTGTTGTTGTTGTTGTTGTTGTTGTTGTTGTTGTTGTTGTTGTTGTTGTTGTTGTTGTTGTTACTGTTGTTGTACTGCATCTTTTCATTTTGGCCACCAAATCGCTTAGTTTATATATATATGTATATGCTTGAGTCTGGGAAAAGAGATTAGGATTAAGCCGTTTGTCAACTTGTCATAATTGCAGACAGACGGCGCCGTCGATCGACTTGTTAGCAAATTATAAACGTTGCTTGCAACGTGCGGCAGCAACGCCAACGTTGCAACATGCACACAAACTATGACTCAAGGCAATTCATTTGAAATTTTTCATAATTCTTTTCGTGAAACGCGTAGGCAGCACCAAATCCAACTCCAAATCTCAACTGGCAACTTGGTACTTGCAACTTGCAACTTGCAACCGCTGGCGGCAACTTCTCTAACTTCCAACTCTCTCAGTTCACTGCAAAACGGCAAACTTCAACTTCATCAAGTGCAAATATGCAAATCTTCTGGTTTCAGCTTAGTTTAACCAGGTCTTTTTAGACAGACGAAAAACCTACTCAGGTTGCAACTTGGCAAATCTACCTGCCACTTGGCATCTGTTTCACAGTCCCCACGGAAATTAGTTTTCATTTCAGCAGAAATTATGCCTCAAATCGGCTTGAAAGATATCAACTCTGATTAGATGTGGCTGACTTAAAAATAAAGAGACATTTTATAGACATTCGTGAGATAATTTGAGAAAAGAATTATTAAGATAATTCAAAAATAAATTAATTTTCATATTTTGAGTAGATTATAGTTTACTTATTCTAGTTTGAACTTCAGAAATTATATACAGAAATAAGAAAAAGATAGCTTACTTAATAATTTAATTGTATATATAAGGAAAGATTTATATCTGACTAAATTTGCTCACAGTCTCCGGTTCCTCTAACAATTTATTTTAATAAATATACTTTAAGGTAAAAAAAAAAACAATAGCATACAATATTAAAAATAATTTCAAAAAGCTGTTGTATTAAAAAAAAGTGAAAAAAATTTGTTTCCTTCGAGCCGGATTTGAACCAGCGACCTATGGATGACTACATATTCACTTCGCACTACAGTCCACCGCTCTACCAACTGAGCTATCGAAGGCATGGAAATGTGAATTCTAATTCGTCTTTATGTTTAATTTTTATGATGTTTCTGCATGCTTAATAAATTGACTATAATAATTTCGAATTATACAAGTATTTTTAATACAAACGTTACAAACATTTTTATAAATAAATATTACAACTAAAAGTCGGTTAAATTTCCCAACTTTTCAGTTAGCAAGAAATTGTAATAAAAAACAACTATATATTACAAAATTTGAGTAACCATTGAAAATTACTTAAAATTGTGATTAATAATCACTGATAATGCAAGATTTTTGATTTTGACTTACAAAAGTATTTGTTACCTCCACCTTCTACACTTAGCTATCAGATTTATTTGGCTTGTGGGTGGCTTACAATTTAATAAATGTATCACAAGCCAAAGATCTAAGCAAAATTGTTACAAATTAGCTTCGGGTCAAACAAAACCCACAAAAGTTGGCATAGAAAAGCTAACGCTATAATATTCTTATACTTTAATTTACTACAAAATAATAATATTACAAGAAGAAAAAAACTAAATAATTTTGCTAAAATAATAAAAATTGGCGCAGAGTTGGGCAATTTAAGCGATGAAGGATATATTGAGATACTTGAACTGAAAAGGACAAATATAAAAGAGCTTGAGGATTTGTTGCAACAACGTCTGGATGATTGTGGTTGGAGTAAAAGCATTGGGCAAATGATGAGCAAGATGTTGGATGAGAAAGTTGGGGACAATTTCAGTTATGATCAGTTGCCAGCAGAGATTATTCCACAAGCTCAGGCTCTAGTGCCGCATGCAGTGCGTCAGGAGTTGCAACCACAAGTACTGGAATCCTTGGAGTCAAAATCCAATCGCAACTCAACGATGAGAAATAAAACTAGTTCTTTAAGTGCAGAGAGAAATAAGTTGTAGCTTAAGCTTATGTATTTCGATGCTTGGGAACTCTATTTGTCTGTGTTGCAAGTTGCAACCTACTCCCGTTATAAGCTAGCATAAATCTAGCTGCCACATCACCTTTCAACTTTGAAAGCAGCTCAAAAACGCTTCGAGCTGCCCGCAGCAGCAGCAGCAACGCCTTCTCTCTCTTAAAAAATGAAAAATAAAATAAAATAGTGGAAAAACCCATTTTCCGAGCATTCGTTGCATGCAAAAATGTGGCAAGCTGCAACAACAACACTACAACAACAACTTAAACGCCAACTGCCATAACTACAACATTTGGGCAACCAAAAAAAAAAAAAAATAGAAGAGGCAGAAAAGCGACTGCAAGTTTGCATTTAACGCGGCTGCCAGGCTTAATTTTTTCCTTATTTTTAATATCGCAAAGCTCAAGAAAAATAGTTGAAAAAGACATGAAAAAAACCCACGGCTATGTAAAGCTGCAGCCGGTCCAAGTCCATGTCCAGAATCACGTCCATGTCCAGGAAGCAAAACTCTTGCGTATTTGCGTAGGCAAAACTTGGCTCTTGTCTTGCCCACTGAGATGCACCCTGAGAACAGAGAACTGAGAGCGGACGAGGGGCATTTTGAGGACACTGACTGAGACTGGAGAGAATTGAGAGACTAGCTCGCTAGCTCTGAATTTTTTTTCTTTCATAATTAATTATAATTTAGCTGGAAAATACCCCTGGCAGATCAAATAACTCAGTCGGAAGAGTAAAGAAAAGCAAAAGGAATATGCAAGCGCTTAATTAAAAGGAAAGCAAATACTAATAACTACATTAAGACGACCCTAAAATACCCTAGACTTCATATATGCGATGTAGTATATAAATTTGCCAACTCAATTTTTAAATGATATCAATTTAAAATTTGAAGTTAAGTATAAAATAAATTGGATACCAAATTTCAGAAATGTAGCATAAGTAGAACATCAGTTATCATAGGTTAGTAGTTGAATAATATCATTACTACCATGTTTACTTCGATTCTTTTGGCAAATTCGACTAAAATTTTGCATTTTTTAAATTTTTATTGCTTAATAATTTGTTTAAACCCAAATTTTTATAAGACATACTAAATTAATTCGTTAGTTTTTCAATTATAGATAGAAGTGTTGTAAAAATAAACTCAGATATAAAATTTCAACTAAAAACTGCAATAATTGTTTAGTTCACATAGGCTGCAAAACAAAATTAACTATGAATTTAGAAAAAATCAGATAACAATCAACTCTGCTCTCATTTAGTCATAAATTCGAATATTCCGACTTTGCTTCAGGTTTTCCCTTTAAAATCTGAGCCATAACTTGCAATTGATAAAGCTATAGCCCGTCCAATCTATTACTCTTAGAGTTATCTATAACGTGCGTTAAATTGGCGCAACTGCAGTGCGTAAATGAGATAATACAAATCTGGCAGTTTGGTCACCCTTAACCCATCTCTTCCCAACGGCTGGCAAAGGTCTCGTTAAGTATAAGCTCAAATAGTGAAATGTGTGTAATCTAATGCTTATTAAACGATTTTTAATGCAACAAGCAGCAAGCTTGCAACATGCGGCAACTCACGCAACAATTTGAATTGGGGATTCCGATTAGCGATTTCGAGAATCCTGAGTCCCAAAAACGATTATGTGCCACGTGAAAACATTTAACACGCAACAACAACGGCAACAACGATGGTGTTGAAGCTGCCACTGATGAGCTGTGTGGGCCATGTGGCAAGTGTTGCACGCGACGCCGTCGCACGTTGATAATAAATTGTATAAAATTATCTCAACGGCACACGGCAGCCAGACAAAGCCTGTGCTGCAGGGTTGCCCCCCCTTCACTACCCCTCTTTCCACCCGAGGAAGGGGTGGTGGCATGACCAATCGGGTGGTGGGTCAATCGTTGGCTGCTTGTGGCAGCGTGCAACACTTTCAAGAATAACAACGCAGCAAAGTGGGTCATAAAAATTATCTGCTGCTAAACGTCGCCCTCAACATGCTGACCAGGGTTGACACTGAGTCGGAAAATGAGTAGCAACAACAACTACAACAACAACAACGACGACAACGACAACTCTGGCAAATAACAAAATGCTTATAATGTTACTCTGGGGAGCGTTTTTCCAGCTAGTCTGCAGTTTTCCACAAGCTGCTCAGCATTGAGCAGAGAGAAGAAAATTATGAAGAAGGAGAGAAGGAGAGAAGGAGAGAAGAGAAGCGCAGCGACAGGCTGCAACTGGCGTGCAGTTTGTCTCGAGGGAATTTCATGAACAATTTTAGTCTATTTTTTTTCTCAACTATTTTTTTTTTTACTTTTTTGTATATTGCCTAGTTAAGTTTTTCCTTCTTTTGTTGTTGGAGGAGTGGAAAAAAGTGTTACAATTGCTGCGGCTCAATTTTCCGAACATTGCCCGTTGGCCTTTTTGTAATTTTGCCGAACCAGAGGGAGAAAGGAGACTGTCGATTGTAGGGAAAAATCTCATGTGCATTATGCAAAATTGGGCTAAGTAGCAGTTCAGTTAGGTTCGGTTAAAGTTGCGATTCATTTTCTTATTTTTTTCTCCTTTTTTTTGGGGCAACCTTTGAGTCATGTAAATGAAGTCAAGTGCTGCTGCTATTGTTGCAGCTGCAACTGCAACATGTTATTTCAACAATCACATGATTGGTTAACTAAATTGTTAAATCACGTAGTTGACTGGGAAGTAATAGCCCAAGGAGGGAGACAGGAATGGGAGCAAGGAAGTATTATCATTTATTGCGGAAATTTCTTAAGCATGGTATTCAAAGAATTAAATTTTTAGGGGATAAATTCAAGTTAGTTTTTTTCATTTGTAGAAGCTTTTTAAATTTTCTTATAAATATAAGAGTGTAAAAACAACTTTAAAAATATTTAAAGACAGTAATAAATATTCAGTTTTCCATTAAAAATCCGTAATCAAAGTTGTTTCTATAACAAGCGTAGACAACTGCAAATTCTTTATAATTTGTTCAGAAATAATTCCATTAATTTTCTAGTGTAATTTCGAGCTGATTAGCAGCATGTGAAGTTGCACATTTTCCGGTTAACCGCAGCAAATGATGAAGTCTATTAACATGATTATGAACTAAGCCATTAGACAATGTATTTAGCAATATTTTCGAAATTTTCAAGACACACAAAAACTAACCGCAAAAGCCACAATATCATAGACTATTTTATTTGTTAATGATTTTTTTATTATTAAGTACGCTCTGATCTTTGTTATTGTTTGGCTTTTGATGTAATTGAGTCAAAAAAAAAAAAAAAATGGAAACTAGCGTAATCAGTTTTATAATAATGCTATACAGAAATGTATTTTTTCAAATTAAATGAAAATATGCTTTTTTCTAGGAAACTCTAGATAGACTATTCTCTCGATGAAGATCAACCCTTAGAAAAAGAAAGAACCTTTCAGTTTTTGCTTTGTAATATGATCTATGTTGGGTTTCTCTAGTTGAAATTCGGTGTTAAGCTGCGCTATTAACAAATCTATCTATAAGAGATAATAGGTATTTCATAGGCAGCCCATATATCATTTCCGACGGTAAAACAATTCTAGAAAAAAATTGGAAAAAAGAATATGTATGTAAAGTTGAATTATGCTCGATGTCGTGTCTATAAAGCGGCATTAAAATCCATTAGCAAACGCGCCGCAGTGCCTTTATTTAAGATCATTGTTGTTGTTGCTGCTGCTGCAACTCGTGTCGCCACCAAAAATAGTCAAAGCGAGGCACCAAATGTGGCAGCGTGAATGGAAACAACAAATGACAATAATAAATATCTAGAGAGGGAGTTGGATGAAGGAAGTGGGGGATGGATGCAAAGCTATGCATTTCCACAAAGGATTTGTTGGCCATTAGAGCGCGGAAATAGTTAATCATATTTAGAATTGTGGCAGGGTTGCCCTTCAAAAAAAAAAAATGGGTAGCGGGAGAAATGTGTGGCAACTTGGCAACTCGACACTTACCCTTGAGCGCAGCAACTTGTGTTAATCCATTTAATCCAGCAAACAGCAGCAGGAGCAGCAACAAATGTGGCAAGCGTTGCAACTGCAACTGCAACTGCAACTGCAACAGATGCACATCAACTGACAATGGAGGTGACTGACGCATCATCTGACGCTTTCCCCGACTGTCCCCATGTATTTTTAGATGCTTGGCTGCTGCCGGCGACGTTGCGGCGACATTTTGATTGTTTCTGTTTCTGTTTCTGTGTCGTTGTTTGATCTCCCTGACGTTGTTATTTATAATTTTATTATTTTTAATTTCATTTTTAATTTGATATTCGTTAGATAAATGCGTTGTGGCACGCATTTCACTTGAATGCATTTTGTCAAAATCTGTTTCACTTCTTTGGCAAACTGAATAAATAATCCGTTGGGGGATTCACTAAGCACTCACTTGATTTTGATTGGCACTATTTATGTATATATATATTCGTATTTGTTATTATTTTAAATCCTTTCTATGCCATGGCGCTAGAGCCGGAAACCGGAACCGGACAAGGCAGCCAATGACGTTGGCTTTACGGCACGAAAGTCGAACGCTCGCGCGACCCGAAGAAAAACTCGCTTGTGGCATGCGAATTTTTCCAAGAACGCCAAAAATACCGAACACGTTACGAACGAGAAACGCACGAACCGCTCGCACAACCGATGCGACCGAGAACCAGCAGCAAATTGAACTCACTTCCACAGCGCCACTGTTAAGATGCGTCTGTTGAGCTAACAGCCATAGCAGTCCATACAATCCACACAGTCCACAGCACTATGTCAATGCATTACTCAATATGGCACTGTTATTTAGGTTGGTGTGCTCTCTTCTAACCAATGCTTTGCCGCTGTTAAACTTGTTGCATGCTGTGGATGTTAACTAGCTCTCTTTCTGGCCCGTTTACTTTTGTTTACAACTGCACATCGTTTGTTTTGTTCCATTTGCCATTTGTTTCTATGCGGCGCCGACAAATGTTGAGCAACATTTGATATGGAACTTGTTTCAAGCAGAATGTGGAAGACATGCAAAACGATAACAGATGTAACGCTGTTGTTTTCAACACATTTTATTATAATAAATATAAAACGTTTATTATTAATTAATCTATTTTGTTGAAGCTGTCTTTTAAAAAGAATAATTTTTTAATTGCGACCTCGTGTATTTTTTTGTCGACGCAAACAAATACATTTTTATGGCTGTCATTTAAAACGACAAAAGGTGAACATAATGAGCATGCTCTAGTTATTTTTAGTCAATTATTCTGAAATTGAATCACTATATAAAATTGACTATATTGCACTGATTTCAACAGAAAATCAACTGCTTTAACTTCTTCAGAGTCCCTCTTTTTGTTTGCTCTATTTATATATATATTTTGATTTCGGGGAACTACCAATTTAATACGAAGACGCTGACAGCGTTTTCCGGATAAAAAATTGATTAGATTTCGCCGGCAAACGCAAAAATAACGAAATGTTGTCAACATTTTGCATACCAAGTTCCTTAACAAAGTGAAAATATCTACATAAATAATATGTATACATTAATGGGATAATTGAGTATGTTCGACCAAGTAATACCCTGCACATAATCTTCAAAAACCCAAAAAATAACGTCTTTGTTAAATAGAATAAAAAGAAATTATGATATTTAACTGTATTTTCATTTCGAAATTACTCAAAATAACATACGTCAGGAAAAAAATGAAATAAAATACAAAAATAGATCATTTTTTGTTTTATTAAAATAAATTAAAGGATGGGATATAATATGATATGCTTAAAAATTAAATTAATATAGTAAATGCTACTAAGAAGTAGAGTGTATACTTTAGCAAATAAACATTCTAAAAAGTATAAAATTCAACATATATTTTTTTTAATGAGCACTAAATTGATACAAATTTAAAGGCTGTTGTTTTGTGAGCGCAGTCAATTTTTTGACACCTCATACCTTCATATTTGTTTAATTTCAATTAATATTTTATTCGGTATTTTAGAGTGGATTCGGGGTTTGGTATCTTAACTCATTAAGGCGCCGATTGTGGATATACTTTGGCCGTCTGACATATAAAAATGTATTTCTATTGTTGTATTGTTTGCTGTTGTGCCGTCTTGTTGTTAGCTCATTGGCAACATGTTGGCTGTGCCTTTTGACCAATCCCCCCCTCCAACCCAGTACCAAGACTGGGTTCTTAAGTGGCGACCATTTGCTATCTAATCTCAACGAGTGCCGCACTCGCTCTCCAGCTGTTAGCTCATCCACTTCCAAACTGCAATAAACGCCAGACCAGACAGACTGACAGACAGACAGACAGACAAACTAACAAACTGACAAACTTTGAACGCATTTCACAACAATCGAAACGAGAAACAGAATCACAGCGATAGACCCCTTTATTTTTATTTTTTTCGAAATCATATCCATATCCATATCGTCTCGGCTCCGTTAGAAGCCGCTAATGAATTTTGGTTTAAAAGAAAAAATCAATTGAATAAACGAACGATATTCTATTAATTTATCAAAAATGCATATCCAAAAGAGGCTTTTTATAAATCGCTGCCTAATTTCCCAACGATTGTTAAATAATCAATAACTTCTATTTCCCTCTCCCACTCATTCTTTAACTATCTCAGGTAGTTCTTTCTGGAGTGTGAACTTTGTTCATTAATGCAGTTCATGGAGCTGTAGATACAGATACATTTACCAAGTGTAAAATAAAGGTGTGTATCTTTTATAGAAAATTGTGCGTGTTGTTCGGCTTCGGGTTTGGGTTCAGGTTCATGTCGAGGTTCATGCCACCACCTGCCTCGTCTCGTAGCGATCCTCAACAATATGCATTGTCTACACGAAAGGTCAGAGTGCATACAATGCACGTACGTACATGCCTTTTTCTTTGTGTGTACAAAAGACAGGTAAAACAGCGCTCAGGTAAAACATATTTCAAATGCTGATAATTGGCCAATTTCTAGGGACTCTGTGCGCCGTTGCCGCACTTCAGTGAAGTTTGACAACGCAGCACAACTTGCTTAAATATTGACATGGCTTAGCTCTGACATTGGACGCATTTAAATGTTTATGTTAGCCGTAACTTGTCATTGTCTGACTGATTCCCTCTCCCCCTCTCTCTCTCTCTCTCTCTCTCTCTCTCTCTCTCTCTCTTTCACTCTTTATCTCTCCCGCTCGCTCTGTCTGTTGTCATGTCTGTTGGTATTCGGGTCTAAGCCCATGTTAATGACATGTAAGTTGCGTCTCAATTGCGGATTTACAGCTCCACTTTACTTCAACAATGAAATGACATTTTGATTGCCAGCCAAAAGTTCACTCAGAGCTCGATAAATACTATTGGGTACTCATATATATGTACCTCAATATATTCATTCTTTTATTCATACTTATACTCACAGAAGTTGGCTTTAATTTGACTTTTACTTTCGTTATTAATTTATGGTGTCTGCTAATTTGCCAATCAAAAACACTGAAAAGGCGTTAATGGCAGCTGCGGGCGGTCTTCGAATAAACTTAAATATTAAGTTTATTAACTATGTGAATCAGTTTGTCAGAGTTAATTTATTTCAGGGACTGAAAATAATCCTTATTGTTTAACATAGCAACATAAAAAATCACAACAAGAAGAAGTTCAATTATGGTTTCGAATGTACCAAAATTGTTGTTATTTCAATATCTCTGCAAACAGTTAATAAACTTTTATTTGAGTTATAAAAGAAAAATATCATTATTAACGGTTATTTAAAGACTAGGTTTATAAATCACATTTTATAATTATTTGTGATTACAAAAATTTAAAATAATTATTACTATTGATTTTTATTTTATTAATTCTTTATATTAATTCGTATTTTTAAATTAAAAGTCTTTAAATAACCATTAAACAGTTAGCGATATATATATTTAATAAGATGCCTTTTCAAGTCAGTCTAGAAAAAAACTGCTGATTTTGAATAAATATTTCCTGTTTTTTTTAAATTTATTTTGAGATTTATTTCCAAGTCTATACACGAGAAAATTACTAAGATAAAAATTCTAAGTTTGGTGTGAAAACATTAATCTTATAACCATTCGGCATGAGCCTAACATTCTAGGAGACAAAAACCTTAATAGTTTGTATTGTTTGTATATTGTTCTTTAAATTTTAAGACAATATCAATGATTTTAGAAACCGTTTGTAAATCCGTTTGTATTATCTTCAGACTCTCTTGCATTTATATATATTTTATGTTATATAAAAATCCGAATATTTGGGAATTTAATTATTCAACAAATAACATTCCAATAGTTCGTCTAACTGCATATTTTAATTTATAAGGCATTCTTCTTAAGAGCATTTGATTTTCAGTTTATCCCTAATAAAAACCTTTCGCTTCATCACTTTTTTAATCGGAATTCGGGAATCTGCAAAGGCAAAAGCCGACGCCGATCACAAAAAAAGATACCCAGAAAACTGGCTCAAGAGTCCCAAAAGTGTTTCCGCATTTAACTCAAGTTGAAACTAAGTTTACCAGTGAGGCTATTGGTTAAATTTGTGCAGATTTCGAGCTTTGAGGCTTTCAAAAGTAAACAAATTACTTGTACGCATACACTCAAGATAATTGAAATTAGCGGCTGTGACAGGCTGATTGCCTTCTGCGATCCTCCAGGGGAAACCTCGCACCACAAATCTCCACACGCATGAGAGTTGAGGCTGTAAAGACTCTTCCGACTGGACGCCCACTCTCAAGTCCCAAAGACGCAAAGACGCAGAGCCAAACCCAAAGTGAGTGGGTTTTTTGGACACACCAAAGAGGATTCAGGGTCTGTTCAAATCCCCAACGCATGACGAGATTGTCTGTCTGTCTGTCCATCTGTCTGTCTTTTACTCTGCCCTGTGTCTTGTGTCTGGTTTGTGGCATATGCGTATAGCGCATGCTCATCTAACTCCACAGATTGTATAATGTGTATAGGGATATGATAATGAGCAGGAAATGAGTTGAGTGTGAAATTTATGTACAGGAGTGTTCTCAACTCCTCTTTCTCTCTCTCTCTCTTGGCTAAGGGGTTGCCCCTTCTAGTTAGCCAAAAAGAGTGATGGCTATAATTAAAATTTGGTGTGTGTGTGTGTTTGAGTTTGGAAAATGAATTATGCGTAAATTATGTACTCTATTGATATATGACACAACAAATCGTGTTTTGATTGAGAAACACAATGGTTAGTTACTTGTCGAAGCCAACACAAGACACCTTAAGAACATAACTCAATCATCTAACTTGAAAAAAGTTAACAATGCAAATAAATTGGAATTAGGCATTACAACATTGACATGTCTTAAGGATGGTAACAAGAATTTGTTAATAAATTTCCACTTTACCATAAAACATACATTTTTAATCAACTCCTGGGTCCCTAATTAGTATAAATCGACACTTTTAATTTGATTCTGAGAGGCTTTATTTTCCTCTAAAAATTTAGCCTGAAACTAACAAAAAATTTGACTTGTAAAGATGTAATTCCAACGCTTTTTTAAACTTTGAACTTGTATAACTTTGTCAAAACTCAACCGATTTTCAAGCGGAATGTCATGTAGATCATTATTTAGTCTCTTTATTTATCCTGCGTATAAAATTATTAACTTTAACAAATTTTTAATTTTTGCTATTTTCCCCCTTTGACTTTTTTGGAAAAATATTTTTTTCAAAATTTTAAATCTCGAGTTTTCATTTTTAATTAACTCCTGGTGCCCTAATTAGTATAAATCGACACTTTAAATTTGATTCTGAGAGGCTTTATTTTCCTGTAAGAATTCAGCCCGAAACTAACAAAAAATTTGACTTATAAAGATGTCAGTCCAACGTTTTTCCAAACTACGAACTTGTATAGCTTTGTCAGATCTCAACCGATTTTCAAGCGCAAAGTCATTTTGTTCATTATTTAGTCTCTTAATTTAACTTTAACAAATTTTTAATTTTCGCTATTTTTCGCGAAAAAAAACATGTACTCCCCCCCTTTGAGTTTTCGGGAAAAATCTTTTTTTCAAAATTTACAGAAAATGAAACAGACAACAAAGAAAATCCCTAAGCTGGTACATATGTATATTATTCCGTGGCAAATTGAATTGATCCATTTAAAAAACTACATCCTTTGTATATTAATATTTTTTAAAAAGAAAGTACAAAAAATATACGAAAATTTATGAAAAGACAATTAAATTGCGGAAAAGAACAAAGCTTAAACGCAGCATCAAGTTGAGTCTAAAACTAAAACAGCAGCATAATTTATTTTTGAGACTGAGTTGCCTTTGACTTTATTCATTTCAATTTCGAATTCTATGCATAGCTTATAAATTCTTCAATAAACAATGATATACTCTATGTATTTTGTTTATTATACGAAAAGTTTATTTAAAAATGCGCTGTGTGGATAGAAAGAAACCCAATACGAGATACAATGCGACCCGCTGCGTAATATTCGTAGTAGCCTACCCACAAAAAGCGACAGCAAACAAAGCGTAAATAAATAAATATGTAGAAAAGAGAAAAAAAATGAGAATTTCGTAATCCAAATGTCACACAATTGAAATATGTAATTAATTATACCGAAAAATACAATTTACAATTTACAAACAAATATATCTAGATACAGGCTCCATTTGCCGCCTGCTGTTCATTTTGTGCTACCAAAAACAGCTCAGCGAACTTCGATAGGAATCTACAAAACTATTTGCCACACAGAAGCGTTGATCAAAGAGTGGAAGGAAAGAGGAACTGGTGAGAGGGAGAGGGAACGCCAGCAGCTGTAGCTCCATGAAAGTGGCGGCCTTTTGTTTTGTTTGTTGCTCATATTTCGTTTTTAATGAATCCACACTCTATGATTATCTAGATTTCGAAACACTTTTTTTTTGAGTGTGAGTATATTTAAATGAGACACTCACCCACGCGATTCATTGAATAAATGAATGAATGCATGTTATCAAACGCTGCCGGTGGTCGCTGACTACCGAAAATATTAATTAAAAGCCATAAAACACAAATATTGATAAATAGTTAACAACATTGTATTCAATTAAAGACCCATGAAATTGTAACAAGCCATGCCAATAATTTATGGCCTATTTTAAATAATTTTAATATACCCTACAATCTGAAATATGCCTATCTGAGGTTACACTACAGTGTCAAATTATGATAACTCGGAAATTTGAACCTAAATAAATTTTTAGCAGTTTTCCCGATTGTTCATAATAGGTATAAATTTTATATATTATAGTTTTTAAACAAAACAAACCCATAATTATCGCCAGGGTATCGTCTAGTCCTTCGTTATTTTCTGTTTTTATTTGCTTTCACATTTGGATCCAATGTAAATATTAATGCTTAATTATGCAACATAATACGAGTTATAAATGAACTAATGCCTCATTGAAATGCTGATCTGATGTGTGTTTAATCTATGAATGTTTGTGCAACGATTTTTATGTGACCAAGTTGAAAATTAAATTGACTTTTAATTTCATTAGTTTTGTTTGCTATATTGTGTATTTTAATTAGGTATTGCATATTGTATTTATTTTTATGGCCCATTTGAGAGTTAATTTAAAATGTTTATTGTGTGATTAAAAAAATGGCGAATTAGTCCCAAGAGAGGAATGAATGGATTAACCACATGCTGTGATGTTTAACATCAAAAAATTGCTAAGAAATTAACGTAAAATTTGATAAAGAGAAACTATCGATGGGGAGAACCCGAAGTTGGCTACTGATATGCCCACATAGAGGTTGAGAGACCCGTTTGAACTCAATTCATTACATTAAATGCAGTTGGGGAGTGAACTTGTGGAATGATCTGGCAAAGTCCTATAATCACTTAATACCCCCGTGGATCTAATGATGGCCGAGTTATAGAAGCGTAGCCAACAATTTAACAACCATCTATCATTAAATAATTTGTTAAATTTTCAAACTAAAAGCGCCACGAAGAGACGCAACAGACCCTCCGGGGTTTGATCCCGAACTCAATGAATAGCAAGAATGGTTATGAGTATGAGTACGAGTGTGAGTATGGGTATGAGTCTGAGTATGGTGTCTGAATACGAATGTGAGTCTGAAGCGTTTTTTAATTAGTTGTGCAGTCGATAAAAATGCGCTGAAACTGAAGCGAGCGAACCGAAGCGTAACAAATAATAAAAAAATGAGGAAAGAAAGAAATATGGAAAGAAAAGAAAAGAATGAACTGGCAAAAAGATTCGCACGCAGCACAAAGATCAGGATCGGCATCGGTTGATGGTTGATGGTTGGTACGTGATCGGTTCATAAAACTAAAAGCAGCCATAAACTGATAATTTGAGAATTTAGAAATTTAAAACGCAGACATGGCATTATATGGGGACCTGAAACCGACAACCGATCGAGTCAATCGACGAGCTGTGTGCCAATCCAAATTGGCAGACAGGAAGCGCTCATCTTGCTAATCATAATTACGATGATGACGACGATGACGATGACGATGATGGGCTTTGAGTGCGTCTAAAAGAGTGCCAGACAAACTGACAAACAGTCCGTCGAACTATTGGATTGTTAGAGGACTTCCAAGAAGTAAGAGCATGCGCCATAAAGCGCTTCTAGTATTTCAGGATTGAAAAGAGTTCATGCGTTAAACGGGGATTAATGGTCTAAAACAAGTGAAGGTTAAACGAGAGAATGCAATGACAATGGCTTAAAGTATAGAATTTATTTAAGCATGCAAGGCAGGTTTATTCCTTAAAGCACATAAATAAATTTGAATACAGAATGAAATTAGAGGCCAAAACAAGACTAAAATGACATTCCGCTTGAAAAGATTTTAGATTTTTGACAAAGTTATGATAGTTTGAAGTTGCTCAAACCTCTGACCTAGCAAATTTACAAGTCAAAATATTTCTTAATTTTGACCTGATTTTTTACAGATAATTAAAGGTCTCAGAATCAAACTTAAAGTGTTGTTTTATGCTAGCTACGATATAAGGAGTTGTTTAAAAGTTAAAACTTGACTTTTAAAATTTTGAAATTTTGAAATTTTAAAAAGAGGACCCTTACCATTAACATGGAACCATGGCTATGACAATTATTGTGCATTAATTTGTAAGGAAATCCTTGTAGCGCTAAAATGTAAGATTTAATTAAATTTAATAAAAGCTTTTTAAAATAATTCTGCTCTGTTATCGAAGAAATGCTTTAAAAAATACCCATTCATTTATAAAGCTTTCAATAAATCAGGAATTTTTTGTATTTATGTTAAATTAATACAATACTTACAACTAATCAAAGATTTTCTAAGGTTTCAATGTTACTTTTTAAATATTGGCATTTATAGTGAAGCGATTTATCAATCATCATATCTCACCATGTGCAAAAGAGAGTAAAAACTCAAAATAGAAATACAGCAAATATGAAGCTCTTCTTTATAGTGATGGTAAATATGTTGATATCATTAACTGTACAAGCAAGTAAAAATTAACGAATTTTTTTATTATTTATTTATTTCAAAGATATTTAAAAGATAAAAACAAAATTTGAATAAGTTTATTTGATATATTTCTTTAGCTATTTATTTAACAAATCAAAGCTGTATTTAAGTAAGTATTTACGTTTTCATGATTGAGACTTTCAGCTTGTGTCACTAGTGCATAAAATGGAAACTGTAAGCGAAGATTTGAGGTGCTTGGTAGAGCAAAGAAATGCCTAACTTCTAACCCTAAGATTGCTTTTATGTTTTAAAGTTAATGCTCATTTTTTAAGACGATTTTTTACGCGCATTTAAACATTTTATTTGCAGTCGTCTGCCCTCTATGGGGATATTGGGGTACTTAAGAAGTACGAGCATATGTATATAGAGAGAAAGAGAGAGAGAGAAAGAGACCTGCTACTGCCAGGTCGTTAAGTTGCCACATCTTTGGGTTTATTTTTACACGCAACACGAGAGTTTTATGGCTGCTACACTAATTAAAATATTTAGCAGAAATGCAGTCAACGAAATTCGTGTTAATTTTTATTGAGACTTGTCTTCGTCTTCATCTTCGTCTCACTCTCTTTGTCCTTTCTGTATTTCGCTGTCAATATGCAATTTGCAATAATTAAGCATTAGCTTGGGTGATCTGGTGGATCTGGTGGATCATAAATTGCAACGCCTTAACGGTCTGCTTCAAAACCCAACAAAAGTTAGCACAAATCACACATTTGTTGTGGCTGCCTGATAAGCCGACGACTCTCGATAGAGAGCGAGGGGAGGGAGACAGACCGGGAGTTTAGCTAGAGATACTACGGGTCAAGAGCGCCGGCGACCCTCGACGACTATAAAAAATTGAAAATTACCAAAGCAACGAGACAGACAGACAGACAGACGGACAGACAGACAGACAGACAGACAGACAGACAGACAGACAAACGACCGAAGGCGTCTCAAATCACACAGACGATGAATGAAATCCAGTGCTGAATGAAGTGGGTACAGTGAGTATTGGGTACAAAGTACAAGTAATTCGGTATGGGAATGGAAATGGTAACAAGAGCAACAAAAAAACAAACCCTTGACTTCTTCTGTGACAATTCCACATTTCTGTTGAATCTTTCAACCGCTTTTGAATCGCAGATTGAGAGACCGAGGGTTGCCTTGACAGAGGCGTCGATAAAGCCACAGGGGGTCATAAATTCTTGAGCTTCTTGCGTTTTGTTTGCCACCGAGAGATATCAATGAAAAGCCGACAACGCAACGTTGCCGTCTTGCCACATTGTCTCCCCTTAAGTTATCGCCAAAAAACGACAAGAACAACAACATCAACTGGAACTACAACGTACAACAAAAACAATAACTGGCAATGTATGAGACAGCTTTTTTCTCTGTGTTCAGTCCCTGCAACATTTTGAATGCATTATTTACTTAGTTTTTTTCTCTCTGATTTCATTTTTTCATTTTTTAAGCAAGCATGTGTCATGTTTTTATGCCATATGAAATTATCAGGAAATTATTTTACAGGGTATATCAAAGGCTTGAAGTTTTGAGGAGCTCTTGAAAGTTCTTAAGATGACATAAAGAAATTATTTTTTTTAGAGACTAAAAAAACATGAAAATTAACTTTATTAATAAATATTATAGCAATAATAAAAATAATTAAATTTAAGGGCATATAAGCATAAGATAAAATAGAAGATTTTGCATATAAAATATTCTTAGAATTCTGTATGCTAAATACTTTATTTAAGCTGTTCTTAAATTAAATATTTTATTACTATAAATTATTATATTTTTTTTAATAATATCTCTTTATTGGTTTTCCAGCAGTCATATAAATTTATAATGCTTTACTATGTTTCAATATATATTTTTAAATTTCAAATCTTTAAATTGAGAGTACAGGGCATCTTTAATTTGATCATTAGTTCACATGCAGCATATTTCTTTTGATTTTAATTTTCTTGATTTTGTTGTTGTTCTGATATCGCATACGATTTAGTGTCGTCTTTGCTGCTTATCTGTGGTTTGCTTTCTTCCACCAAAAATAAAATAGCAACAACAAACGGAGACTCTTCACTGCTTTGGGTTTTCGGGCTCGGTTTGGGGATCGGCTAGGGGATGGGGTTGAGGTCTGGGGTTTCTGGACATAGCACTCTCAGCGCATGTGTCATCGGCGTTAAGTGCCACGGCAAAGAGCTAATCTCGTCGATAATTATAATTTATGGCTCGATGTGTGTTCACCTACCTCAAAAATACAAGTACGACTTTACTTCAAATCAACAGTATACGAGTAAAGTCTCTGATTCTCTCTGCCTTTTGTGTGCTTCATCATAATCACAGTTTTTAATTGGGGTTTGGCTCGAAACAAGGCAAAAAAATAAAAAAAACGCATCACATTTTGAGTTGTTGTCGTTGTTGTTGTTGTTGCTGTTCGTAATGTCAAACTGACAATATTTATGATACAGATTGCTCATTGTCATTGATCATTGTCTGTATGATCATAAACTATAAGCGAATGCGATATCTCTATGTTGATACCCTGTATTTTTAAAAAGTGTGCAAGAGGGTTGTACAAATAGGTTCTGTCAAGTAAGAAAGTATTATAATAATCAAAAAAAAAAGAAAAAAGAAAACAAAAAAAAAAGAAAAAAGAAAACTATATATATGTTTTAATATTGTTTCAAATATTTAATATACTAAAGAAGTTTATTCCGTGAATGACTTAAATTACATATTTCAATTCAAATATATTAACAACATATTTTACAGTTCTTTAATATTTTATTCATTGATTAATTCTAAGGCAATTCTTAATAACTGTGCTGAAGTTGTAAGCAGAAATCACCAATTTAATAGCTATCTACAGGGTATCTTCTAGATTTATAACGAAGACACAAGTAATCGTAATTGTTTTCGACATATGTTCGTGTGTGTCTTGCGGGTTTTTTATGCTAAGCCCAATTATGTCAATCAGAGCCAATGGCTACCGTTTTCACTTTCACCTACTTAGATACGAGTAGGAGTATGAATACGAGTGTGAATACGAATACTAGTGCGAGTGGAAGTAAGAGTAGTCGTATGAGTGCGGCACATTGATATCTGTATTGTAATTTATCATATTGATAAGGTAAATGTTGTGATGTCAGTGCGGCTTTTGATTTAGTTGCCCCCCTCCGCCCAAAGCTAGACTAGCTACCAGTTTCTGTGCCAGATACCTTCAGATTGCAGCACTAACAATTCCAGTTTGAGTTGCACTTAACAATTCCAGTTGCATTTCCAGTTGTGTGATCATAGCCGCAGCTTAATCTTAGCCACATTTAAGTTAATTTGTGCGATAAATACTGATGAAAAGGCCAAGACACCGAGTGCTGAAGTCAACAAACAAATGTGCAGACATTTTCAGGCAGCTTCATAATTCATCAGTCGCAACTGAAGACTAGGCAAAATGATTCTATTTAGAGGCCCCATCAGCATCATCGTCATCATCATGCCCCAACTCTGTGCCGCTTGAAGCACTTAATCATGCGAAGGCTCCACAGATTAACTCATTACTTAACACTTTTATTTTTTCTTCCTTCCTTCCTTCCTTACTTCTCCGGCAACACATCTCGGCCTCTACATAGAGGATCTGCCATCTGACGGATGATGTAGATAATTGTGTGGCCACAGCTGAAATCTCGTGTTGCCCCCACTCGCAGGGAGTGGGAAAGGGAGAGGGAAAACAGCTAATGCGCGGGGGCGTGTCATTGAGTTTTTGAGGCGAAAATGTTTCAAAAAATGTTTCAAAATTGATGTGCACCTTCTGCCACCTTCCGCAGTGACAGAGAGCGACACGAGCGTGCTCTGTCCCCTCTCCCCTCTCCCCTCTCCCACCTCCTTCTCTTCAGGCACTTAATGACTCGGCGACGTTTGTAGCTTTTGGGCTGGCGCATTAACATTCCTCACTTGTTGTCGTAGTTGTTGTTGTTGTTGTTGGGGGTGTTGCACAAACACAACAGCTTAAGTGGCGACTCTTAAATAGCAGCTACTTTGCTTTACTTGCCACACACTCTTATAAGATCCGAGTACGATTACTTAATCCACTTTAAAGATCGTCCCCAAGGAATATTGTACAACTGAGGATCACTTAAGCATATG
The DNA here is from genome assembly GCF_004354385.1 of Drosophila innubila. Taxonomy (NCBI): domain Eukaryota; kingdom Metazoa; phylum Arthropoda; class Insecta; order Diptera; family Drosophilidae; genus Drosophila; species Drosophila innubila. The sequence continues at coordinate 5,047,092 of NW_022995372.1, read as the reverse complement.
CCACAAAATGTTGCGTTTTAAAAACATTCATTTTTCGTGTATTTTAAATGAATATTAATGAATATTGCAGATATCTCAATGTTTTTGCAAAAGGAAGTAATCTTTCGTGTGGGTTGTTTTCAAAAGAGGGGAAATGAAAGAAATGTCTAAAAATTAAAAAAAAAAGTTAAAGAAAATATAAAAATATATGTAAATAATGCAAGTTTTCTATAAACTAATAATTATAAATTTAAGCAGTAACTACAAAGGCGTTCCAGAAGAAAAACTTCAGCTTCTCAAGTTTACAGATGAGATAAATAAAATTGAAATGAAAAATGTTTCCAAAATGCATATTAAGTATTTTAATAAATTTTATATTATTAGTTTACTTTTTAAAATTATTAACTGTTTGTATTAAAACAGATTTATTTACTTAAAACTTTTTAAATATAAATAAAGCTGCTAAAGAACAAATTTACTTAAACTATTTTTATAAAAACTGCTTAATTAGTTTTCTAACAATATCAACATACACATATTGTCTAATTTTAGCTTAACTAAAATTATAATCTAATTGAAATTTAATTTTATAAACTCTATAAATAATTATTAATTTTTGTTTTAATTTCTTGAGCTTTTTATAGCTTTTGGTATGACTTTTAAAACTTTAGTGTGTTTCTTATACTTTTCTTTGGCACTTCTAAAATAAATGACGGCCATCAAGAAATTTGTTATGTGTGTCAGTGGGAAATTTATGTTATTGCTGAACGAATTTACAGCAATAATTAAGTAAAAGATACACACACATAAAGCGATATAAAATGTATCTGTATCTGACAGACGTCAAACTCGTAATGCGTGCATAAAAACGGAGAAATCAAAGACAGACAGGCAACTGGACAGTGAGACATTCAGACAGACGTACAGATGGACAAATCGGTGGGAAAAGTCGAGTGGCAATTTCAATGTATTTGATTTTCATCCCCCCCTCTCCGTTCGCTACCCTTATGATTGATTTTGCTGTAGGATTGGCATACCCATAACCAATTATTTACCAACACTCGTCGTCATGTCCTGCACATCCTGTGGATAGCTGCACAATCGGAAAATGTGAAAATCGGAAATGCAGTCAATGCATTCAAGATGTGCCGTTAGCAACCCCCTCGTTCTTCCTGGTCCCTGCTCAGCTCCATTTTGTGTAATTATAGACATTTTCGCAACTATTGTGTTACAACAATTTAATGGTTTACCTTTACCTGAGCCAGCGAAATATCTCTGAAATCATTTTAATGAACGAAATACGCTGCTAAAATGGTTGCAAAATAATGGAAATTTCCATTTTGTGGTAATCGATGAGAATGCAAAAACTGCAAAAAAAAAAAAAAAAATACTTGCAACTCGTTTATCTTTAAAATCCCAGACGAGTTGTTCGTTTAACAAATGACTTTAAGCTTCAATTCCCATAAGCCGCATAAATTCCAACCGCAATATCATAATAAAATCCGAGCTAAACTTAAGAACCCTTTCAAAAGATAGCCCATCATTTATAATCCTTTAATAGGCGTCCAAAAGACATAAAATCAAACAATGCAACTGATAAATTTCTGATCATTTATTTCGGTTTGCCTTTCTTGTTGGTTTAGTATCATGAACCATTGTTGCACATATCACTTCAAGTTGTTATTGCTGTTTTCTGTTGGTAGAGAAAATGTCAATGAGTCTAAAAAAGCGCAAAAGATTTTTATAGTCAAGAATGTGCGGGCTGTTTCAATGACATTTGAATTAAGTTTAAATATGCAGAGCACTTACACTACAAATATATTTATAGATATGACTCACTGTATATACAAACTAAAATAAAAAATATAATTTAAAGTAACTTTATCTTTTAAAATGTGCCTGCACGAAACTGGATAAATTTAAGTTAAAAATGAATTTAATAAATATACAAATTTAGTAGTTGATAGGAGTGTCCAATTGATCGGGCCACTATATCATATAGCTGCCATAGGAAAATGAAGTTTATGTAAGAAAAACTTGTTTTATCCCAATCAAACTCATTTATGAAATCGTGAAATCGTGAGCATCCCAGGGATTTGTATTTCGGTTTTATAATTTCATTTGACCATGTTAGAGCTTCCTGGTAGTCAAGATGCTAGAGTTAAGGATCTAAGTGAAAAAGTTGCCGGTTCAAATGTGGAAACTCTTTCAATGCTTTTTCTTTAATTTTTATTCGATGCGCCTATTCTTAACGATTAAATATGTATAAAAAATTAAAATACCTTTCATTGTTTGTTGTCTCGTCTTGCAAATTAATTTGTTTGTTTCATTGTTAAAGTTTTCCTACTATCAAAATAAAGTGCTTTTGTGTCGTGACGTCACTTAATACTTTCACACTTAAATATGCCAAAAATACTAAATTTCGATTGAATCTTTCGACTTTTTATCGTGTTTTGAGGCTGACTTTTCGTAGTCAAGGGTCTTAATGGGAATCAAAGCAAGCTTTGAATTTTGACTTACTTGAATACATTACACATATATTAAATATTTTCAAACGACTCAGTCAATATTCAACATTCAACAAGGCATTTAATTTTTTCGCAGAAAATATTTTTGTAAAAAATTGTGAGAATATAAAATTTTTAAGGAATTTGGTAAGTAGAAGACATTTGCATCAAAATTAGTAGACTGCATTTTGCAAGAATTGTATTTTTATTTCTGCTAGCAAAACTTGTTTATACCGATATTTAACGCAATTGACAATTGACAATTATGGCTTGGGCTCCGTCTACAAACTTTGAGGATGATTTGGTGAACTTGCAACCCGATTTCAATTTAATACATGGTCAATTGGCATACGAGGCAAATCGCAATAAGAATTACACTCCTCTACCAAAGTCAACGTATGAGCATCTGGCCAATCGGGAGAAACGCAACGAAGAGATCCAGAAATCCAACATTTCCAAGACGAAGCAAATTAGCGACAGTCTGGAGTTGATGGAACGCATTCAGCAGATTGCCGGAACCAGGCCGTTGGGTGAGCATGCTACCATGGCAGATTGGGACGACCAGAGCACCGTGGAGCAGGAGGCGGTTGCCATGATGCGACACTTTGGCATGATGTCCATGGCGGGCGGATCGCTGACGCCGCTGGAAGATGAGAAATTGCCAGAGAAGAAGTTTCTCATTTTGCGAAATGGAAACAAGAGTTTTCCAGTGATCTTGGATCCCAGTTACTTTGAGTCAGGTAGAAAGCGCAAAACTCCAAACCAAAATAACAACCTGGCGTCTAGCACCAATTTAAATGATAGCAGCTCTTCTACAGCAAAAACTTACTTGGATGATATCATTAACAGTAAGATTAGCTTCGATGCTATTCCGTGTGAAGTTCTCCAGAAATTGAAGCTAGAAGAAATATTATTGTTGATGAAAACTAATGCAAAAACAAAACAAACAAAACCATTATTTGATTGAAATAAGTCTGTATTGATATAATACGAGTTTTCAAATAATAGTAAATAATATTGAATATATGCAAAACTTTGTAATCTTCACTCAGGTCGAGATAAAAATATCATTGAACTAAGATTCGCACTTATTTAAATCAAGGCTGCAAACCGGTTCTGAACCGTACCGGATTTTAAGCAGCCTGAACCGGATCATGAGCCGAACCCTTGAAATTATTTACTTAGCGAACCCGAACCTAAACCGAACCGCTTTCTAAAAATTAAAGGTCCGGTTCGAAAAAAAAAATATATTACGCAGTTATTTGCGACTCCGGATTAAAATAAATCATATTGAAATCTTCAAATATATTTAAATTATAATAAAAATTTTATTTCTTTAAAAATAAAATGAAATTAGTTCAAGATTTCGGGAAAAAAGTAAAATAATTAATATATTTTTTTTTTTATAAAATATATGTATAAACCAATTCGCGAACCGAACCGATCTGTGCTCTATGGCTCAAACCCCCGAACCGAACCTTTAACACAATTTTGGAGGTTTGCAGCCTTGATTTAAATTAATTGTTATATTAGTAATTTTAATTATTTACATGTTAAGAACTTCATGGCAATAATTACTATTGCAGCTGCAAAATGAAGTTTCTTTCTTTAAAAATGGAATATATTAAAAAGAAAAAAACAATGGGTATTTTTTAAACTTGGAAGATATCAATCATTAATTTCAATAATATAAAAGCAGCTCTCGGAAATATCTATATATTATTTATGTTTTTTAAATATGCCTGTTTGGGCGTCAGACAGTTGTTTTGTTAATTTTTTTTATATTTTTCGTATCGTTGTCTTCTCATTCACATTTCCATTCGATTTGGCATCAATATGCGAGATATATGGAAAAAAGAAAGACACAACTCTAGAGTCTCGAGTGTCTGGACAGGCGAAGAAAGCAATGCATATGATTAATTGCTGGTTGAGTTCTAAGTGTGACAGCAACAACAAACGAGCATTCTTTATGCTGCCCCGCCCCTTTTGGGCTAAAACCCAAAAATAACATCAAAGCAAACAAAGGCCAATGAAAAATATGAAGTGCAAACTGCGACGATGTGCACAAGGAAGATGCAACAGCAACAACAATGACAACAACAAGACAAACAACAACAACAAGACGACAAACAACAAACTCAGATGGAAATCTTGGCGACAGTTGAAAAGTTGAACAAATGTTGCTGTAACGCAGATCGTTGATCTGAGACGGGGAAGGGGAAGGGGGAGTGGCATGGGGGCAACTTGTTTCAGTTTTGGGTCTGACTGTCGCCTGTCGACGCTGACAGTCGCCGAGACGTTTCGCTTCCTACTCGACTGCCAAATTCCAATGGCGATGCAAATTGCAATGCGTTTTGCGAACTGAGAGACTGTGGCAACAGGATGGGGGCATGTGGCAAGGGGCAGGGGCAGGCAGAGAGGATTGGTAATGGGGGTAGGGGTGGAATCTGACGGGCACAACGCACAAATCGAGTTGTCGTAAAATTAGCACTTAATGCTTTAATTAATTACGTCGACGTGCGTTGGGCCTGACATATTGTTGTTGTTGTTGCAGTTGTTGCAGTTGTTGTTGTTGCTGCCTCACCGTTTAATGCATTTCGCATTTATTTATGGCCATTGCATGCGCGTAACTCAACTCCTCCGGCTGCTCCTACTCCTCCTCCCTTTTCCCCAGTTTGTCTCATGTTTGGCAACGTCAAGTGTCAGGCCATTTCACCAGAGAGAAAGAAATTCATTGGCATTCCTCGGACACGTTTCACACTTTCACAGCAGGCAGGTACGTGCCTCCTTGCGGACTTGACTCCCTTGACTCCCTTGACTCCCTTGACTTCCTTGAATCCCTGCCAGTGGCATCTTTGTGCTGCGACAGCGTTTCATGAATGAGTTTCGGCCTTAAAATCTGCTACCTGAGAGTTCGTTCTCAACCGTTAACAATGACAATTCGTTGCACAACATCTCCTTGCTAAAGAGCATGTTTAAGTATCCTTAGATCTGTCTGTCTAGCTGCAGTTCTTATCAACGACTTGCTGTCGCCTCAGTCTCAGTTCTCAGTCCAGTCTCAGTCTTAGTCTCAATTCTCAGTTTAGATGAGTTTTCTGTTGGCCAAAAGATAAAATACGTTTATTGCCCAGTGCATCCTTTTTTTATATACCGTTATTTTTGCCTTATTGATTTATGTGCGCACACACAAAGTATCTGAAAGTTTATAAAAGTATCTGAAACTTGCCGATCAGTGCAATGATCTGAACATATGCAGCTGAAGATACTCAAATAGATTCCTATACATCAACAGATTCTTATAACGGTAAAGATACTCTCTTTATAAATTAAAACATATATATAGAGGGTATTAATAAACAGGCTTTAAATAACTTTCATTTAAAGGATACATATAGAGACGAAGATTTTATTGATGATATGCTGAAAATGCTTAAGATACAAGAATAGTTAAATATACTTTATCTAGTAATGGACGGATGAATAAATAAATATTCGTTTAAAATAAAAATACTGTTTGAAGTTATATATAAATTTGCATTTGATCGGGGTCTACATATTATGAAGTAGCTAAACTTACATTCAAGCTAATGTTGAGATACAAATACATCTGATTTTCAAAATCAGCGTTTACATAAATATAATACAACTAAACATGCAGACATAGATAGCAAAGGAAGTTGCTAATAAAGAAAAGATGCAGATACTTTTACAGTTATAGATATAGATATAAATATCTAATGGATTATCAATTTTATAAATTTGTAAGCATTTTGGAAGAGTTATGGATTGGTAGATAACAAATTTGAATTATATTTTAGCTTTAGACACTATTGAGTTGAAAATTCGAGACAAATAAACATATACATATACGAAAATTAAAATATTGATAACCATAGCTTAGGTAGACCAAAGAGGAAATTAGTAATGTTAATATGGAGCATTATTTGTAATAAAATAAAGTTGCACAGCAATGGAATGATTTAATTGGATAATCACAGATACAAAAATATCGCTAACAATAATCGCTGATTAAAAGCATTCGACAATAGCCTATTTAAAATCTGCTCTCATATTAGACTTGGTCTTTTAATCGTTAACTTTGTCAGACCAAAGTCACAGGCCGCGATTGCCGCTGCACACTCATAGATACTTTTGTATCTTATGCGACTATCAGCGCAATTGTCAGATGATTAATTAAGCAAATAATGCGCATCAGAAGCCACAGGCACAACAATAGTCGGCAACAACACCTTGAAAGTGCCACGCCCCGAATGGGATGAATAAATGAATGAATAAATGAATGACTGCATGAATAATTGATAGAGCCACAAAAGCAGCATATGGCAATAGCTGGAAATGTACACTCATCTCTCGTCTTATCGCGGTGTCTCCAACCTAAGACGACATTAACAATGTTATTGTTATTGTTATTGTTGTGGTTGTGGTTGCTGTTGCGGTTGTGATTGTTGTTGCTGTGACTCTGTCTGTCTGCGTGCTTGGCCTGTGATTCATTTTGTGGTATAGAATTTATACAATTTATCTGAGTTGGATTAGCCGGACTTGTGTCCAGACCAGAACGCACCCACAAAATCCTTTTCGGCCACTTGACTCATTAGGCGCACATTGATACGATGGCCTGCATCATCATCATCAGCATCATCATCATCAACATTACTATCATCATTATTGTCAGCAGAAGCATCTTCTGCTGGTCGCATGATTTGCATTAATTTGGCGAAATGCTGTCGATGAACGGACGCGTCCGATAAGCGCTGACATGGCCAGATCCGATCCGTTGGCCATTAATTAGCCCACGCCATGACGGCGCATAATAAATTACCAATTCATTTGAGCTTTCGTATTTTGTTGTTGTTGTCGTTGTTGTTGTTGTATCATCTGATTTGCTTTCGCTGTGGCCACAAAACCTCAGACCTGGCCATGTCCAACAAGTAAACTGCATTTCACACCAACAACCAATAACCAACAACTGTCAATCTTCAAGTTTCGTCGTGATGTTGCGAATTTGTTGTTGTTTGAACAGCAGATACTTTTATTGGCACTTGCTGATTGAATTGTATTTAAATGTATTTTAGATGGAATTTTCTTGAATAATGAGCAAAAAATGTATTCTAATTTAGGTTATCTTTGACTTTTGCTTGTAATTTTTAATTTAAAGGCTGATTGAAAACTCTTTAAATTCACAAGAGATCATTAATTAGCATCATTACGAATTTCTCTACCCAAGAAGATGATCTGTATATTTCAGGGACCGTAATCATTATAAGTAATATTATAAAAATTACTTAGTAATGATTATATGTAGATTTTTTATGTTTTTCATCAAGAATTATCATTATTTTTGAGTAATTTAATAAAACTTAAGCCATAATCATTATTTTTAATATAAAAAAAAAAATCACAAATAATTATTATTATTGATCAAAAAAAAAATAAAAAATTATGGTGTAAGTCTTATTCATTTAATCAAAACTAATAATTTTCATTAAAAAAAATACGTAAGTAATCAGAAATTTAAAAATCATGTCGAAATGCAGAGATCTTAAAGTTATAAAACTTTTGGTGTAAATCATTATTTTCTAGGACAATTATAAGTTGTTGTTTTTTTTTTATTAAAAAAAAAAAAATTATCATTATTTACGGTCCATGGTATATTTATATTATTAAGTTAGCCTTACTTTTATTAGTAATTAAGTTTATTACTTTATCCATTACTAAATTTATTATATTATTTAAATTTAAATCTAATTTACAAAATTTATTTGTGCTGTTTTTTAAAACTAATTTATTTTTTTTATAATTTTTACCTTAAAATATTAATATTAAATGTGACTGGAAGAGTCAATTTTTAACAAAAATCACTTAATAAAGATTTTCTAAATAATCGTAAGCATCTTCATAAAAAATGCAAGTTCTATTTTCCACGAAGTAATCAAATTGTAGCTTACGTTATTTCCAGTGTTTATTTCAAATTGTATCTGCTTGTCTGTCGTTTTGTATTTGACACTTTTTCCCCAATTAAAAAACAGATTTTAAAACTAAAACAACTAAAGTTTCTAGGGAATAATGAAAGTTCTTGTCAAATCAATTGATGGCTTTAGCATTGACAGACTTATTGGGCATATCGGTAACACCAACACCAACACCAAGAACAACAACAATGCCTGTGTGGTCCCATTGTGTGTATGCAAATGAGAGCACACACACATGCACAGTGTATACACAATGGAAGATACAGCACGCTCAGCCGAAATTTAATTTATGCGCCGGCAATTAAACATGCATCATTTACAGTCACTGTGGCAGCGACAGCGACGCCAACAGCGACGGCAGCGTCGCCTTCAGCGGAGGCGGCAACAACGACACATGCGGCAGACGGATCCACAGATCTGTCAACACTGAGTTAGGGGTAAAGTAACGGAAACCCAACGCGACATACTCGTGGCAGCTTCTTGACACTGTCCAATGCCATCATTTGTCAATATTAACTTTAATTAGCAACATTTTTGGTCGCAGCCGCTATGCAGATAAACATTTCAGAGAAATCTATATAAACTTAAATATACCATATATACTTTATAAAGTATATAATGTTTACTTGCTACAATTTGTTAGTGTGTTAGTGTTGCTCTCACAACAATTTGTTTTATTAAATTCCATCAAAGTCAGCATCCAGTTTCCTCATTTTGATTGTGGGCGACTGCAAAGATCGTTTATTTTCATTTCGATTTGCAGACGAGAATTTGTAAGCTCAACAGATTTATTCAGATATACATTTGACCCAAAACGTCTTGATATAATGTTAATGTTGTAGTCAAGGCGAAGTTCAGTAATAATTCTTGGAAGTTCGCTAATAAATTAAATTTAATTGTGAAAACTAATTGTAACTAATAGTAAATACATTTGTATTATTTTTAAAATTTATGAAAAAAAAGAATTAAACACTGTGTATTTCATTTGGGTTAGAACAGTTTTCAAAAATGCTCTATTTTAAAAATCACTGATTGTTTTACATTTGTTTTTCTTTCAAACATTGATAAAAAATTTATCTCAATTGCACGTATCTAAAGTTAGAAAAACATTAAATTCATGATCGATTGCGTAACTAAAAATGCAGCGTATCGAAACGCGTAGCGCATACGCCCCATTAACCCTTTCAACAAAATGCATAAATTTCATTTTTCATGCTTATGTTGTTTTATGTGTCAGAGACACCAGCTGAAAGCAGAAACAGAAACATAGCCAGAACATAGTATGCAGTTGAGTGTGATGCACTTGAAGATACCCTACACAAAAAAACACATTTATTAAGTCATTTTTGATTGTCTGATTTGAATATGCGAAATTGTATTAATATTAATATAATTGTTATAATAATAAAATCGTCATTTATTTTTATTCAATTATAGAAAATTCAATTGAACATATTTTAATTAGCATATAACAATGGTGCTGAACATATTTTAATTAGCATATAACAATGGTGCTGCTTAAATAATTTATTTTAAAATTGTTTAGCTTAGAAATAAATTACGATAGTAGCTTTTACCATTGTATGATAATTTTTATATTCCTTTTATTCACTTCTCTGTTTACACGGTATACGAAAAAAGAAACAGAAACAACTTTCGAAACTATAGAACGCTTAAAAAAAGCATTTGCAATTGACACTCGAATGCATTTTTAATTGTTGTTTTAATATTTTGCCAAATTATCACATCATTTATCCTTGGGCGGACGTGAGGCACTTCAAAGGCCATACTCTTGGTCTGGCCTAATGTGTTTGCTATTGGGTGATCGTCGTGGCATAAATCATAAATACCGAATGCAGTGGCACAGCAAGGGGAAGATACTGAGGGGAGAGGGGACGTTGCACACTTGAAGCAAATACAAAATTTGAAATTTGAAATCTAAAAGAAAATATTTTTACTCGACAACATTGCCAAGTGGGTGGCAACTGAATTAATTTGCGGCCTCTTCAACCTCTCTCCGCTATCTCTCTCATTTCCCCTTGCCTTGGCAGTTTCATCAATTTTCTTTCTTCTTTTTGTTGTTGTTGTTTTTGTTGTTTTTAATGTTTGCGTGTCGAGCAGACGCAAAATAAATAAACTTTAAGTACTTTTCGAAATTGCTGTTGGCCGTTGTGTAATCTTAAGTAGTGCGCCATGCACTCAGCCAGCACTCACACTCACATTCACTCACTCACACTCATATTCATATTCACACACTCAGAGACCGCTCGGCATGTTGACATATTAATGCAATTAGTTTAGGGCGCACTTCGTGCTAATTTTATAGTCCCACTCTTTGCCGTATTTACATAATTCAAATTTGTGTCGCCTTCCCCTTTGCCCCCTTCGATGTCAACTCCCCCTCGTACTCCTTTGATAACCCTCTGCAGTTGTCGTTTCATCTGCTGGCACGCACTGCAACCAAGGAGAGGGGAGTTGCAGGGAAGGGGAAGTTGCAGAGGATTGCAGCAGGAGCAACTGCAGCTGTTTGTGTTCTCAAATTTACGAGCTACGCTTCAAATTGATGCTTCAAATTGATATTGTTGATGAAATCAAAATAATATAAAAGCTACTTAAAAAGCTTTTCATAGCTCTTCACTTAGAGTACGATTCGTAATGCTGATTTGTAGTGCATTTTTGTGCAAGTTTTCATATCATAAGCTCTTCAAACATGCCTGCTCCGGGTTTCACTTCATATTTTATCGGATTTCAAAAAATTTAATTTTTCTCGTTCTATTTGGGCTGAACATTTTAAAATTATATTTATTAAACTTAAATTCACCAACTCAAAGTGAATTCAATACGCAAAATATTTTCAGATTGATACAAGAACAGATGATCACTTCCGACAAATCTTGTTGAAAGTGAATAATGAAACAGGCATGATAGTTTTTAATTTTGAGAAGGAAGGAATGATTAAGGTTTCATACTTGTGGCTGAATTTTTGAAAAAGTTTTCAGATAAAAATAATTTAAAAAATTTCAAACCTACTAAAAAACTTTTCAAAAAAATTTTTTTTTTTAAAAAGTCTTTTATGTTTATATAAATCTGTCTATGATTTTTGACATGTGATATATTTTTTCTGCTTTTTATTTAAAATTTATTTTTAGCTAGATGGACAGAAAAAGGTAATTTGGCAGATTATTATTATAATCGTTTGATCTTCATGTGGTAATCGCAGTTAGTCCAAGAATTTTTGGTATAACAAGTGTAAATAATCGATAAGTTAGTTTAGCAACTTTAAAAAAGGGCGCTCGGCGTATTTACTACTAGGAATTTGACTCCTTTGTTATGTCAAGATCTCTTTAAACTTTGGAATCTATTATTTTTTTATATAATTAGAATTCCACCCTTAAGTTGCCTGGACAATCTTTCTTTTCAATCCACTTAATTTCGTTTGCCAAAAGGAAATCAGTTTTTGATCTTTCAGTTTCCTGTAACCAAAAAAATAACATAGGTCAGCAACATATATAGAAAAACTGTCCCGATTTCCATTGTTTAGCTAAACACAATTTACACAACTCTCCGCTGCAATTATCCTGCGCAGTTTGTTATTTTTTGATTATGAACCCCCCTTCCGATCACTCGATCTGCCGAACTTTCCCTCTTTTGCACCTTTACAGCCGCCGTGTCAAACCAAATTACATGGCAACCAACAAAGGCCGAAGCAAGTTTAGCTATAATTTATGAGAGCAGCACATAAAAAAACGAAATACAAAAAAGAAAGGAGGAACAAAAAAAAACCAACTACAAATGGAATACGCCATACGTAATGCCAGCCCATTTCCGTTGCGCAGAAGGCTAATCAACATTTCTAACCCCTCGATAGGACTGGCAGAGATGAACTCAATCATGAACCACCCGGGGAGAGGACTCTCCACTCTGCACTCTCCACTCTCGACGCACATCCGAACTCATCTCATTTCATTTGATTTGAACTCATATCGTGCTGTGTGCCCGGTTGTAATCCCAGCTGTAAATATGCCGCGGATCCTGCACCGATCTTAAATCATGTTTCTATTTATGTTGTCACAAGAGATTTGCGTTTTTTGTTTCTGTTTCCTGGTTTGGACCAGTTCTTTCTGGATCTGGGATGCTGTAGGCTTGAGCTAAGCTTGAAGAAGTGTGGCTAAGCTGGCTTAAGAGCAACACGAGTCATCCCTTCGCTCTCCTCTCCTCGCCTCGCCTCCCCTCACAAAATCCAGTTCTTCTGGTTCTCAAGGGTTGCTCGCTATTTTTTATATCTACCCCCTGCCCCTGGCGACCATCGATCATCTATTTTAATTAGCAGCAGCGTGTCGATGGCATTCACAAACTATCAATTTCACTTGGACACCCTTCGGCAAATGCTATTTACATAAGTCCAAATGACATGTGACGAATCTGAAGTGCAATTCGAGTTTCAGGACACATTTCTCTCTCTCTGTCTCTCTCTGTCTCTCTCTGTCTCTGTCTCTATCTTTCTCCTTATCTCTCTTGGGTTGTGGGCGTGGTCGCATACTTGGAGACAGTAAAAGACACTTAGCTATGGATATGGTTTATCAACCAACTCAATTGTTGAAGATGTTGTGACTTCTACCCAAAAGTCCGGGACAGCTGTGAACTGCATTTGATAAATGTGAACCCAATGAAACTGAGAGATAACTAAGAGCATCGAAGGCACACTCTCAATCTCAGACAAAATACAGGGGACTCACAGGAAGCGGCTGATGATGTTAACAACTCTTCAGTTTCCTATACACTAGCCGAAAGGGCTTTTCGAAATTATTGGACTGGTTGTCGAGCTGTTATGGAGAAATTGACTAAGAGTTTCCAACAAAAATTGGGAGCATTTGCAGTTCCAGCATAATTATATTTTCTTCAAAATTTAACTTAAAAATTGTTCAATTACAGAGAAAATTTTGGGATTCTGCTTTCGATGAGTTTTACTAATTTCTCATCCAAAGAAAAGCCTAATGCAAATCAAAACTAAAAATTGATCTACAAATATTTAATTTATAAAATAAATTTAGTTTCTAGCTAGCAGTTCCGACTTTACAACATCAAAAACTACTTAGCTCGAAAACTTACAAAAATGCGATATAATTATTAAATACGCTTTTATTCTATTTGATTAGTTCTAACATAAATGGAAGTTTAACTCTGACTAAAACAGAACATATTTTGTTAATGATCTAAATAATTTAAATTAATGCATTATCTTTCTCTCTATGACTTATCTGTTGAGTGTTTTAAATCCGCATCTTATTAATTTTCTATCTAGATTAATTTTTATTATTTAATTTTTTTTATAATTAAGGGTATCTAAAAGTCACTTTCTTATGCCTTACTTCATTCGCTTCCAGGTAACTTCTGTAGATGATTCATTTCATCGCTCATCGCACATTTCATCATTGTTTATTTGTACTTGTATTGTACAGAAAGGTGCTCAAAGGATTAACCTGTCATATCTTCATGTTCCCAGCGATGAGTATTCAGTTTTTGATGAGTCTTTTTAAAGCGCTTGTTCATATTTTTGAGGACTTGGTTTTATGTGTAATTATTGAACGTATTGTTGGGCTGTGTTCAATGGATTTTGAATGGGTTTTCAATTAATTTGTATTACACTTTGTGTGGGTAACCGAATGTTGTTTTGTTTAGCATCTTTAACAGACTTCCTCTCTCTCTCCACTCTTTCCTCACTCTCTGCCCTCTTCTTTCCTTTCATCGACGTTTGCTGCTGCTGCTGCTGTTGTTGCTGTTAGACTCCTGTTGCTGCTGTTATTGCATTTTGTAAAGTAAACATGCCAAGTGCTGCTGTCGCCCATTGCCACCCACAAATTACACACACACACACATACACATACAGAGCAGACACACACAGCTGCAGATTATGCAAATATTTACTTTGCGTTGATGAGGCTGATGAACAGGACGCCGATGCCGTTGCCGTTGCCGTTTCCAATGCCGTTGTTGCCATTTGAGGCGATGTGTCCATTGATGAAGCCACTCGGCATAAAGGGGGTAAAACGCAAAAAGTGCTGCACAAATAATGTCATACGGTTGCCTCATTTGCTTTGCCAACTACCCCAACTGCCCCCACCCACTTGCCACATCTCGAACATCTCTCTCTCTCTTTCTCCATTGGCAACCCCTTGGCACCCTGCTGACTGCGTTTTTTTATACCCTGTAACCAAACAGCTATGACAAAGAGGTATTAGCTGCAAATTACAAAAACTCTGGTAAAGGTTCGGTTCGGTTCGGCCCTTTGAACCATAGAGCAAGACTTAAGTTCAGTTCGCGAACCCAAGGTTTGTGTTCAAACCTTTGTTCAATTTAATACAAAAAAATATTTTTGTTTTATTTTTTTAAAACTTTTTTAAACTTAAAATTTTTATTACTAAAATTCAAATTTCGGAGGTTTAAATATGACTTATTCTTATGCAAATCTCAAATAGTTGAATAATAATAGAAATTCATAAAAAGTATGTAATTATTTTTTTTCGAGCCGAACCTTTTAATTAAGAATGTGGATCGGTTATGGTTTGGGCTCGCGGGGTAAATAGTTTCTATGGTTCGGTTTATGGTCGGAATGCTTTTGATAAGTACAGTCAGAAAAGACTACGAAAAATCTATAATGTTATCGATGAATCGATTTATGCACAAGCAAATTGTCACTTCTTTATTTTGATCTACAAAACAATTAAAATAATTCGATGATCATGAAAAATCTGTTTCTTTTAAATTCATTAGAGTTCCATTTGTATGTCACTATCAATGAATAACTTAATGAGACTATAAAATCTTATTCAACCAGAAAAAGAATTAGTCATAATATCAGCTGGTTACTAAACTTAACCATACACATGTGCATTTTCAATATCATAAGACATGGATTATTTCACTGAAACATATTTTACTTCGACAAACGGCATAAAAAAGTTTTAAAGCTTACTGCAGAGTATTTGACGGTCTGGCAAAACCCTCTTACCACCGCCTACTCGTATCATTTATTCTAACTGTCATTTTTCCACTTGCTTTGCAGTTTCTCAAACTGCTGTTAGCATAAATTTCAAAATTAAAATCGCAACGGCGACATATGCGAGCGGGTGTGTCCTGAGTTGGGGCAGGGGCGGGAATGGGGGCGGGGATGGACTTGGGCTAAGGTATGGGGTTGCTAGAGGGGGTTGCGCTCTCAAAAAGTAATTATTTCAAGCAAAAGAAAGCGCCAGGGGTTTTTTTTTATTATTTTTGTATCTTCGACTGCTGCTTTTGTTGCAGCTGTCACTTCACTTTGACATTTCGCCAGGCAGTAACTCTCACTCTCTCTCTCTCTCTTTCCCTCTCTTTCTATCTGAGTTGGTCTCTTAATACACCCCTCCTTATAGCACACCGGTGTGCAACAACAATGCTTGTTTACATGCGCAATAATTATAAAATTTACGTTTATTTTGTTGTAATTGTTAAATAAATCAATGTCATGGCGCTTTTCCCAAACTGCATTGTTCAACTCGCTGCAGTGCTTCTCTCACCTCTCACCTCTCAACTCCCTTCTCTACTCCCCTCGGTTGCAGTCTCTACCCTTCTCCCTGGAGGGGTTTGACTGCTTTGCGTCTTTTTTGTTTCGATTTAATTGCTTGTTAAAGGCGAATTGTGCAGCCATTGCACGTTGGGTTAATGATCCAGGAATGTGCTGACTTGCAATGGCCTGTAAAGTGCTCAGAGAGTTGCGATAAGGGTGGTGAGGGAAGTGAGGAAAGTGAGGGGAGGTATGGTCATGGATAAAGTATAATCGAGTAGTTGGCATTGCTTGAAATTTGATTTTACAGCAGCTTGAGAGCAACTTCAGTATTAACAACGTTGCTCAGTTGGAATAGTTAAAATTGACTTTGGAACTGGGTATCCTCACAACAATTTTCCAGCTGATATTTTTAAGAGTCTGTTAAATATGGAAGTATGTCAAAGAATAGAACATTTTGGAATTTATGTCAAATTCAATTGAAGTACAACATTTTTATGAATTGGTAAACACATTTAACATCAAACAGAATAAAACAAATTGTGAAATATACTTTCTAAATATTAATGTTTTCTTCATCTATTTGTTTTAAATGGCTGTAAGAGCATCTAATATTCAGCTTGCCACCCAAAAGCTGAACTTCCTCATTTGTTACATAGGCAAAAATCCAGTCACATACAATCAATTTGATGTCAAATTTTTCGGACCACAACAATAGAAATGCAGCTTCATTAAATATGAAATTCAAACTAAAAGCAATTGCAGATTGCACTCCAAGAGAAGCATAAGGAAAGGCAGCGGGAGTGGGAATGGTGACAACATCCTTCTCTACTTTATCCTTCCTTACTCTTTCCCTTCCACCCAAAAGACATTTGACAATGCTTGCAATTGCTGGGTGAGCACAAAAAAGCAAACGACAGTCAAAGCGGCGACTTACACACAACTACAGATACAGATACATAGATTCAGATGCATACACTTGAAGTATTAAATAATTTGGTGCCATTGTGTTGACACCACGACTAAGAAATTCAACTACAGCTGCTGTGTGTGTGTATGTATGTGTGTGATTTCAAATTATTTCTTCATTTTGTGCAAAAATGTATAGCAAAAAAAAGGAAAAGAGGAGAATGAAACTAGCACAAGACAGCAACGTTGGCGTCACTCTAATAAGACCACTCATAGGGTATTCCAATCTTTATTATACCATTTATAAAAATTCTAAAACATTTCTCAAAATCTTTTACATTACTAATTAATAATTTACCAAGTAAAATAATTGTTATTCAAAAAAAAAGCAGTGTTAATTGATTTTAATGTTAAAATTCTTATATCATATGTACATCAGTATAAATACGCAACTATTAAACTACCCTTTTTACTTTCACTATTGTGTGTGATTAATTTATTTTTGATTTTTATTACATTCGCTGATATTTTATGCATAAATTTATGATTTGTATGTCAGAAAAATATAATATTCAGTTTATGTCAGGGACCGAAAATAAGTGTTATGTTAGCAAATTTTAACTAAATAAATCAGTAAGATAGAATTATGTAAGAATAACATGCAATACACCAAAATTTCTTATTTTTGTCATAATTAGAGATCTAAGCTAAAAACTTTTATTTCCGATCAAAAATGATAAAAAATCATTTTTAATTCTAATTTTTGTAAAGTATAATATAATAATTAAATAACAAAATTTAAATTTTTTTAACACACCAATTGGTTCCAAAGACATTCAACTAAACTTTTTTTTTTTTATTTTTACTTAAAAGTTATTGAATAACTCTTATTTGTGACATTTAAAATAAAAATCAGAATAAGTTCTATTTTTCAACTTTAAAATAAAAATTTTATTTAATTATTATATTTTACTTCTTTCAAAAAATTCAAAAATATGTGTTATGTCGTAACTTTTAAATAAAAGTTTGGAAATAATTGTTAAGTTGCAATTTTAATTTTTTAAACTTATAACAGTTACGTTCCCTGGTTTATGCATGTTATTTTATTGAAAGGGTATCAATTGATTGTTGTGCTGTATTACTTTTTATTTTATATATATACTTTGGACTTATGTTATTGTTGGCATTGTCGTTGTCTGCATTATTTGCCGTTTGATTCCTTCCATTTTTCTTCCTTGTCTGCATGTTTGCATGCACTGACAAAGGATAATATTCATAGTGATGATGGTGATGATGATAATGATGCTGATGATGATGTGGAATGCCAGACTTGGCTTGTGACTTGGTTTTTGTGCCAGTACGAATATGAATAGAAGTATGAGTACGAGTACTCTGAATACGAGTATTTGTTTGCATTTCCCATTTGGCTCTTGTCATCTAGAATAAACAACGTAATTGCGAGTTTGTGGGGGCGACACAAAATGTTGGCGACAAATAATCCAAATATGTATAAGTACAAGCATCTCGACATACTTTGGAACTGACATAAGTCGAATCTCTCACCCAACAGCGCTGGACAGAGCTGAGTATCGTTAATGTCAGCGGCTTTATGATGCAAAGACCTTTGACCGGACTCGACTGGACGTATTCAAAGAAACCAGGAAAGGCCATACTCAAAGGAACATGCAACAACTACATGCAACACGCTATAAAATTTATGGCACACGTGTATACGCGGCATGCGGCACGCGGCACAATTCCCCAATCTCATTCCCATTCCCATTCCCAAACTCAAACTCAAACTCAAACCCAAACAAAAACCCATAACTATACCCGTACCCATTTCCAGTTCCAGTTCCCGGTTCGCCTTCCCGTTCCCGTTCCGTTCCCGGAACACATGTGGGCTGCATCTGCAGCGGGTCGGCAGGAGATCTATGCGAATGAACTCTATGACAAGTTCCAAGTTTTTGTCTGTTTACCTCATAATTTTTAAAGACCCAAAACCTTTTGGCTTATGCCGCTGTTTTATGAGCCTATCTTGCTGTGCCGCTTTATACCCTGCAAGCAATTAAAATCATCTAAAGGAGTATCACAGAAAAAAAACAACAAATAATTTAAATATAGTTGATCTAGGTCTACTTTTTTAAGAATATTTCAGAAAATAATTTTACAAAAATTTATGTATTTTATTGAAAAGAACACATTTTCACACTAAACTGCTAAAAATAAATGTTTATTTGCAGTGCAAGCAAATTTATCGTAAGATATCTTCAATTTTAGCCTTGACTGCAGAGTGTCTTTCAGTCGATCACACTCAGACTCATTCTACTAATCGATTAAAAAATCAAGTTAAAAAAAAACTGACAAATATTATATTTATATGAATTTAAGACCAGTGTAGAGGGTATCTCCTAGTCGCATAGACAGTCTTTAGCTACTCTGAAGTTTACTATTCTCCCGCTGGCATTGAACATCACTTCCCGAAGCGCCTCTCATTGTTGTTGGACAATTAAAATGCAGTTTCACTGCGAGACATTTATGCGCCACAGCCGCCAACTTGTTGAGTGATTTGCACACTTTTGGAGGTGTGTGTGTATGTGTGTGTGTGTGTGTGTGTGTGTGTGGGCGTGGCCCTGCGGCAACTACATATGTATGTATGCAACGCAGCAATCAAGTTGTCAAATGTCTTCATTTTCATCATCTCTCCCTAACACACGAAACACACTCAAAAGTCAAATTCGATTTACAAATTCAATTTGAATTGTTTGCAAATTTCATTTGCCCGCAGGAGAGGTAGGAGAGGAGCAGCTGGTCACAACCATAACGAACATCCGGCTAATGTGAGCAATCCACACACAATTCCATACCTTAGTACACATCCCCCTCTCTCATCCAACTTGAATAGTTTTCGCAGTTTTCCATTAGCAATTTGAAGTTGTTGTTGTTTTTCGCACTTGAACGCATTTCCAAAAATCGGAAAAAAGAAACCCAAAAATCTATTTCGATTGCGTGTTGGTTGCCCCTATTTCACATGGGTCAGCGGCCCAGGAGATTAAACAAAATAATGACGCATAAATCCGGCAACGGCAATCGCATTCAACGGTCACTGATTGCCAGGAACTGAATGCGGGGGGAGGATTTGCGATCAGGGTTGCGGTCTGGAGGGCATTTCTGGGATAACTCTGATATTTGAAATCATTTCTCGTCACTGTATAAGATTTTTACTTCACATTTGAGATCCGCAACTTTCCCAAACGATAATACACATTAAAGTTTAATAAAAAATTTGTGCAAATTTATTTAACAGTCAGTAGACGACATCTTTGAGCTTATCATATGTGTGTATTCTTGATCAAAGTTCGAAGAAGTTGACACATAAGACCATGAAGACCAACTACTAATATGAAAAACATTCATCATAAATATTTTGTTCTTAGAAGAAGCACATTTTTAAGACCACATTACTAAATTTAAGAATATTAATCTAAAAAATCAAAGTTCTTTATTCTTAATGCAAGAATAAAAATCTTAAATTGTTCGCAAAGTATAAATATGTACTATTTTATATGAAACAAATTGCGGACCCTTTCGGTTCGAATCCCACTCGTAATAAATTAAAATAACATTTATAAAATTACCAAGACAAAATAAAATCTATATAAATCAAAATTAAACAATATAAGAGCTTGGTCTTATTTGAAATGTTCTTAAAACCAAAATGTGTTTTCTTAATTTAAGAATTTCATGTTGTCGACGCATTTTTTATCATATGGAGGCCATAGGACCGATCGGTCGAAAATCCAGTTTTAGTATATAAAAACTTTTTTGTTTTCTGAAATATCATAACCAAACTAATAGAATACGAATTTATATTGGTCTTATATAGTCGAGTATTTTTTACCAGTCTTAACTTTTGCCACAGTAAGTGCGGGGTCTCCGACAGTCGAGTACGCTCCAAGCGAAGCAAGCAGGAAACGGAGCCCCTAGTTTAATGAATGTATTTTTGAAGTGCAATAGTTTAATAGAGGGTATTTAGTAGTCGAAGTAGTCAATCTTGTTTTGAATTTTCTTTGAGAATTTGCAACTGCAACAAGCTAATTTGGAATTTTAATTTCGTTTACTGCCGCATTGACTGCACAGAGAAGTTGCCAAAAAAAGAGATGAAAAAATAAAGAAAATGTAATGGTATATGGTTATAATATATGTATATGTAGTGTAGTGCTAGGAGAATTATGAGTGGCAGTCGCGGACAAAGCGAAGGCTTTGCGAATATTTCTGGCAACATTCGGAGGCTGCCAAATGCGGCAGCTGCTTTGAAATGCCGCCAAAGAGAGGCGGGTAGAGGAAGGTACCAGTTGCCTCTAGAGTCTAGACCAACTCCCGCTGGCATGGTGAGGGAGAAGGGCAAAGGGCAGGGGAGGGAAGTGGCACTCGATGCGACAATAGCTGAAATTTAAGAGGCCGCGACGCATGTTGCAAAATGTCGCAATTTGCAGTCGCTTGGTCGCATGTGGCACGTGATGTGAAAAATGATGCAACACACACTCTCATTGAGTAGCAGCTACGGTGATCGGATCACAACATAATCTGGGCCACGTTATCACTTTGGTAAACAGCAGCTACCCAAGCGGCCAGCTCGAATATCAATCAATTGTATAGACCCTTCATCATCTCCTTCCCCTCTATTCCGTTATCCCTCTTTAATCTCAAAGATGCTCAACACATTTGGCAAATTGCAGGCCGAGTTTGTGGGAACAATGCAGCTCAGGGTTGAAAATACACATCGATTTTTGTTTCAGTTGAGGCGACAGCGTAAACTGAAAAATGAAATAAAAGTAATTTCAATTTGATTTTGAAAAACTCGTGAAGGTTATCAGCACATGACGCTTCCAGTGCCGATAAGGCGAAATCTTTTAAAACTGACAGTACCGAAAAAATACTAAATATATTGAGCTCATCTTGTCACTTGAGAATTGGGGGAACTGGCAACATCCAGCCTCAAATTTCAATTGAAGTGGCCCATTAAAAAACGGCCACACATAAGCAACAAAAAAAATGTATAAATATATAAAATGTGTTTTGTAACAATCTTTAAAGTGTATGCGATAAAGTTGCAATATTATTACAGCTACAGAAAATAATATATAAAATTATTGTAATTAAACTGAAGGCCACAACAGCTCAAAATCTGAGCAAGGGTTATTAAACTGTTGAGCATATATATGGGAAATGTAGAAAGAACGATTCACTTGAGGTTCTAAATCGAAAAAAAAAACTGTGCATACTTTCTTCTTTTAACAGAATCTACTTTCTGCTTTCTTATCAAAATTAATAAGAATAAATCGTTCTGCTAAAAACTTAGAAAATAAGAAAACTATGTTGTAATATTAACTTCATAAATAGAGAAATGTATAACTTAAGAATTGAGTCACTAGTATCATTATTTTTGTTCAATTACATGTTGCTCAGTGTACAGAGAGATTAAATTAAAATAAACGGCGGTTATATTCCGATTATTATTGTTGCCTTCAGTGTTACTTGTTTTGTTGAACAAAGTGCGTGTTTTACTGAGATTCAATATGAATCATCTAGTTTACAGAATATTATTTTATTCATTGCTTGTAGCAAGTCAAATTTCCATTGCTAGTTGCAAATTTTATTGTGGTTTTCATGCACATCAAAATCAGGCTCAACTTGTAGAAGCGCTGAGATCACAAATCCGCCAACAAGATGAACAGATAAATAAACTTTTGATATCCCAAGAAGATGCCAGAAAAGAGATAATTAAACAAAAGTCGGTGGATGTCAAGTTCGAGTTCATACAAAATGAATTAAATGATTTACCACACATATTAATGAAATTAAATGAACAATTTTGTAAGAAGTGCGATAATAACACTCTACAATTAATGCAACTTCAAGTCCAGACTGCGAACTCTATGGACAAGTTAAATACTATTGAGAATCATATTGCAAGGCAAATGGAATATGGTGATAAAGTAATACAAAATATAAATATCTTGAAAGCCAATATCAGCAAAAAAGATACTGAGATAATAGAACTGAAAGCTAAAGAAAGAGATAGTGCAGATGTTATAAGATTGCTAAGAAAAGAATTGTATGAATTGAAACAGCACTCAAGGAATGAAGAAATAAAATTTGGGGAAACGGAAAAACAACTGAACGTAAAGGCCGAAGAAATGCAAACCTTAAAAGATCAAAAACACAAACAGCATATCAAAGACTCGTCTTTTGAGGCAAATGTTTTGAATTTACGAAATCAAGAATCTAAGGATGTGCAACCCAATAATGTTCTGAGCAATGCACAGGTTGAAGAACCCGGTTGGACAGTTTTCAGAGACGCATAGATGGCAGTGTGAATTTCTATCGCAATTGGACGGAATATCGGTATGGTTTTGGCGACCAGAAATGCGAGTTCTTTCTGGGCTTAGAGCAACTGCATCGTATCACAAAGTCTGAGCCGCATGAGCTCTACATTCAGCTCGAAAGCTTTGACAATGAACAACGCTTTGCCCGATATGATAAGTTTGAGATAGGCAATGCGGATGAGGATTATTCTCTGAAATCTCTTGGGGAATATTCTGGGACGGCTGGAAATTCACTGCAGCACAATGTCAATCAGAGATTCAGTACTTATGATCATGATAGAGACTCTGATGACCGCAATTGTGCCGAGATTCTATCCGGTGCCTGGTGGTACTCCAGATGTGGATTAAGGTATATTAATCAAGTTAACAAATATTACACAATATATAATTTTGTATATACTTCTAGTAATTTAAATGGAAAATACCTTTTAGCGGATGTCGACTATGACAACTCAAACGATGGAATCTTCTGGGAGGAATGGCTAGGCTGGGAGTATTCATTAAAATCAGTTTTAATGATGATACGCCCTAAAAATATTATTCTTTAAAATGCAAACATTCATATATTATACAATGTGAACAATTTTATATTTACTTTTTTGAAATAAATAAAAATAAAGTTATTTTTACTGTAGCTTAGTGAAATTCCAAAAAAATGAAAGAAAAAAAACAATACACCTTTTTACTTATTTTTTAAGTAATGGGTATAAAACAATAACGTTATCAATATTTTAAGAACTGTTAACTGATTTCTAAATTATAGCTATTGCAAGCTGAACTAGCAAATACCCTGTGGCCAGTGAATTAATTAAATAAACATAAAAAAATATAAAAAAATGTTAAATGTAAATTTATAATTATTTTTATTTATTTAACTTCAGCTAATTTAGTCACAAAAAAAATAAACTTTTCCAACATTTGTAGCAATAATTGGGAAAACCCAATCAGATTAATAAATATTACAATAATATTTTATTTAGTACTTTTCTCTGAGGTTTTAGGGGGACAAACAAAAGTTTGACTCGGCTGTCCAAGAATATGCAGATATACATAATACCGTATACCAAAAAAATATTTCAAAATTACAGGGCAGAATTGATTATGTATATATGGTCTATATATTTAATAAAAACATCAGGCTCTAACACGCTGATTCTCATCAGTTCAATTAAATGTTTTGCTGTGTTCAGAGTGAAAACAGAATTATTGACACAAATCCATCGAATATATATTCTTAGAATGGAATTGTTAACGAAGCTTGTTGTTGTTTTGCTGTTGCTTGCGAGAGTCAATGCTGATGACATTGCAGACGAGGGAGGTTCAATGAGTTTTGAGAATCTACAGTCACGAATCAAAAACTATGAAGAAAACATAAAAAAGAACGAAGCAGAGATGCGAATACTGGAAAATGAAATCGCCGATGTTAATATGAAAATAAGCCATGAAAATGAGTTGAGGCAACTGAATAAAAACTCATATTTATCTGGCGTATTAAGATCAGCATTATTGGGAATATATCCAACATTGTGTCTGCCAAATGAAAGCGTTACAGGATTATATGATATAAAACTTAATGATGAATCTTTTGAAGTCGTCTGCGATGGGAAGATTGCCGGACCTGGCTGGATTGTGATCCAAAGACGCAGCGACGATAATTTAGATTTTAATCGAGGTTGGAAAGAGTACCAAAATGGTTTTGGTAATATCGGAGGAAGTTATTTCATAGGTCTCAAGAAATTACGCCAGCTGACTTCGTTTGTACCTCACGAGTTATATATACACCTTGAAAGTCTGAACGGAGAGACTCGGTTCGCCAATTACAATCATTTTAAGATTGAAGGTCAAAATTACAGATTAATATCCTTGGGTGATTATAACGGCACTGCTGGCGATGCATTTGCCGATTCTTTAGGAAACGATTTCCTGACCAACGAATACAATAGATATTTCTTTGGAAAAACTGGATGGTGGATTTCTTACGATCAAAGCGGAATTGGAAGGTGTGCTATCAATTGAAAACACTCCTTAACAAATAAATAAATTAACTCTATTTTTTACTCTGTTTTTAGCAATCTGAATGCAGCTTATAGCCAATGGCAGACCTGGCCCAAAGTTTTCAGATCTGTGCAAATGATGATACGACCCGTCATGAACAGCGTTCTAAGCAATTGTGAACCAAAACATGATAATTTTCTTGTTCAATTTTGGAAATGGTTAAAATATACATCTTGAAGATTTGCGAGCAACTAATAAAGTGTAATAATGATATTTTATTTCCTTTTTGTTATAGTTTTGATACGTTCACGTTTGTTTGTGGTTTATAAATTGAAATTAGCAAATATTCGAAGCGTTATATTGAATCTTATCAATAAACTCAGAGAGGTGACTATGTACATAATTGAGAGCATTTCTGAATATGCTGATAATACAGCTAAGTACTACGAATTGTTAGATTTAGACTCAGTTATATTTTGCTGTTTTCTGGGATACGTTTAAAAGCGGGAAGAGTTCGAATAAAACTTTAGAATAATGCAAAATTTTTGGACACTGTTGGTGGCATTGTTAATGTTGTGCAGCGAATCTCTGGCGCATTCAAGTGAAACAATCAGTGAATTGGAAAAGAAAATACAAGAAAATAATGTGAAACTACAAGATTTAGACTTAGAAATTGAAGAGAAACTCAAGAAAATTGATTTCAGTGTAGTTTCAACATCAAACAAAAAGAATCCCCAAGATGATTTTAATTTTGTAGTATCTCAAAAGAATACTGAACTACTTACGTGTTATTTGGAAACAGAAAGTTTGCAGTCTACAGTTGACATTCTTCAAAGTAAACTAACAAAATTAAATGAGACTTTTTCAAATTACTCAGCTGAAAAAAGCACAGAATTAAACCAACTTAAGTTTGAATATAGTAAAACAAAAGATGCTGCAGACAAATGTGAAAAAATGTATTCTGAGATTACGGCCAGAGGTTGTCTGCAGTTCCAAAACATGGATGGTATTCATGAAATCGACGTACCCAACTTTGGCCCACTATCAGTTAACTGTGAATCAGGCTGGACAGTTATAGTAAATTGGAGACATAATCGCCAATTCAATTTTGCTCGCAAGTGGAACGAATATAAAGCTGGTTTTGGATTCATTCGTAAAGAATTCTTTATAGGTCTCGAACATTTGCATCAAATGACCTCTTCACAGCCACATGAGCTTTACATCCAGTTTGAGAACCGTTGGCAAAATTTAAGATTTGCACAATATGATGATATTGTTATTGGTAACGAGATAGAGGGCTACAAGCTTAAATCGTTGGGTCAATACTCTGGCACTTTTAGAGACGTTCTTAACATCTCTATGAACAAAGAGTTTGCTTATATTTGGATGTATGGCTCATGGTTCGTTGATGAACATACTGGCGGTTGGTGGTCTGATATTATGAATTTATGGTAAAAAAAAACCTTATTAAAAATGTGGAAAATTATTTATTCTGTTATTCTTCTAATTTATTCCATTTAGGATGGATCCTAATCATTATAAGGCTACAAAAATGTTCATTCGCCCTAAATGAATACTTCGAACTATCTGAACTAAATGTAAGAATTAATTAAAAAATATTTTCAGACATTCATGTAAATAAATTCTGTAAGCAATATATTTGATATTATTCTTTGCAACTGATATAAACTAAAAACATTGTGTTTATTCTTATAATATTGTTGTATAATATTCTTTCCGTAAATTAATCGTATAACAACTTTATATACTCAAACAGTTTCTGATATTTCTTATGTGCTTTTTTAAATATAATTAATTTTACTTTACTAAAGAATGTGAGCGTTACAATAAAAGTAAAATATAGAAATTTTAATAAAACCTTTTTTTAAATTCAAAATTCATCAAATATTGGTCGTGTTATTATATTTTTGGGAATACTATCTCAGCTTCTTGTCTATCAAATGGGGTCAAGTTCAGGGTGATGAGTAAAACGAATTACGTTCTTATCGCAAATAAATCTTCAGAGCTTTAAAACCACCAAGACTCATATACATTTAACTTGTGAGCTATAAATGATACAAAAACACAAATAATACAAAACACAAACAGATCTTGACAAATGGCAAAAAATGCTATTAGATGAGGAAACAGTCCATGGAATTAGAAAAAATAGGGAAGAGACAAAACACAAACTGTAACAAATAGACAAAATTTAATTTTATTCTCTAGTCTATTTTGTTATTGTGTTGTGTTTTTTTATGACCAGACAATACAAGCCACACACGCAGCCTGCCCGTCTGCCCACTGCTCGTTGGATGAGATGAAAGACGATGGTACCATCATATCTAAAAGCGGCGACACTTGACAATGACTACGACGTGTGGTCCATTGGCTGTTGGGAGTCGGAGATAGGAGATCGGCGATCTGGGATCGGGGATCGGAGACAGAGAGTTGGGAGTTCAGCTCTGAGTTATGAAACACTTTCGGGGAGAAAGAACTGAGATGAGCACAACACAGACAGAGAAGAAAGAAAAAGTCGTGCAATAAATAAAATACTTCAGAGTGCACTTAAGATAAAAGTGGGGAGTCAAACCACAAGATGAAACGCAACCAAAAATGTGGGTCAAGTTGCGTTTTGAATTCAAGTTGTTGCTACAAAATTATTAAATCATATCACAGTAAACACTACGAGCTAAGCGACAGCTGTGAGTTTATCAACGTTTTCAATGTCAGACGAAATCAATAAATCTCATAGATAGGAATTACTTCCAGGTGATTAGTTGTCTGTGTGCTTGTATGTCCATGTCTTACACTCGACTGCATATTCTGGCCAAATTATGCACAAAAGGTAAATCCATAACATACGTTCTGGCATCCCTTTCCTGTTGCCAACTCTGGACGCACTTACGCCTGACTGAGTTTTTCACACGTTGCCATCATGCCGGCATTCAGGTTGGCAAAAATCATAAGGCAAATTACTTTGGGGTCACACGACATTGCTGGAGCTTGGGGTTAGCAGCCAAAAATAGCTGTCAATGGCCAATGCCAAAGTTTGTTGGCCACGTTTACCACACGCTTGCCAAGAGCAGCTAAAGCAACAATAATTTATAATTCAATGAGTTAAAGTTGAATGCAATCCGACATCAGAGGATTTCAGATAGCAGATTTTTACACTTAAAAAAAAACACATGATACATAATTAATACGAAAGAATCAAACCGAAACCAATAAAGGTTACGGTTTCGGCTCCGCTATGTTCCAAAACAACTATTTCGGTAAAGGGTTTTATTTCAGTTTTCTTCTTTCGGTTTCGGTATCAGTACCGGTACGTAACGGTACACCAAATCAATTTTGAAACATTTTACAATGATAAACTATCGTTTTATAAAAAATAATGACATCGAGGTAAATATCTTGATCCTGAGGAAAAACATTTTTTGAATGAATTAAATAAAATTTGAATGCAAAATGAATATTAATGCTAACCATAAACAAGATGACATTTCGCTTAAAAATCGGTAAAGTTTTGCCAAAGTTATGACAGTTCGAAGTTTCTCAAGCCTCTGACCTAGCAATTTTACAAGTCAAAATATTTCGTCATTTTGACATTTTTTTTTACAAGAAAATGAAAGGCGTCAGAATCAAGTTTAAAGTGTTGTTTTATATTAATAACGATATAAGGAGTTGATTAAGAGTAAAAACTTGAGATTTAAAATATTGAATTTTTAAAATTTCAAAGGGGGGACCCTTACCATCAACGTGAAACCATGGCTATGGTGTTCAAAAAATAATAAAATTTTCTAAATGAACAAAATTTAAATGCAGTATGAATTAAGAGACCGAATCATGATCGAAATGGCATTCCAAATGAAAATCGGGTCAGTTTTCTTCAAGTAATGATAGTTGGAAGTTTGTCAACTCTTTGACCTAGCAACTTTACCACAACCGTACCGGTTAGTTTCGGCTTGCGGTTTTGATACCGGTTACGGTGTTATTCCCTGCTTAGTACTCGTATTTAACAGAATATTTTGGCTTCCTTTAATACAAGGATAAAAAAGACTTCAGAAAGACTTAAAGAAAATAATTGACAAAATTCAATGAAATTGAGTAAAGTTTTCTTTTCGCGAAGGTGTCTTCTGTAAACCAAAAATAATTTTTAAAATAAAGATCTTTATTAAAATATTCATTTAATTCTCTTTTTCGCAAGACCTATGATGAATGTGTATGTTTTAAAAATATTTAAAATATGATATGTCATGATGTAAACATTAGAAGATCTTTGAAGATTCTTGATTATAATATGCCATAAATGGTAAAAGAGAATTCAGCTTTGCAAATTCATAAATAGTTCAAAATTTATTCCGCCAAAGTTAACATATTAATCAAACAAAGTAATTATAATACGAAAACTTAAAGTATTGTATACTTTATAAGTAAGTTTATTTTCGTTAAGTGTAGCGCAGTTTCTGACATACTCAAACACTCACTCACACACACATGCGTACATGTGTGTGTATGTGTGTGTGTGTGTGCTGCCCCGGGGGCGCATGCCACACAATTCACCTTGAAGGCAACTGAGAAGCGAAGATTAATTGCAGCAGCGTCTTTTGTTGCCGGCACTTATCTTGTTTCTCCCCTCCTCTCTCTCTCTCTCTCTCTCTCTGTCTCTGTCTCTGCCAGAGCAGACTATCAGCGCGATAAGGAATTTTATTCGCTGGTCAGACCCTAACTCAGGGATCTTAAAGTGTAGAGACGACTCAGGCAAAAGACGTAATTGCATTTTGTTTGGCATCTCATTTTAGTTACGGTCTGGCAACTGGCAACTGGCAACTTGGAGTTGCCTCTTGATGATGTGGATATTGTGCGCCTACGAGCATAGGTGTCGCCATGGCGATTAGGCAACCAGCAACAACAACAACAACAACAACCACAACAGCAACAATATAAGAAACTACTACAATGAGTGCCCACCATGAATCAAAACTAAGTTTACCAGAAGCAGCACAGATAGCAGAGAGAGAGAGAGAGGTAGAGAGAAAGAGAGAGAGAGAAGAATGTGTGACTGACTCGATTCGTTAACGCCGCCTTGACTGTCACAAGACTTTGAATAATGTGGCGCTCATTTGAATTATTGTTGTCGCCATACGACAACGACGACCCTCAAATGGCCATCAGCAGTTGGCCAAAAAGGCTTAGGCTTAGACTGTGCCCCTTTAACTAGAATTCAAGCACTGACAATTTGTCTTTCAGTCAAATAATCTAACCTTGCTAAGGCGTACCTTTGTGATAAGAACTGAACTAGATGAGTTGATAATGAGATGATGGGAAAGCAAAAGGCAGGTAAAATTAAGTAAACTGTGGAAGAGAATACCTGAAGAGTGGAAGACTGAGTCATAGAGTCTTTTAAGATTTTCAAATATTTAGAGAAGTGGTACATTGCAATTGCGTTCTTTGTTATTGTACATTATCTCTGAACAAATGTGCCTCTCTATTTTCAATCTTTAATTAACAAATTAACTAATTTGGGTGAATTTATTTATATTCTTTATTTAATAATTTAGCTATCATTTTCATTTGGTATGTTTGAAAGTAGGCAATCATTGTGTCTTTCGGAAATTCAAACTACTCTTAAGATATTTGCCGTATTTTTTTTTTTTAAGACCCTCCGAAATCCATTTAAGCTAAGTCAGGCAAGTTTTATTAAACCTATTCTTTGATTAATTTTGTTACTCGTGAGTGTTGCCATTTTGACTCTTGTTATCACTAATTAAAAAGTTCTGTATTTACCTTTTAATATTAAAGGCAAATCGAAATGTAGAACTAATTCATTCTCTACGTTTCCAATGTACAATAGTTGGATTATTGTTGAAAGATGCCACATTGACGGTATTTTACATTTTAACGGATTTTCACATGCCATGAAGTAGATCTAAACCTTTGGTATTCTTCTGCTAACTAGATTTGAATGCTTGGTCATTTCTTTTGGGCCCAATCTTACACTTGATGATTAAGCGGCGCCTCGAAATGTTCACCTGTTTTGGGCTTTTGGTACATAAAATAAATGGATTTTATAATTTGTTTGTATCGCTGGATCGAACCTTTTGAGTGGCGCCTCCGCCTCCATGTTAAATCCTCTTTCCATATTTTTTTTTTTTTTTTTTTTGGTTTTACGAATGGAACGCGCTACTCGAGTTGATTTTGGATGATGGGTTGGGGCTATACTTTGTAGAGTGAAAGTAATTTTTGGTATTTTTATGATAGAGGGAAAAAGAGACAGGGGAAGCGACAGAAAGAGAGTGATAGAGAGAGGGGAGGTAGAGAAATGCCATTAAGACTGCATTCTTCTTAGTGAGTTGCTTGTCAAACATTTTTTTGACTGGGTGTTGAAAGCTCTTTGGCTCTAAAGAGCATTCAGCACTTTACACCGAATTGCTCAATTCCCTCTCTCTCTCTCTCTGTCTCTCTCTCTCTTATTCACATTCTTTGCCTTGACGAAAAACGATTAAAATAATTGCCTCGCGTCGACTTCATTTTGTGTAAAAGCCATTTGCATCTGATTTATTGCATTATAAATTGTGCGCATGCCTAAGTAGCTACGATTTTGACAAAAATTTAGAAAGTTGTCGTCATCTAGAGAAGCCGCCATATAAACGAGACAATACAGTACCGAAGCTCTCCGCATTTTATTGATGTCGCACTCATAAATTATGCCTAATGAGCCGGCATTGCCACAGCGCCTTCAGAGAGTTTACTGTATTACCACAGTTCCTCAACTTTGGTAATGGTATGAAATTATAATTGAAATGGAATGTGCAATGAAGCGTAGCTCTAATGCAAAACCTAAATCCGCTATTTATCAAATACGAATTGTCAAAAGTGAAATAATTATAACACGAGTTTCTAAAAATTAATTAAATAGTTCATCTACTTAAAAGAAAAAGACTTTTGAACACGCTTTAGGATTGAATTAAGTTAAATTTTAGTAGAAGAACAAAAATCTATATTTGGTTCTAATTAATTGATTATTGATTGGTTTAAGATCTGATTTAAATTATGAGATTTAAGCTCTAAAGAAATATCCGTTTGATAAAAATCGGTGTACATTTCTTTTTGGCGAAACGAGATTAGTGATATAAATTCTAAATTATATTGAATAATTTTTATTGTCAATCTTAAACTTGGGTTTTAGTTGTTAAGTTATTTACATACATAATTATATTAATTTTATTGGAATAAAAACTGTCTACAACTAAATAGTCCAATAACTACTACAAAAACTTGTTAGAGATAAAAATTAAATCAAAATGAATTGAACAATTTATATCTAAATAAATTTCACTGCTTCTTTCCCAACTTGCAATAATTAGGGGGAAAAAAAAACTATATTGCACTTCAGCACATAAATGGGTGTCTTTTTGTATACTTAGGAAAACAATCTATTTGCTTATCATTGTGTTCCATTTTCAGCTGTTCATTAGAATATATTTGTTGCACCTCTTGGCTCGTTTGTTCCGCCTTTCATATCTCAAAAGGTAAACAGTTCCTAATTTCCAGCACTTTTGTCACCTGCCCACGCAATTTGCGAGTAAACGCTAGAAATGTTCTCTGTCTCTCTCTGTATTTCTGTCTCTTTCACTTTGCGGGTTTTACATTCGTTTCGATTTTACAGTTCTGCAATTACAAATTGTCATATCACTGACTGATAAATCCCTTTCTGTCCGCTTTGCCAGATGACAGTGTAAATTTCCTATCGCTTCTCGCAAATATTTACCAAAAACTGATCAAAAGCCGAGCACCGCCCCAGGGCAGAGGGGATGGAGAAAGGGATGGAGAAAGGGATGGAGAAAGGGAAAGGGCAACGCGTGCCAAGTTCTCTTGTTATTAATCAAAAGCACACAATTTTTTAATGACGTTGAATGTTGTTATTGTTGCTGCTGCTGCTGCTGTTGTTGTTGTTGTTGTCTTTGCACGGTTGCGATAATATTTGGATTAGTTCAAGTCAATTGCATCTTGGCCAGAAGTTGTACTGAGACCTTGGCGAGTGGCGCGTGCAACATCGCACTGTCGCTGCAATGAGACGAATCTAATGTTGCACACGTGGCCTGAATGGACCCTGCAACTCCCCCGCTGGGTGGTGGGTGCTCCAAGATAGCCGACCCACCTCCAACCACCCAAGTTAAATGTTGTGTTAAGATTAGCAATGGCCAAACGCCAGAAAAGCGGCTTATCGACTGAATGGGGGAACCTGGCAAGGGTTCAGCTTTGAATTCAGGTTTGGTTTGGACTTCTTGTTCGAACTCGAGTTCGGGTTGCGGTTTCTAATCATTCAACTACGTGCACGGCATTACAAATACTGAAAGCGAATGGCATGCGGGCGACATTATCGGCAAACAAACTCAACAAGCTAAAATATTTCCTCCTTTTTCTCTACACTTTTCTTTATTTTTTTGGCTATGCTCCTTGACTGCCTAATGACACCGCCAGGAAGTGGGAAAGGCGCAGGTGCTGTGCCCCAAGCTGTGCCATAAAATATGCTCACACTATGCCTAATTTATAGCCTACCATATCCATCTGACAAACTCATGAAATTGAGTAAACTCGGCGCTAAATGATACACAAACTTCAAGACAACCTTATCGGAGGTACCTTTAAGTTTCGTTTCGGACAGTGTAGGGTATTTAACACCTTGAAAACGTTGTGTGTGGTAGTCAATAAATGCTGAGATAACACTGGATGAGCTAATCGGTTAAAGAAGATTTACTTTGATCATGGTAGATTACTATGTAATAGCTGTTGAGAAAAGGACAAGTAAAAGAGGAGTTGGAAAGTTACATATCAAATATTTAAATGAACAAGAGAATGAAAATAATGAAAATTAAAAAAAAATACCCAAATGTCTTTAGGAGTAAATTTTGGATGATGATCACTTTATAAACCGTTTGCTATACTTTGATATTTATCAATAACTCAAAAAAGGCCAAAATACGAAAACATAATTATCATATTTAAATATTTCTAATTTAGGAGCAAATCCATAGAATTAAATATTGCAAATTGTATATGAAAATATATTTTTTAATGCAACGAAATTGGTCTGCGCCTTCAAAACTCTGTTCGTCTGTCAGGCACACACGCACAAACACACACTCACACACTCACAAACTGAACTGTCCTGTGGGCAAATTGAATGGCAAATTTGTCTGCACACAGCAAAAACTTTTTAATTGAAAAACAATTTTTTGCAATTTCTTGATCAATTTTTTGGTTATTTCAGCTGGAGAGAGGCAAGAGGGGAAGTTGTGGAAGGAGAGGAAAGCGGAGGAAGGCAATTCATTTTGACTTGCAGTGCGCTTTTTTGGACATTTCAAGTTTCATAAATGTTCAGTTTTATTTTTGCTTTATTCCCATGATTCGTGTAACTAGTTTCTGTAACTTGAGTGGAGATTGAAAGGGGAAGGGAGCATTGAGGTGGTTGTAGTGGTGCCTTTCGGGTGGCTGAAGTGGTGTAGTGAAGCGTCGGCCATTTATTGACTTGACTTCCGTGCGTATGTCGCAATTTCCGGTTTACGGCAAACGAAATAAAAGCGTAATTTAATGCCGCATGGAACGGAATGATTGCAATTGGTGGTGATGGTGGTGCTGTTTCTCCTGGTCCACGCATCACTTTACTCTTTAATTGAAATCATAAGATTTGCTACTTTATGCACTAGTCAAGAGGCTGCAATTAAGAGAAAAGACGTCAGAGATCTGACAACTTTATTGAATTCTATTATAATTTTCACACTTTGCTGTGAGTTGTGTGTTGAGTGCTCAGTTTCACGTTTGAGTTTGAGTTCTTCGAGGGTTTGAGTGTTTGAGTGTATTCATTTTGCATGCAAATACCTTTAGTCATATTAGTCGTTTTTATGGCGCTTCGTTGATAAGCAGGACGCACTGAAAGGCGTCAATGTTAAGCCACTTGCTGAGTGTTCAGCGAGGGCTGCCTGTAAAGTAACTATAAAATTTGGGTTTTACAAAAAAAGCTCTTAACATTAATTAGTCAATTAGATTTTGTAGAAAAGACAAAATTCACCATTTAAATTAAAAATTTAATCTAACCATATCAAGAACTTTTTTCAGAAAAACTCATTATAGAAACATCTTTCATTAAATAAGAAAAAAATAAAGCTGAGGCCAATTTTATTTTCACATTTTCTCTTTAAATACGTTCTAAATAATAAGTATAGAAAAATTTTCTACTGATTCTATGAATGGTATCTACCCCTTTTTGCGAAATGATCGTAAGCGGAAAAAAATTAATTTATTAGGAAACTTTTTTTTTATTTTTTGGATTGACTAGCTAAGGATTTTGGAACCATTTTTAATCAAAAACTGAATTTCTGAAAGAATGTCGCTTACGATAATTTATTGAAACCTTATTTATAAATTGAATTTTAAGCTTTTTTATAATCATACTTTTCTTAAGCTCTGAAAACTCTTCTTGTGTTATTTTAAAACATTTCTGAACGATCTTCGTTGCAAAATTTTCCAATATTTCTTAAATAAAGCTTAAAGGAAAACTTGAGTTTCTAATTTTAGTCGCAATTTGTTAGCAAATTTTCTGCAACACTTTAATCAGTTACTTTTTAAGTACCCCTCGCTAAGCCATTGGCTATGCGTGTGCAGCTGACCAATTGGATAGACGCACACCTGCCGCTGCTGCTGTGCCACTGAGCCACTAAAGTCACCTGGTTTACGACGCGGTGAAACTGCGGGCGCTCCATTTGCACTTTTTGCTGCGGGTTAAGCTCCCTCTTCCTCTTCCTCTCCGGCTCCCGCTCACTTTAACTGTCTCGTCTCATAGCTGGGCATTAGCATTAAAGCGGATCAGTCAGTCGACAGCAAGTTTATAGTTGCCGCCTCTCACAAATGCCTCGACGATAAGCCGCAACCAAAGCCGACCCGACGGGTTCAACAAACCAAACAATGGACCAACCGCTGGCGTCACTTAATTGAATTACCATTGACCAGAGATCCCAGATCCGAGATGCATTCTCGCCTCACATTCATCGCATATCGGATGCCAATGAAAAAAAAGGCCAGACGCCAATCATGCGAAAATAGTTGAAAAGTCATTCAATTGCTGACACATTAGCGCATAATTTGCCAATCCAGACTGCCTCTATTGCTCCTCCCATTCCAATCTACAGTGTCGACTGCAACTTCGTCTGCGCTCTCAATTAACCGCTTCGGTTAGAAGAGAAATTAACTCGATTGCGCGTTAATTAGAAGCGCTGCGTTTAATGAACTCTGTGCGACCCAGCATCCGTATGTGTGAGTGTGTGTGGTTGTGTGTGAGTGTGTGGGGGTGTGTGCGGAGATTTTTTTACAGTTTTTAGGCCTAACCACAATTGGTCAACTGTGGTCTGGTCATCAACATCGTCATCAGTCATGCAGCGGGGTCATGTGAGAGATTACATGTTGTCATTCATTAGAACCATCCATTATAACCACAATTATGTCTCTGGTATTTCAGAAGCGTAACATGAGCTTAGCAGAATGTTAAGTCTAAAGAATGTTAAGAAACCGATACTAACAGTGTGACGATAACAGAACAGTGTATAGAGTATTAACAGTGTGACAATAACAGAATAGAAATTGTGATATTGTCAGTGTGACGATAACAGAATACATACTTCAGTTTAATATTCTGAATTTGAGAAAATGTTACAAAAATATTTACTTTGAAACAGTGATGGTTAATTATACAAACTGAAGAAATTAATGAAATTAATTAATTTCAGACTTTAATGACTTTAATTAATAACAAAATTTAAAAATAGCGAAAAGTTCTAGTTTGTAATTAAACTCAACTATTCTTTAATAAACAAATAAAATTAATAAAAGCGAAAATTGGCATTGTGCACTGTGAGCAAAAGGGTGAGCTTCTTTGTACATAAAATTACTTTTGCGCAGTGCCGAATGCCAATTTTCGCGTTTTTTTTATTAATTTATATTTTATTAAAATTTAGATTAAACTGAATTTTGTCGTCAAAATTGTATATCAGAAATTTTGGGGCTAGAAATTGCTTTCGTCACTAGACTTTTACCTCGTGTAGAGGTTTTTTTTGTGGGATATCAGAAATTTTGCAATTGCTTTTGCTTTTGACATTGTAACTTTATCATTAATGCAGGCAAATAGTAAAATATATAAATTTAGTTGTTCAACGTATTTCATATTTTAAAAAAAATTGTTCTTTAATTATAAACAAAAACTAGGGGGCTCCGCACCCTGCTCGCTTTGCTCGCGTTGCTACAGCCGAGCATACTCTACTGTTGGAGACCCCGTACTTACTATGAAAAAAAAAAGTTTTTCATACTAAGACTTGGATTTCGCCCGATCGGTGCTATGACAGCTATATGATATAGTTGCCGTTTAGCCGATTAGAACCAACTTTGGTCAGAATATATAAGTCTAATTTAAATGCATATTCTATTAGTTTGGTTACGATATCTCGTAAAACAAAAAAGTTTTTCATACCAAGGCTTAATATTGGACCGATTGACTATATGATATAGTGGTCCGAAAACAACTTACTTCGGTCAGGATTTTTAAAACTGACTTAAATGCAAATGCTATCAATTTGGTTAAAATATCTCACTAAACAAACAAGTTTTTCATACTAAAACCTAATTTTGACCCGATCGGTCCTATGACAGCTATATGATATAGTAGTCCGATTTGAACCAACTTCGGTCAGGATATATAAAACCAAGTTAAATGCATATTGTATCAGATTGGTGGAGATATCTCATAAAACCAAAAAGTTTTTCGTACTAAAACATGATTTTCGACCGGTAGAAAAATGTATTTATTCACTTAACAGGTAATATCTTCCAAACCCCTCAACCAAAAAAGCTCGAAATTGTACGTTTTACAACATAATAAAATTTAACAGAAATCGTTAGAGCCGTTTTGTCAAAAATCCCAAAAATGTAAGCTTAAAAACATAATATCACCTGTAAAATGTTACCTGAATACTTTAGAAAAAAAGTTTTAAGGTACGCATAAAAGCCCTCAAACATACCTTTCCAATGATATATAGAACATATCTGTAGCTTCTATGGTTTGGAAACTGTTGGAGTTTCAATTTTAGCGGGAAACTAGCGGGAAATTGAAAAAGTCGTAAAACAAACATTTCTAGATTTTCAAAGAGGAATAAATTCCCATCATTACATCTTAGCTTTATTAGCGCTTTGATACAAACAGACAAACAGACAAACAAAGAAACTAACTTTTCATTTCATTTTGAAAAGTCCACTAAAAATTTCAAATTTATTTATCTTTTGAACCAGTTAACGGATTTTGGTCATCGAGGTATCAATCGACGCGTATTTTTGATAAAAATTTTTAAAAAATAAATAATTTTACCAAAAAGCCCCAACGGCTCCACAAGCTGAGATCATACAAATTTTTCCCCTCCCACTTACACCCCGTATCTCATGGCCCAGGTTAATTAGAAAAAGTTTTAGTATGCAATTTTGTAAGTTAGGACTAAACCTTTCGATCGGTATATAACTCGATCTGATCGGACAGTCGTAGCAAATTTTCCAACTTAGCTGTATATATAGTTAGTCGCCTTTCGCACCTTCGTGCTGCTTTCGTCACTAACGCGAACTGCCGTCCGCAGTGATAGATTATAACATAAAAAGTCTATCTTCATAGAAATAATTTCAGTTAACAGTAGCTATTTAAATATGTAAAAGATAGATTATTACACAAAAAATG
Organism: Drosophila innubila; assembly: GCF_004354385.1. NCBI lineage: Eukaryota > Metazoa > Arthropoda > Insecta > Diptera > Drosophilidae > Drosophila > Drosophila innubila. The sequence goes on along the minus strand of NW_022995372.1, from coordinate 5,008,018 downwards.
GAACTGACTCTTAATGATTGTAAATTATGACATTTGACTTCATTTATAATCCTACAATACGAGTTTTGCAATTTTATTAAGCTGGTTGTGTATTTATTTATGTCGATTAAGTCCCACTTAAGAACCAAACTGGTTTAAAAACTTCAAGCTAAATTGTTTTATGGACATACAGTGACATTTGAGATGTGCTGAACGGTAGATTGAGCTAAATTGAAGCTAAAGTTATAAAAAATAAATTATTTTTATACTTTACATGGAAGAATTGACATAAATTTGTGAAAATTATTGTTGAACTCAATTCAAGTATTTATAGATCACTTGCTACTCTATGCCAATATTCAATTGTCAGTTTAGCTATAGAAATGTATTCATGAGATACTCGAGAATCGCAGCACGCGTTCGATTCCCTCACGGGCCATTGAGTGTGCAAATAAATGCGCTTAATTAATTGCATTTTTGCACTTTCGAGTGGTGGCCCAAACCTCAAAAATAACACCGCCTACCATCGATGCAGAGAGTCCATCTCTTTCACTCTCTCTCTCTCTCTCTCTCTCTATCTGAGTGATTTCCAACATGCATCAATAAACTCAATTAAACGTAAACGAGAAGCGCTTCAAATCAAATGCACAGCAGCTGCAAAGTGAACAGCTTCCTTCCAGCTTCCTCTTGCGAGGGAGTAAGTAATAATAATGATGAGGATTTACTACTATTGATACCCTGTAGGCAGAGGAATTTAAGAATAGGATGTGAACCAAACAGAAATGCAAAAAATGGAAAGATCTTCTTCTAAAAAAAAAATCGGTTGAGTTTTGACAAAGTTATGAGAGTTTGAAGTTTTTGAAAAAGTGTAAAGGGGCAAATCAAGGAAAAGTACGGATAAAATAGACAGTGATAAGGAAAAAAATATAATTTTTACAATAGATAATATTTTGATGCAGAATAAAAGAAGAGCCCCAAAAATGATCAAACTGATATTCCGCATGAAAATCAGTCAAGTTTTAGCAAAGTTGTGGGATTTGGAAATTAATGAGTAAGTGTGTCAAAGGGCAAGTCAAGGGAAAGTACGGATAACATAGACAGTGACAGGGGAAAAACCGAATTTTGTAAATAAATAAAATTTTGTTGCAGAATGAATTAAGAGGCCAAATAATGACCAAAGTGGTATTCCGCATGAAAATCGGTTGAGTTTTTCTTACTTTTTCTTCATAACCTTTCTATTTGGCTTTATAGAAATATGCTATCTTCTTGCTTTTCCACAAATTTGTATTTAAATATTTTATATAGCTATTCTGAATATTTCATAACTATCCGTCAACTAAGAAAATAAGGTTTCGAATTAGCTTCCTTAGCAGAGTCAAGAGTTCTGAGTTTTTATAGGGCATAATTTAGTGTAGCTTTATCGATTTACAATTTACACTTTTTCATATTTTCTTTTAGCAAAAGTCTTGGCCATGTCAGGGCATTAGTTGGTTGTCGTGGGGACTTCTAGGAAGCTGGGGATTTGCCAAAGGGAAAAGATAAACTCAGGTGCCAGGTGTCTGGGGCATGTTGGATCGTTGTGGGCGTCTTAACTTGTTTGGCATTAGCTGCCACTCTTTTTAGACCCCGTACTTAAAAAAAGTACAGGGGTCTATTGGGTTTGTTTTACCGAATATGTGCGTAACAGGTAGAAGGAGGCGTGGCAGACCCTATAAAGTATATATATTCTTGATCAGCATCAATAGTCGAGTCGATATAGCAATGTCCGTCTGTCTGTCTGTCCGTCTGTCTGTCTGTCTGTCTGTCTGTATGAACACCTAGATCTCGGAGACTATAAGAGCTAGAGACACCAAACTTGGTATGTAGGTTCCTCTATACTGCAGGCAGATCAAGTTTGTTTCAAAAATCAGCCACGCCCCCTTAACCGCCTGCAAATCGACATTGAAAATTTCATATCCAAATTATAAGAGCATTTTGAAAGCCAGAAATTCCAGATTTTGCACAGATGAAGATATAATTGTCCTAAATTTTTGCTGAAAATTTCATTCTGATCGCACAGTAAATAGCGAAGATATTCAAATAATAAATTTTGCTGTTAAATTCGTTGATGGCGCGTTGGCAGTAATTAAAACTTGAATATCTTGATAAAACAAAAAATTTATATTAACATATTATATAACAAATTGGCGTCCATCCAGACGTGAGCTTCGGTGGCGCAGTGTACTGAGTCGCGGAGTCGGACAGTGCTCGTGGGTTCAAGTCCTGCCGTGGGCGAAAGATTTTTAATTTATTTATGTTCGAATTCAATTTCATTTTATATTAAAACAAACTCAGTGCTTATTTAAAATGTAATATTAACATTAAATGTTAAAATATAAATTATTTCTTTTACTTTTAATTGAGCACTAAAACAAGCAATATGGCCATTTAGGAGGATAAAGACATAAGTGAGTGGCTCAACACTTTGAGCCTTTGTCTTTGAAAATTTTTCAATTTTGTCGCGGGTTCGATTCCGGCGGGAACAACTTTTTTCCAGCTGAATTTAAGCTTTTTTTTTAATTTTTACAATTTATTGAAATTGTTATTTATGAATGTTATACTGACATTTAATATTGAATACATGTTTAAAAAATTTCATTTAAATAATTTTACATTGGTATTTATATAAACGTTAAGTTAAAATTCTATTTTAATTTCATGTTTATTATAAATTTACTGTGTAAATTTATGTTTTTAGTAAATTTGTCTTTTTTTGGTTTTCAATTATTTTACTATTTGATTTAACATTTAGCATGTTTAACATGCAGTTTTAATTTATTCTCTGTTAAGGTTTCACTTATGCTTAACATGACCAAATATGCATAAACGCATGTTTATATATATGAATGCTTAGCTAGAAACTTCTTTTGTTTTGGCGCGTGCCAACATATGTATGTATGTGTGCACTTAACAGATCTTTGAATTGCACATATGGATGTCCTGCTCTTCCTAATGATTAATGCATATGTATGTCTATTTGACTTTAAACTGACTCTTTTTCAACTCTTTTGTGCGCGCTGTGTACAAGTGATTTTGAAATTTGATTTTGTTGTGCTACCAAGTGTTCCATTTTAAGATAATTAGTGTGACTAGTGTTATTAAATAGTGTTAAACATAAGACTCTAAGGCATATATACTATAAGTATATTTATTATTATTATTATTATTATTATTAATATTATTATTATTATATTTAAAATTATATTTTTTATTATTATAAAAAAGGACCCCATTACAAGTGTAATGGCCTCCACGTGGTGTTCCCTGGGTGCCGATAAAATTTTTAATTATATCGGAAGCAAATTCGAGCGGCGACAAATTTAATATATAAGAGTTTATGGTAATCTTAAATATTATTTAGTTTTTAGAAGTGACTGATTTTGGATAGTAAGTACGGGGTCTCCGACAGTCGAGTATGCTCGATTGTAGCACCGGCCGACTAGTTATAACATATTTTTGTTATTCCTGTCCACTTGGCCTGAAAATAGTTTTAGTTTATGTGGCACAAACGCATCTTTCAACGCTTTGGCGCAGCTTCATTTGTTATACAACATTTGGACATGGAGTCCATCCGAAAATTGAAGCCAACCCGCCAGGTGACGATTGAGTGAGGGAGCGACGTGGAGAGACTGAAAAGAGGGGTAAGCGCCATAAAATTAGCCAAACACAAACAAATAAAAACATCAAATAAATAAATCAATTTGAAACAAGTCTCAAAGTAGCACTACTTGCCCTCTCACAATTTCCTATTCCATTTCATTTTCATTTGGGTTTTCATTTAGTTAAATTTCACTTTGAAATGCAAACTGAAGAAACGTGGCGCATCCGCTAATTATCTGTGGAAACTACCCCCCGCAAATGTGCCTGCCACACAATATGTGTAAACAATTCTTCAGATACAACCAAAATGTTTTAAAAGTAACTTTAAACCCGAGTAAAGGGTAAAGGGAGAGTGAGAGATAAAATAAGAGAGAGAATGAAAGAGATTCAATGCCTTTGACTGATGCGTTGGGCAGCTGTTTAGCTGAAGGGGGAAGGGGGATGCTACGCATTTGGGGGGGTATAGATCAAAGTATTCACTTCTTTTTTCTTTTTTTTGACAGAAAAAACATCGCCCTGCACTTTATTTACATTGGCTTCCGGTTGAATTTGGTTATTCGGTTTTTCAGTTTTTTAGTTCTTTAACATTTTCATTTTTTTGTTTTTTTGTTTTTGGTATTTTCGGAATTTTATTTGTTGTTCTAGCGAAAATAAAAAGCGAAAAATATACGAAACACTCGCTTTGAATGGGAAATTCGTTGGAAATTGTAAACAATTCGGAAAAGTCAACTACATATTCAACTAAATGGAAAATGTGCGTGTAGCCCAACTAAAAAAGTTTACAAATGGAATTGAAACCATATCAATCGAATTCGATATAATCCCTCAGTGGACATTCCCCGATCTAATTCAATGGGATTTCAACTTTAACTGACTTTAAGCTTAGCCCCAGTCAAAAGTCACGATTTTTCATTCAATTTCAAAGCACGTATTCGCTGTTCTCTATATATATATATATATATATATATATATATATATATACCTTCATATATACCCCTTATTATCTGAAACGTTTATCGAAAAGCCATAAAGTTTTCATTATTACGCATTTACCGTTGCCTCTCGTTTAATTACGTTTCATATTAAAGCCAAAAAAGGGCCACAGACCAAAACAAAACCCCAAACCCAAATTCGAATCCGAATCCGAGTCCCAAACCCAAACCCAAACAAAAGAGCCAAAGAAGTCGCAGTGTTTCTTTCTGAATCACGTGCCAAGCACAACGTTCTAAATTTCAATTGAATTCAATTTAATTAGCTGTAAGCGTAAGAAAAAATCCAACGCTTTGGGCCAACTTTATTGTACAAGTATTGACGGTATTCCCGTCTAATCTTCATTTGTATGCATCGAAGGCGGCTTCCAGTCTTGTTGTTGTCCAGGCGTGTACAATAATGACACTGATATAATTTGCATTTAATAGTTTCTCTCTAAAAAACTTCGGGTCGTGTTCTATGAGCTTTTAGTCAGAAAAAGTCGGAGAAGAAATAATAATGTCGCTTGTAATGATATCTGCAAAAGCTTTAGATATATACGGTTTTAAAACGATCGGCAGAGGCTCCAAGTGCATTTCAGTTTTGCTAACATGCATTCACATTGTTTTTAAGAAAATTAAGATGTAATGTAAACTTTTTAAATGAAGTAGTTATTCCTATGATTTTAATATAAAAATCTTAAAAATCTCTCATTTCGGAATTCACATTTTTGCTATCACATTTGTATTCCTATTTCCGATATAGCAATTTTAGTGACCTAGTTAGGTCATTGATTGGGCTATGACTGCTAACTAGTTGGCTCATTAAGTGTATTACTGAATGGCCAAAATACGAGTGGGAAGATTGTGGAGTTTGGCTAACTGTGGCTGGCCAAAAGGACCGCAATCCGTTTGGCAAATGGAAGCACCGCAAATAGAAGCGCAATCACAGTGTTCGGGAATAGGATATTTAATTTGTAGCCATAATTTCATTACAGTAACAATAGCACCAGCACATTTCAGCGACTCGATGGATTTCGTGCAATGTCAGGATTTGAATGTGCGTTTCAGTTTATGTGGGGTTTTGTTTGGGATTTTCTGTGTGTAGTCACTTGTAGGTGGGTATTTGTATTTGTTGGCATGCACACACAGTTACTGCTTGCCAACTCGTGTAACAGTTTGATGGTTCAATTGGGGTTTTGTTTGGGAGTTTTCTGTGTGTGTCACTTGTAGGTGGGTATATTTGTTGCATGCCACACAGTTACTGTTGCTCGCTGTAACAATGGCAATGACTGTTAAATATGACTCTTGTTGAATGTACATAAAGCTAATTAATGTGGCTATGTGGCTAAGCAGTTGTAGTTTCGATTTATGTTGCAACATGTAGAAACATTTTCATTGTATTGTATTTTGCTATTATTATTGCTAGTTTGATTATATGAAATATAACTATGCAATTCATTTAATTACCTCAATTTCAGAAAATAATCTGAGCGTCAAGTCTCTTTCTTAAACAAGTTTTTAAATTTAAACAAGGGGGCTCCGCCCCCTGCTCGCTTCGCTCGCGGTGAGGTGCGGCTACAGTCGAGCACGCTCGATACCCTGATACCCTGAGCCCATGTACTCTTTTATAAAAGTTGATTGTTGCCCATTTTCAATGGGCTCAGGGTATCAAAAATTACACACGCGAAACTATGAACAACTTTCGGTTTTCTGAAGTCACTGTGCTTATCACTGCAGACTACGTTATTAATGCCTCACTGAACGAATACATCACTCGATTACGATTACGACTTGCGATTTACCAATTTATCAATTTCTAATTAATTTTAAATAAGTTTATTATATTAAATGCAAGTCGTAATCGTAATCGCTTGCAATCGATGTAGCGTGTGTCAAGAGTAGCCACAAACTACAACTTTGCTCAGCCTGCAATCTGGCAGCACCCATTTTCCTCTCTCACTCTCTCCCTCTTACGCAACAAATTCAAGCCTGCCAAAGGCTGCTGCAATGCGCGCGAAATTTGAAATAAAAGGCAATGTCTAATTTTATGAGATTCTTAAAGCGGAAAATGCTAAGTTTTTTTTTACAACGATAATAAGCAGATACTTATTATATATATGTGTAAGGAATCGAAAATAGTAATAATTAAAATTATTATTTTGCAGCTTTCAGTGCTCGGCAAAGATGCAAGAGTAGTGCTGCAAAATGATCGCTATTTCTCTCGTGCAATTTCATACATAGCTATCAGCATCTGCTGATTTTTGCCATGCAAAAATACATATTTATATATTAACACAATTATATTTTAATCAAATTGTATATTTGTATATACATAAATTGTACATTAACATTTTCATTACATGATATCGATAATATTTTTGCTTATCGCTTAATTCTTATTTGGTACCAAAAAAAAATGGGTACTAATTCGTTCTGTCTTTGTGCGCGCCTTGCATACAAACGTGAACATGCTGTCTCGCTCGCACGTTTGATTTGCCATCCAAATGTAATTATTCAACTAAATCTAATTTCCGAAATAACTTCTTTATTTATGGGTCAATCGCTTTGAAATTTTCAGGGTCGTTCAATACGCATACTTCTCAACTGATTGTTCAGTTAGGGAGTGCAATGTCAAAAATTGCGCCTGTAAATCGATTTTTTTCAAGGCGTGGGGGCGTGGCATCAAAAATTGGAAACAAACTTGACCTGCGTATGGTATTCACAAACCTGCATTCCAAATTTGAAGTCTCTAGCACTTACAGTCTCTGAGATCGACGCGTTCAAACAGACGGACAGACAGACGGACAGACAGACGGACATAGCTCAATCGACTCGGCTGTTGATCCTGATCAAGAATAAGAATATATATACTTAGGGGGGTCTACCATGCTCCCTTCTGCCTGTTACATACATTCTGCCAAACACATTATACCCTTTTTTGCCCATTTTCAATGGGCTCAGGGTATAAAAACGGAAGCCAAATTATATAATATAAATAAAATTACTAAATAATATTTATGTGTTAAAAAAAAAATTAAAATTATATGTAACGAAGTTCAAACCTTGTTTTTCAAAAACTTTTTCAGTACAACTTTTTCAGTACAACTTTGATTTATTTTTGTCATACCTAAGAAAATATATAGCTAGATAATAATGCAAAATATTAAAAATAAATGATGAATAGGAGCGAGTGAAACGGTTTTCAAGTGGTTAAGCTTGTTCTTCTATATTGGGTTTATTCCTTAACACATCTTATACATACTCTTTATATATAAAATAAAATTTTTTAATCAACCAAAGTAGTTCACATGGCGGTTTATTGAATTCCTTAATATAATTTGCTTTTCACTTTTTATTTTGTCCCAGCTGAGACTCGGAATCAACCTTATTTGTATAAGTTGATTGGGTTTAATCTATGCCTACTATCTCAACATCTCCGACCCGCAATTCTCTTAACTCTTTGACTTAATCTCAGAACAATCCCATCTGGTGCTCTTCTCACATAACAACTGTATCGTTGAGATTCTCACAACAATTGGCTCCAGCAAAGTTTTATTAGAAAGCAAAACTTTCTTTGTTTGATTCTTTTCCTTTTTTGTAGTGAGTTTCAAGCTTTGCAGCTGAGCCTGCAAAATCAAATGGCATAAAAGTTGTCGCTCTCCCATTTGCCTTGCTGGCACCCAATAACAATGGGGTTGACAGTGTTACCAGGTCTTATGAGATTAGCAAACGTAAAGCCGATTGTAAATTTATAAATAGCATCAAATGCTATTGTAGTTCCTTTTCAAATGTCATTAGAGTTGAGATTTTTCCCATCTGAGTGTGTGTGTGTGTGGGTGTGTCTTTGTGTGTGTGACACACATTCGCACATTAACGACAAAAAGAACTGAAAGCCTTTTTTCGGTTGGGTTTCATCTCTGAGGGGGAAGTTTTGCCAGACATTTGTCAAGTTGTCGTCTATCTGCTTGACAATGGCTGCCGTTCGCTTCGCATCTCGGCAATTAGTTAATGTCAAACTAGCAAGGAACAATGACACTAGCTAAAACTAACAATTAAACAATAGATTAATCTTTGAACATTGCTTAAAAAGCATCCTAACAATTGGTTGGAGTAAGACGTCTGTCGAATTGTAGATAGTTAGTCAAGTTGTCAAGCTTTGCTGAATGCAAATAAATGCATTTAAATTGTTTAAAAACTTTAAAAAAAAAGTTGCTTTCAATTTTTTACTTAGCTTCTATTAAGTTTATCTTAAATCAAAATGAGCAATAAAAGTAATTTAAGACTGTGCAGTGCTTTCAAACCGATTAAACCTTTTACTGACGATATTCCAAACTGATTTAAAAAATTTGTAGAACTTTTAAAAATATTTCTTAGCTTTAACTTTGACTTGAAAGTGAAGTTTGAGTTCGATTTATTTATAGAATGCAATGATGCTTGGATTATTCTTCTTAAATGCAGCTTAATAAAGCTTTCAAGAGCTTTTACAAATATTTGCATTAGTCTTGCTTTATCTTGTCATATATTAAGGACATGAGTGCAGTTATGTGCTTAAAAAGCTCACTAATGTGCTTAAAAAACTCACTATTGTGCTTAAAAAGCTCACTTATGTGCTTTAAAAACGCACTATTGTGCTTAAAAAGCTCTCTAATGTGCATAAAAAGCTCACTAATGTGCTTTAAAACTCACTAATGTGCTTTAAAACTCACTAATGTGCTTAAAAGGCTCAGACAACATTTGCTGTATTACTTACGATTAATTTAAGCTTAAGTTGAGTCCAGATAAAACCAGTATCATTTTAATTTCAACAAAAACCATATATGTATTTTGATTCCTAATGAAGGGGGTTCCAAGAAGACTAGGAGCTGGCACAGCTTAATCAGCGGCTAAAGAAAAGGTCAAGTACGAGTGCTTCGCTAATTTGTTGTCTCCCAAGGAGTGAGTGTGTGTATGTTTGTTTGTGTGTGTGTGTGTGTGTGTGTGTGAGCGAGACATTGTCAAGTGTTGCGCCTTTGTCACGTAGCAAAAACTTGACTCCAACTTGCAGCACTCGTACGGTTTGTTGCGGCTAATGAGAGCAACAGCCGGCGGCCAAAAGCCCAGACCGACCCCAGCTCCAGTTTTGGGTCTTGTCGGCAGCAGCTGCACGAAGCAAATGTGCGGCATGAGGCATGTACTATATAGTATGTATGTGGCATGAGGCAGCGGCATTTACCATAGGGCGGATGCGGCAATTTTCAGCCTGAAATCGATATGGCATCAAAGCACATTTATGCCATTATGCAGCTTGGGGTACTTGCCACTCGTACTCGTGCAGAGGTTTGTGGCACAGGGTCTGAGCGTAGGAGATGCCGCAAGCGTTGAGGCTGAAGCTGATATATTTTTATTATGCTAAAATAATCGGGCATAGACAACGGTCTGTGGAGCGAGTTGCGGATTGCGAGTTGCCATTCGCGAGTTGTGAAGCCCAAAAAAATTATCTGAAAGATGCATCTGAATATTGCAAACAAAAGATAAAAGCCAAATGCAACGACAAGCGGCACCGGCACCGCACTAGTTGCTACCTGTACCCCCCACCTCCACCATGTCTCCATGTCTGCCCCCCCCTTACGATAGTTGAATCTGCTGTTAGTTGTTGTGGTACATGGGGCACGGTTGCAGCCACGTTTTCCTTTCGCTTGCAGCCACGCAAAAGGTGATTTATTTGAACATGGTTATCAACTTAGTAGAATAACAGGAGCAGAAAGCGCCGCACCGCAACAACAACAGCAACAATGATAACAACAACAACAACATCTGTGGGGCAAGCCACCAAAAACAATGAAGAACAAACAATGCAACGCGGCGCAACTTGAACTTGTGGCTAGAAAGTGCAGAGCCGTAAGATACGATTGCATTTACATGCATCCGTATCGATATCAGAGCGCCTTCATCGGGGCGTGTGTGTGTCCATAAGCCCCCTCTACACCCCCGCCACACAAACACAAACACAAACACACACACACACACACACCCACAGCTGCATGTGGCACGAACCCGCGACTGCAACTGCAAATGGATCTCTAAAGGCTGTATCTGTATCTGTGTTTGTATCTGTATCTGTGCCTGGGATTTGGATTTGGGGCTGGGCTTGGACTCGGATTGGATTCGGATTCGGGTTTGGTTTTCCAACTGGCAGCCGGCATACAATTTGCCCGGCAGCGAAATTTATTTGAAATCAATGCTTCTTGTTGCATTCTTCAGTTGCCAGTCTGTGGCACAAATGTTTTTGTTGTTGTTGTTGTTTTGTTTTGTTGACTGTTGCCTTCTTGCACCAGCTTCAGCCTCAGCAACAGCTTCAACGGCAGCGGCAACCGAAGAATCACAAAATAGTGGCAACTGCAGCGCTACATATTGATTCATAGGGCATATAGGTTAATAACTCGAATTAATTAGATAATATTCAGTAACAATTTATACTAATAACCTAACTATTTTCCTTTCTTTTTTGTGATATTTATTATTATTTTATTAAACAAAATATTAAATTAATTTTAATTTAACTTTTTTTTTTGTGATGAGATATTTTATATCAAATTTTTTTTTGTTCTTTCTTGTAAATAAATGTTTTTTTTTTTTGTTTATTCCAAAATTATATGTATTTATCGTAAACATATCATGTTTAAAATTATAAAATAACTGTTCTATCAACTTTTTATGTTGTTTGGTTAAATTCTGTGTTGTAGAATTTAATTTATCTTAATATTATTATAATACTTTTTTTGAAATAATATTATTATAGACAATCAATTGAAATTTCGACAAAACTTAGGGAATTTATATTAAGTATTGTAATTATATTACTAATTTGGTAGAGCCAAGTAATTTAATTTTTTTGGTGATAAGACAGCAAATTAGAATTATGATAATAAAATCCAATTAAATAAATTTTTAAGACAAATTGCAAAAAAAGTTAAAATATAAATAAAAGTTGTACATACAATTTTAGTAGATGTCGAGAAAGTTTGTATGGCTAAAGAGTTGAGAGTGTGATTTAGTTATAAGGAGGTCATACTGTAGCGATATTTATTCGCATATGCAATTGTAGTTGTATTTATTATGCATTTCTTTATGATGATTCCAGCTGCAGCTGATTTAATGTGCATGTTTCTCAGTTTCTCAGTTTCTCTATTTCTGCAATCGATGACGATGACGATGTCGATGATGATGATGATGATGATGATAATGATAATGACGATGGCACTCGCCGAATCGGAATGGAACGGAACCGAGTGGTCACGAGTTTTGGGGGCAATGTTAACACCGCCTCGGATTTTGGCCATGGATAGGGGCAACAACAGCAGTACGGATAATATTTGAGACCATTAAAATGCAGTTGTTGCCCAGAGTCTATGGGAAATGATAATGAAGGCGAACGGTAAACGGCAAGCGAATAGCTGCAACTGCAACAAGTTGCAAGTTGCCAGTTGCCAGTTGCCAGTTGGTTGAGTGAAATCGATACATATTAGAACTGCAGGCAGTTGCCGTTGTTGTTTCCCTGACTACGACTATGGCTTTGACTTTGACTGGAAGAGAAGCAAACAAAACCCGACAGCGTCTGTCGAGTCGCACATCAAATGCATTTTGTTGGGTTTATTGAATCTCAGGCCAAACAAATGCACTCTGAAGGCATTTCGCTTTGATTTTGGCCTGGCTCTGACTCTGACTCTGGCTTTGGCTACGGTTTCGAATTTGATTTTGGTTTTCATTTTGTTTGCCCCGTTCCCAAAAAAAAGAAACCCAATGTTGATAACCAAGCGACCACCTTGAAGTGGAGTCCGAGTCTGAGTGCAACTTCAGCTGGAGGCAAATACAAATGCGAGTCTCGTTGCCACAGTTGAAGTTGAAGTTTGCTCAAAATTGTAATTTCAAAAACAAAGTTTACGCTTTCCAAAAAAATTGTTTAAATCAATAGCTCACCTCACCTCGACCCCCTTTTGCCGCCATCCAGCTGTAAAAGTGTGAAATGCCAATGGCATCGCTATTTACCTTTGCATTTAGTGCCTCTTTGTGGCAAGTCTCTGACTCCGACTCCGACTCTGACTCCGACTCCGACTCCGCATCCAACTTCAACTCCGTCTCCAGCTGCAACTTGATTTGCTTTTTGGCCATTACGTGGCGGCGAACTGGGCTTTGATTAATGCCAAACTCTACACAATTCACAAGATCTGCACAGGTTTTCGGTACGCGATTCACACATTATTCATGTGCATTGTTTTGCCGCATCGCAAAAATAAACAAAATCTAGACGCAAGAATCTGCAACCATTCTTTGCGACCAAAAGCGCTACCAATCCGCATAGCCAATATCTGTTCCCCTCTCCCCCTCTCTCCATCTCCCTCTCTGTCACTCCCCTTTCCACTCAGTCCTTAGTCGTTGCTTGGCTCTGTGCAAATTCAATGGCTCTTTGCATACATTTGCGTTTAGTCAGCCATGCGTAGCCTCTGAATGGCCACATAATACAACTAAGTACATTTAACCGAAACAAGATCGAACCATCAGCAAAGCCCAACACCGAACTGTTAATGCTCTTCTTTAAATGTAGCTTTAATTGATCTACTTTACTTAAGTATAAAGAACTTTAAAATATTAAAATAAATTAACTTTGTCAAATATAATCTGAATGAGCGCGTTTTATTCAACTTGTAAATTAATTTTAACATACTCTGAATTCAAGACTCTGCATCGAATCTTCTTTAGTTTTAATCTTAACTTAATTGAATTTAATAACTTAATTTCTATTTAAAATATAATTAAATTATGCGTTAATTTTGAAAAAAATTTCTTGAAAATGTATAAAAAGTTGTAAAAAACTATTATGTCACTTCATAAAAATGCATCAGATATATTAAAAAAAAACACTCCTCATAATTATTCATATTTTATTTTGTAAATTTTCAGTTTGGTAAGAGAAGTAAATATAAAAGAAGAGATCTATAAAAATTTTCTTTTTTAGCTCGTTCTATATTGTCATATTAGAAATAAAAAGAAGTTTTAAAAATAGTTACGTTTAGATCGATCTTAGCTCTGCAGGTTCTTTCGGAATAAACTACTTTGATATTTTTTTTTTTAATATTTCCTTGTAATATTTTCTTCAGCTTTCAATAAATAGTTTAATTTTATAACTTCTACTTGCTTTAGCTATTTTTTATAAATCCTCTTCAATTCGAAAATCATGTTCATTTGTAAAATAGGAAATGTGAATTTTGTAATTTTAAGTTAACTGCTTAATTTTTAAGAATTCTGCCCGTTTGATGAATAATTGAATACATTTTATGAATGCTTAAACCAAATTTATTGTGCAATTCATATGTGCTTCCTTATATCATTAAAATACGATATACAATATGGCCAGGTTTTTACTTCACAAACGTTGGACCTTAAATGTATAGAAATTAATGTCAAATTTTGTAAATATCTCTTTGATAAAATTTAAGGAGACATTGAAAAATTGGCTCTAAACCTTTTCTTTGATTTATTCTTACCATTTATTAAATAAAAGGGGAAACCCAATGTTTCTATAATAGAAAAAGGAATTTGTAAGATATATATATTTTTAACGTCCACTAACTAAACGTTGATAGCATACAAAAATGTAATTTAATTCAAGATTTTAAGTACACAATTTAATTGTATATTATGCCTGAGAATACACAAACAATTTTAAATGATATAACAATTGTTGCGAGGAGTTTAGTTCCAATGGATAATTTCGATACATTTTTCTATATTTCGATGAGAATAAAAAAATGTACATATGGATATTTCCTAAGACATTCATTCCTTCTTATCTTTGACTAACCTTAAATTACTATTAAATTATACAGCATATGATAGTCAATATACCCATTAATATGCACGGCAACTCTATCAAAAGGCAGCTAGCAAAAGGCAAAGAATTGCAAGTTGCAAGTTGCAAGTCGCCAGCGGCTGCGCAACGACAACAACAACAACAGCAACAATAATAACAACAACGATGACGACGGGCAACAATGGCCATTGAGTTGCCGTTGCCGTTGCTGCAGCAGCTCCTGCTCTTATTATTGTTGTTGTTGTTGTTGTTGCTGTTGTCATTGTTGTTGTTAAAGCCTGCCCAAAAACAAAGGCCAAATAACAACAAAGCGAGCAAAATGAGAAGAAAAAGAAAAAGAGAAACGAGAAATATGTATATCAGATTTAAAATAAATGTAACTGCGCGGCTCATTATGCTGCGCTTACCACACGGCGAGGCAGGAACCTGTGGCATGCCCCTCATTCCACCCCCGTTGCAGCTGCAAATGGGGCATGTTGCTGCTGTTGTTGTTGCTGTTGTTGTTGCTGTTGTTGTTGCTGTTGTTGTTGCTGCTGCGCATGCTCAACAGTTGCTGCACTTAATGGCCTGGGCAATCAGTGGCCTGGCTGCCCCTTTGCCGCATGCCGCCTGCCCCCCCACCAAAATGAGCTGCCACAAGCTGCCTAGTTAGGCTGATGGTAAGCCTAGACTCTGGCTGTGGCAGAGCCAACATCGTGTGGCATGGCCAACGCATTTCGTATTCGTATTCGCATTTAAATAAACATTTTTCAGTTCTATTCAGCCCAAAAGGAACGCGCATTGTTCGCTAAACGTTGCAACAACGTTGTTGCACGGACTGTGGCAGCTAGATCCTCTGGCAGCTCTGCAAGTGGCATGCCACATTGGCTTCAGTTCAACTTTCACTGCATAGAACAAAGCCAAATGTCTTGTCTTGGCCGCAGCACGTGCAACACACTCCCTGCCCCTTTCATTTAGCAAGCTAGCTTTCGCTGTGGCATTTCCTCATATTTGCATGCTCATTTCATATTTTCCTTATTTTTGCTTTTGCTTTTGCTTTTCCACGACAGCAAAACAACTTAATCGATTTGCGTTCATTTGCAATTCGCAATTTGTAATCCAATGCTCGTATCATGAGCATTTGAGCATGCAACGTGTGTGCCGCACATGCCACAAATTTGTTGCAACGATTAGCTTGCAGAAATAATTGCAATGCCATTGGCTTATTAATTACCCTCGATAGCAAATGCTGAGTGAGGCATTTGTATTTGTAGAAGCTTACCCCTGCCTCCCTGCTTCTCTCCTTTTCTCCTTGCCTCCCCATCTGCCCCATTGGCAACACAGCTTCCCTCGACGTGCCACAAACCGGAGCCAGGCCAAAAAGGTTGCCACTTCAAGGGCAACGCGGCGGCATTCTTCACTGTCTGTTGCCAATTATGATTGAATTTTTAAAATTATTATCCCGAGCTGAGGACAAGTTTTTTGTTGCAACGTTGTTGTAATTTGGTCGACGGCATATTATGTCACTTCTTGCAATGAAATTCTTTCAAAATGTCTCAGATTTTTTTATTAAATAATACAAAATGATGATTAATAATGCTGTGTCGAAAATCTAATTATAAAGAATATCATCCATAATATTTAATCTTAAAAATTCTTTATCGTACAGTAATATTTCTTTTAAAAGTTAATTCATAAAATTGAAGCTGAGAAATCAAATACTTATGTTTTGTAGTTTAGTTTGATTATTACAAATAATAATTAAATTAAAAATATTCAAACTTGTGTATGATTTAGCAACCATACAACTTTTTTTTTTAAATCTTTTCCATTTTTATTAAGCTAAATTCCATTTTATGTTTGCGTACGAGCATGAGTACTCAAAGCAATTCATTTTCAAGAGAGTTGTCAAACCTTTTTTAGTAAATAGTCCTATAAGATTCTATTCTTAAAATATTCCATGAATTTCCGAACTGTGTATTTTCAAACTAAAAGTTTTAATGAAAGTAATTCTAGAAAAATTGAAGTATCTTACTGTTTGTAAACTTTTGATAATTTAAAACAATTTTTTTCCAACTTGACTACTTCAACTAGTTTTATTCGAAAGTTTTCAAAAATATTTTGAAGAATATTTGTTATGAAAAACTAAATCTTGATTAGACTCAACAATACACTGTGATTATTAATACAGATCAATCGTGTTTATGAAATGTCAAAAAATTCGTGTAATTTTTAAATACTTCAATTATTTATATTTATATTTTCCAAAGTAATTTCCATAATAATTTTCGAAGAATTTGCAGCCCACTTTCGCCATAGATCGTAGAATAATATTAAATAAATTCCAAACCGCGCCTAGTTGTGTTGGAAATTCCAGTAAATTTGGCCAAAAGGATCAACGGTAACTGTCTAAGGGGTTGGGGGTGGGGAAGTGTAACGTAGGCAGGTTAAAGCATCATAGCCTGTGGCAGGCAACATGGACTCGTAGACTGTGCAACAAATGTGCAACCGTTGCACATTTTTCATGCTGCATATTTATGTTATTTTAATGTTTTCTTGCATTTGCATAAAAACTCGTTGGCCCCGTTGCAAGGTTTTGAGTTACTAGAGAGGCCGTCTCTGTCTTTCTCTCTCTGTCTCTCTCTCTCTTTCACTCTATTTCTCTCAACTAGCCCATTTCTCTATTTGCTCAGGTATTTTACACGTGGGCTGAAATATGCTTTAAAATTAAAGCACACAATTGGGAATTGAGTTTGGGGCTTGGGAACTTGCAACAGTTGAGGCAGCAGACGGAATGAAGTAATCACAACGTGTGGCAGCTATAAATAAATACGGTGACTTTGGCATTTTCTGCCAATAAATTGCACCAAATGAGCATTTAGCATTTTTAACGCCTTTTACCTTAAGCCCCTTTAGCGATAACGTAACACGGAACACGTAACACGCAATGCCTCTTGCCACAAACCGAATCCCTAGTCCAATTCTCAGTTCTCAACTCTCAATATTCTCAGTTCCACTTGCGGACAGAGTGTTGCATGTGAGGCACGTGAGCAGAAACTTTTTGACACGCCATATCGCTGGCTAACTCTGTTTGTGGTACGCCTTGCCATGCCCCATGCCCCATGGCCCATGCCCCTCCCTTGCCATTGGCTAGCGTCCGTCATCGGAGTCAGCCAGCTGTGCAACAGTCTGTGGCAGGGCTTAAAGGATGTGCAGCTACAAACCAGGACCAGGCTCGTATCATTATCACGCACGCACATGCAACATCATAGAGCTGGATCCTCTGTCGCTGCCTCTGTCGCTGTCGCTGCCTCTGTCGCTGTCGCTGTGTGTCATTAGGCGCATTGCACTCGACTTTGTCACCTCGTTCAAGTGTCCAGCCTTCGCCTCTAATGAAGTCAACTGCTGTTCTACCTGAGGTGTCACCACCCTCCCACCTTCCACCTACTTACATCTCCTCAACAGTTCAGTTCCACGGTCATGTGCATCACTTCCCACTCCCACTCGTCTCTCGTTGTTCCACTCGTTGTAGTTGTCCAGCTGCAAATGAAGTTCGTTTTACGAACTGCCCAAACACGAAGCTTGTTGCCTTCGGCTTGTGGAACTTATCTCAGTTCGACTCGGTTCCCTTACAGCTGTGTTCCATTGCCATTTGTTGCGCCCCGGCACGTGTGCTGTCAGATGTTTAGCAACATTTCAGACTCGCAACAGGTTTTCAAGCGTCTGCAACATCAACAGCTGAGACGAGGTCATTTCATACTACGAATGGAGTTAACAGAAGCTGTTACTGCTTATGAACTTAGGAGTTTACTTAGAATAGTCTTATATGGATACTGCAAACCCAAAATGCATAATTAAAATTAATTATTACTATTAATCATTTTCTCTATTGAACAACATTTTAGATTATTGAATCTTAATTTAATCTCAGTTCTTACTAATATTTCCTATCCCTGGATCTTCCTTCTGAAACTTGTGAAACACCTTAAGAATAGTTACTTTTTACTCGTAATTTCTTGTCAAATTGCAAAATATTCAACAAATAAAATCTCTAAAGCTCAGCTTTTATTTGTATTAAATATTCAAAAGATTTTCATTAATTTAAATCTTTATAAACTAAAATGATAAATTTTATTATTTATTTATGGCATTTATATAAATTTATGGTTATTTAAAAAGTCTATTTTTAAGAATACTTCAAGAGCTGCAATAAAAAAAAAATAAATAAATAAATTGAATTAAAAAGCAATAAAATGTAACTTTTAATGATTCATACTACATATCATTTTAGTTTCTTTTATTTCGTTAAGACTATAAAACGTTAATTATATATATTTTTAGATAACTCCACGCTATCGCAACTCTCTCTCTCTCTCCCGCGCTTAAATCCCTTCACTTTATGTAAATAAAGTTCTATAAATGAACAAACTGCAGGTCAACAAATCTTAGGTCGAAATAACAACTTGTTAGTTGTTTAAATACCAATCTGATGACTACTTCACAGAGCTCTAACCCCACGAGAAGTTCATGTACAAGTTCTATACGTATGTAGGTTTTCTTTTATTTTTTTGATTACTTCATTAAGAGGACAACGGCAACTGCTGATAATAATAATTATGGCTCTCCATAACTTGAATTTTTTTTGTCGATTCATTGACAATGCCACCCACGGCATATATATATATTGTTTGTTATATTGCCAAAGCCAAACAACGCACGATATTCTAATTAAAACACATATGCAGACCGTAGCACCAATTCCAACTTTAACATCATTATCATCAACCCATTTTTATCCTCATCATCATCATGATCATCTTTGGGTTCCCTTTGCGGTGTGTGAACTTCAATTCGATGAATTTACATTGAAGCATGATTGGGCACTTTTCTGCAGAGTGTGCCAAGTCATGTGGACAAAGCTAATGTTTGTGGATTTAGATGTGGACGTCAATATGTATAAGTATCCATGTGTGTGTATGCTCGTCTGATGATGGTCGATTTCGATAGACAGTCTATGGATCGGGTTGCCAACTCCGGCTCAATCGTGTGCGATGACATATTCCTTTAAAGCCAACTTCAATTGCGATGCGCTGCTTAAACTAAGGATACCCTGTAAAATTAAATCCCACAAAAAAAACCTCTACACGCGGTAAAAGTCTAGTGACGAAAGCAATTTCTAACCCCAAAATTTCTGATATCCAATTTTGTGACGAACAAAATTCAGTTTAATCTAAAAATTGTAAATAAAAATATAAATTAATAAAAAAAAGGCGAAAATTGGCATTGTGCACTGTGAGCAAAAAAGGTGAGCTTTTTTGTACATAAAAATTACTTTTTTAATGATAATGATAATGATAATGATAATGATAATGATAATGATAATGATAATGATAATGATAATGATAATGATAATGATAATGATGATGATAATGATAATGATAATGATAATGATAATGATAATGATAATGATAATGATAATGTGATAATGATAATGATAATGATGATAATGATAATGATAATGATAAATAATGATAATGATAATGATAATGATAATGATAAATGATAATGATAATGATAATGATAATGATAATGATGATAATGATAATGTGATAATGATAATGACATGATAATGACATGTGATAATGATAATGATAATGATAATGATAATGATAATGATAATGATAATGATAATGATAATGATAATGATAATGATAATGATAATGATAATGATAATGATAATGATAATGATAATGATAATGATAATGATAATGATAATGATAATGATAATGATAATGATAATGATAATGATAATGATAATCCTTTTTATTTTTTTTAATCAATTTTAATAACAAAATCCTTGTGCAATTGAAGTAATCTGTCGATTATTTGCTACGATTTCAAGTGTCAGTCTCTTTAACGAATGCTTTTCTTTTGCAAATGTTCTTTTCGTCGATTATTACCAATATTGTATCTTAGAATAAGCCTTCGTAAGCTACCCATTTTTAACATTTCTAGTATAGGGTATTAAAAAAGGCCCACATTTGAGCACATGCATTGCATGCACACCTCATTTCTAGGCTACCTGACGAGACAGCGCA
This sequence comes from Drosophila innubila, assembly GCF_004354385.1. Taxonomy (NCBI): domain Eukaryota; kingdom Metazoa; phylum Arthropoda; class Insecta; order Diptera; family Drosophilidae; genus Drosophila; species Drosophila innubila. The sequence continues at coordinate 4,987,505 of NW_022995372.1, read as the reverse complement.
TTAGAAATATATGGGTTTGGCAGTTGCCGAAATAAGAGCGGGTCGCTTGGTTGCGCATGCTCAGAAATAGAAACAGACCGAAAACATGCCGCTCACATGTGTCTGGAGGGAAACGAGCCCCGAAAATCGTCTAATAAATTGACATTTATAAATAGTTGAGAGCCCGAATTTAGTTCGGTCATGAGAGTGCGAGTGCGTGCTCGGGGCACATGTGTCTGCATATTGTGGCAATGTTACCTATATGTCTATGTGCATATGCTTCAATAACCATCATATATATAACTCAAGGGCAATGAGCTGCATAATTGCGCTGAGTAATTCTCACTTTAGTTTTCGGGCGATTTCTAATTTAATTACGAAGAGGGAAAACCTGAGAATAATTGCTGAGAAAGCGAAAGAATTCTACTAAAAATATAGTTACAAATCAACCTCGATTAAGCGAGACTAATGAAGGCACTTAGCACTTAATTAGAGGTGGGACTCTTCAATCATTCAATTAAGATATTCGAAATAAGTTGAAATCGAATTAAGTTTAAGAAATAAGATACAATAATTCTGATAATATTAAATAAATAATATTAATTTTATAAATTAACAGTAGATATGTTAAACGAATTCCAATTAAAAAACCCGCCAAAGTATCACTCCAAGTCTATATTATAACTTGTCCTGTTTGGTCAATTAGTGGACTCATTTTGTAGATCCAATATGTGACATTTGATAATGATAAGGTGAGGAACTTTCACGACTGTTTTGAAGTGGAAGAATGGTAATGGAAATGGAAATGAGGCCACATATCGTATGCTATCATATCGTATCGTATCATACTGAAGGCTGGTCACAAACATATTTTATTTCAATTTATTTGAATGTCAGCAAGCATAAATTACGTTAGCATAAATAAATGCCATGATATCAAGACAAAACAATCTATATAGAGCGTAAAAAGCAGCGCAACAAAAGACGCCACACGAAACGGAAAAAGGAAGTTAACAAAATAAGCCAGATAGAGCGATTGAGATACCGACAACACCGAAACAGACACCACACCACAAAGTACACTCTCACACACAGTCAGAGAAAGAAGACAAAACCTAAGTCCAATAAAAGAAAAGATAAATGTCGAAGCAACTGAGAGCGAGAGGGGGTAAAAGACAAAAAAAAAATACAGAACTAAATAAAACACAGGTAAAAATCAACGGCTAACAAAACTGGCACGAAACTCAATACCAGCTGTAAGTTCAGTTTGAGTTTGAGTTTGAGTTTGAGATGAGATGAAGAAATATTTCGAGTTCCCGACTCGCCAGCTACCGGGGGTAGAGTAATAATTTTTTAGCAAAGTGCGCCGGCGATGAGTGCCATGGATCGCATCGTATCGGATCGCATTTCACCTTCTTCTCTTTCAGGTGTCACCGATAGGCATCTCTTAATGCACAGGGCCAAGACCTCAGGCTCTGGCTTTAGCTCAGGTCAATACGGTGAGAATACGATGGCAGAGCACACACTTTACAGCTCCACACACACACACACACACAAACACAAACACGCACCTCCTTATCCTCCTTGGTCAGTTTCGGTTTTATTTTCGGCATCTTCCACCAAAAAAAAATACATAAAACAGGAAAAAATGCAGCAGTGTGGTCCGTAATTCTCATTAAGCGGAATATTCACATAATCCCGCATTTATTTGATATGCGCTGCTTGATAAAGACCAAAGGACTAAAGGAAAAACAGGAACCGAAACATGTGTGTGTCTGGGTTTTGTCTTTTGGTATTACAGGTACACAGAGATGTCAGGCACATGATTTGGCAAACTGAGGAGAATGAACTCATTGTACGGACACATATTTCCGACTTGCCAGTGAAAATAAAAGCAAACAATTAATAGAAATTAGCACTTGTTTATTGTCATATTATTGTAAGTTATTTTCTAAAACTCTCTTCGTTATATGATATTTTGCTGACTTGACTGTAACTAGATCTCTCCATCTCTGCTCAACTTTGTCAAATTAGCCAAATCATAGTCAAATCCTGTCGAGGTGCAATGCAGAAAGACTTCAAATAAACGACGCTACAAAGTATGCAACATTCTAACCGCAGTCAAACGTGATGCGGTTTCTATTTTGCAACAGTTTTTCGCAAAAGTTGCAGGGTACAAAAGTCCGAAACAAATAGTAATAAGTGTGAGCTTGAGATGATTGTTACCTTAAAGGTATAAAGAGAGAAATATTTTTTGAAGTATTTCCGACCATGACCAATTTAAAAAAAAAAAAAATTCAATTCTTTAGTTTCTACTTAAATTCGCTTCTATCTTTTGATAACAGAAGCTTACATTACTTCCGGCTTTACCAGGATTTTGTTAGTTTCAATTTGATTAAATTAAATTAAATAAATATAAGTTTTAAATGATGTACTCTCAGTTTTCATCATAATTTACTTTATCATTTGCTATATTTTTTTTTTGAATATTTTTATAAAAATTTCATATAGCTTCTGTAATATTTTCCCTGCATATTTAAATGTTGCATAACGATATCATTGTGCAAATTAGCTAAATATTACACAAGGCTTTTAGTCATAATCCTTTGAGCTTAAGATTGTTTCAGCATCAATCTATATTAGGCATATATAGTATTACGCCAGAATATACTAAACACTACCGTCTTCAGCTAAACACATAATACATAATAATGAAACGCACATTGGAACATCATTTATGTACACATATGTACGTAAGATTTAAGTAGATGTATGTTATACAAGATGATTGATGACAGGCAAAGTAGTTTGCATGAGATTGGCTTAAGACCCCTTGTATTCCAAAGTTAAACACAAACATGTGCCGAGGATTGGACGCTGGAAACTGAGTATAGCTGAGAAACTGTAGAGCTTGGTCAAGTCGCTGTTGTAATCCCTTGAACTGTCACACAGTCTGTCTGTCTGTCTGTCTGTCTGTCTTTTTGCTGTAATCGGCATTGACAATGACATTGCATATACCACAAGTCGTGGGTTTTACATGTAGATGTTTCCCCAAGAGAATCTCGAATTGCCTCTGAGAATAATAATTAAAATTCCCGCTTGCGATTGCAGATTTTATATTTATGTAGTTGTTTTTTTCTTGAGTAAAAACAATTGTCATAAAATTGGAATTGTAGTTGGTTTGGTTGCCTGCGATTGGAAATTGAAGAGGCAACGCTTTGAGGGTTTCGTTAAGCGGCTTACAAAAATCTTGCGTGTTTCATTGTTGATTTTATTTAACGAAAAGATTAACAACAAGCAATCTGAGAATCAGATTTGTCATAGGGGTTGCCAGTTTGCCAAAGCTTAATTACGAATCACATGCGAGTTGCTCACGTTGCTCTCAGGGACGTTTTGGGGAAAGCCCCTGATGTTGCAGCTTTGATCCTTGGTTGCGATTTTGGTTATATGATGCCAATTAAGTGAGGGGAGTTCAGTTTTTTTTGTGATTATAACAAAAGAATCTATCGTAGTTTGAGATCATTTTGATATTTTTTAAATTAAAAGCTAATCAGATTGACGTTTGATTAACTATTCGAAAGTTTATTATTATTATAGCCCTTATTATATCATTTTTATTGATCAACTTTATTTTTTAAGTCGATTAAAAATCAGGCTGCTTTTTTCTTTTACTATTTAAGTCAATTTTCTTTATATATATGAATTGTCGCAAGGTTTTTTAAAAATAAATATCTAAGAGCACAATTTTTTTCTCTCTCAAACTGATTTTAATTAATTTACTGACATTTTTATAAAAATAAGTTAAAATTTGCTTAAATTGCATAGGACGGTACTAACTTAATTACTATCTTTAATTTGCTGCAATTATTCGGAGAAATCCTTTGGATGACATTGTGTTTAAGTTCCTCTAATTATATTAAAATCAATTTGTCCTGTTTGTCTACTTGTCCGACCATTTTGGGTTACTCGATGCCAATTAACTAATGAAAATTGAGTTTCACTCAGTTGCATGGACGTGTCTGGTTTTCGGTTTTGTTATCATTTTCCCCCGTTGCATTGTTGCAAGTCGAAGCAGAGTCAGAGTCAGACAAAAGGCGGTTACAGAAGGCCATCAATCAGAGGCAGAGCTGAGAGAGGTAAACTCACAAAATTGAAACCTTTGGCAGAGTCAGTTGAAAGTGATTTACATGAGCACGCGTGTCTTTTGTTTAATTGTATCTGCCCACACAAAGACACAAAGATACACACATACACTCTGCATATTGGTTATATTTTCTGCAGTGTCTAGATAATTGATTAATGCACACATTCACAGACTACGACTGATTCAGGGCCTTCGCTTTTAATTATGCGTTACCAGCCATCAACGGGCCAATAAATCATAATCCATCAAAGATTTGCGGTACATGTCCGCTATGTGGCGGCTGCCACCGTTCAATTCTCTACCCATCCCCCCTTCCCCGTCCAACCACTGTCTGTCAGTCAGTCAGTCGGTTGGTTGGTTGCTCGGTTAATGCGCAATGCCTAATTGGAGAAGCGTAGCACTAACTATGGCTCAAGAAGCTGGCAACGGAAATGAATACTTGGCCCAGAAGCCGGGCAACTACTTAATGTCAAAAACAATAAGAAAGCCGACGTTGCTCAAAAGGTTTTTCACAATTAAACGCTTGAAAGGATGCGGACAGGCAGTCAGCAAAGTCGACAAAACCCCCTCATGGAACTTTTTACCCCACTGACACACACACACACACACACACACAGGGGCAGAGTCAAAAATGCACACGCATGTTAACGGAAAGGGCTGCTTCAGGGAGAGGGGGCGTGGCTGTCGACCCCCTGCTGAATAACAGAGCCGCCCCTTCAGTGCGTCGCTTGATTACAATCACTTGAAACTTGTGAGGCAGTTGGCTTTGCAATTGCAGTTTAACCCATAGGAAAATCATCCAAAAATTACAAGAGTGAACATTTCAACAACCAAAATTTAAAAAAGAAAATTTAGTCATGATAAAGAATATAAACAGCAACGGAACTAGATAGTTTGAGCAACATCCATTTATTAATCTACTTAGTTATGTATTAAAAATTATTCAACAAATAAATGCATATAATTTTTGGATAAAAATAAAGAAAAATTGCGACAAAGTTAGAAAGTTTTATTATTCGAGCTTAGAGTTGGGAAAATAACTTATTTATAATAAAGTAAATTATTTATAAGTGTCATATTTTTGAAAATCAATATAGGTAAAGTTTGCTTTCTTTTAATTTATTGTTTGGAAACAAAAGCTCATTTGCTTGTATTATTGCATATTTTAAATGTAAGAGTAATTATGCATCTTTTAAATATTAAATGTGATCTAATCAAATTCGTATTATCTTTAACTTAAAAAAAAGAAGACATCCTGAAGCAATCGTATCACACACTAACACAACTGCAACGAATTTCATAGGCAATAAAAACACGATTCTTTTATGAGTGGAAAGCACCAGCAGCGTTGTGTCCATTTATTACCCAGAGACCATCGGAGGGTTAAAGTATGTGGAATATGCAGGGTAACATTTTCGTATCCAACGATTCAGAGCTGTGTTTACAATATTTCTATTGCCGGCTGTTGTTTTACGACTACAGCAAAAAGGCTGCACCGTTAATTCGATTCGATTTCGAAAATGGCAACAGCAAACAACAGCAAAAAATAAATAGCGAAAATAAGGAGAATGGGAAAAGACATGCAACATGAAAATGAAAAATGAGATTGAAACATCGATGGTAATTTGAATTTAGGAATGTTGAATAAGATATAAGTAGAGAGCAACAGAGAAAGGAGATAGATAAATTGAGAAAAAGGGATAAATTTAGCAGAGAGTCAATGGAGATTGATCATTCATTTGTTGTCTTATTTTCAATGAGTTATGTTCTTCGTTTAAAATAATGTAAGCATCTAATTTATATTAGTAGAAACTGGAACTGTGGCAACAAAAAGAATATACATTCATGAAAAGCGAGAAAATGAGACAATTCCTTATGAATTAGTATAATATACTGGTAATATGGACTATTTATTTGTCTTATTATTTATTCACGTCAACAACCAGCAGTCACAAAGCGACAAAATTAATATATAATTAAAATTAATATATAATTAAAATTAATATGTGTAAACAAGTAACTGCAAATTAATTTGGAAAATTAAAGGAAATTTTATAGTATTTAACATTTGAAATGTATTTTTTTTCTCTGTACTCTTTGCGCACTCTATATTTTCCCTCCATTCTTTCTCAATCAACTCTTTATCTCAACTTGGGCTAATCAATCGTTCATCATACAATTATGAAGTTCAGCTTGCGAAATCGGATACCTAAAAAGCCAAAAATTTGTTTAAATAGAGACAAAATCTCTACCCCATATTTTTGAAATTTTGTATAGGGTATAATATTATGTGATTTATCGAATCAACCTGTAGTCTAAAAAATTTCATTTCAACTCAGTCGTTTTTCTTTATTTATTTATTTTTGACAAATGTTTTATTTTAAAAATAAAATATTTAAGACAATATATATTGAATATATTTTTCATTTTTTATCAGTGTGGAAATGTTGACCATTAGTCAGACTCATTTACTGCTAGTTCACTTATATTTCTCTTTCCCACTGTTACTCTAGAGTTTTCTCTGTCTCAATCTCTCTGTCAAGGCATTTGTCTTATTTAGACAGTGTTGAATGTTGTGTAGTAAAAAGTTGACGCCAAAGACTTGAACATCAACATCAGCATCAACGACAGCGCTGCAAATCGCATTAAGGACTCTTAATGAAAGTTACTGCATCCTGAGGCATGGGGAATGTATTTACGAGTATGCGTATGTGTGTTTGTATGCATGTATGTATTGTATGTCTATGTGTATGTGCATTTGTCGACATCGTTGGGCGATGATTGATTTCACGCTAAAACGATTTCAATCAGCATTTCCGTTCCTACAGTTTTTTCTCTCCCTCCCTCTCTCTCTCTCTCTCTCTCTCTCTCTCTCTTGACTTTTTTTCTGCCATTTCTTATTGCATTACGTCGATTTTAGTTTGCATTCGTTACTCAAGCGGGGGAGGCTTAGGCACAGCTGCCGTCCTTGTGTGGGAGGTGGTGAAAAGAGGTGGGGCGGGGAGTTACAAGTTCCGACTTGGGAATATACAGCAATCTGTTCCGTTTCCGCTGGACGAGGCAAACTGGGTCATGATTGGGCCTTGTCGTTAATTGTTTGAAGCATTTCATATTTGCCACTTGATTTGTTCGAGCTTGCGAGTGACAAGTAATCTCCCCCTGCCATTTCCCACTTCCCCACCCAATCGCCGTTTTACTGCTGGCAACTCACTTGTCTAGACGGACATCGAGCATGTAAAAACCTGTCAAGTTTTCACATATATCCTTGCGCCAGACAACGATAAATTTATTACCTATTTAGCCTTAATAGCCTGGCTTGTTTTTATGATGATGCCGTTGACATTCCATATGTGTATGTGTGTGTGTGTGTTTGGGGACGACAGTTTAATTTGTGATTAATTGACGTTAAAAGGGTTTAACAGTCCTCACCGTTTCCCGACCCCGATACCGATTTCGACATGAAAATCGAGTGACATGCACTCGACTCACAGTCAGATTCACTTTCACTCACTTTCGCTCAGCAACAGTCAAAAATAAAAAATTAAGGGGCGTGGACTGAACCCAATTTACGTTAATAGAACGGAAATTGCCACATGGATGCGGATGCTGCTTAATATAAAATTCATTTGAAGCATTTAATCCACTTTACAAATAAGTAAATAAATATAAAGTATTCTTATAAAATGTATTTCTCTAACATATTATAGTTTTGCAATAATAAAATGTATGGCCATGTTTTTGGTATTAATTTAAATATTTTTTTTTTAATAAAAAAAATGTATTTTTTTTTATAATTTTACGTATTCTGAAAAATAATGTATAAAAAATAAGGTTTTATCTTGATTGTAAAATCCAAATATTTTAAGATTTTTAATATTTTGAGAAATGATGAAATCTGACAGAAAACTCTATCAAATATAATTTAAAATAAATAAACACTATCTATACATTATCAGAGTGCTCTTAATTTAAGTGGACTTTCGTGGTAGAATAAAATTTGTACACTTTGTTAATGAAGACAATTAACATTCAAAAATATTCAGCCAACACTTACGAGTAAGTTAGCCGCAGGCAATTCATTTCCTTCATTACCACATTTTACCTGTCTACCTGACATGTCCGAAACAAACGACAAAAGTTGACTGGAAAACTTCCGTTTTTAGGCCAGCTTTGTGGCAAGAAGTTGAAGAAGACGGGGAAGAAAAACAACTGCAAATGGCATTAATAGTCTGAGTACGTGCGATGTGAGTGTAGACATAAGGAGTCAGAAAAACAATAGGAAAAGGGCCAAAAAAAAAAAGAAAAGAAAATCTCCCACGCCTTTTTTCTTGTGTTTTGACCGGCGGCAACTGAAAGTCGAGTGTTGTACCGTATTCCACACTGACCGCTTGATTAACATTTCCACAAGAACATATCTCCATCCCGATGAGACTTTGGCCACATTAATATGCTCGCCCGTCTGTGGGCAATATGTCAACGAATTCCTAAGCGGAACACGTACTCGAAACACTCGAAATTCGTGGAATGTGCTGCGGCTGTTGGAATACGAGTACCCACAAAGGATCCACACGGACTTGAAATCGTGTTAAGTTGGACTAAAGTCCAAAAGTTTTTTTTTATTATTTATTTTTTGAAAAGGTGAAGAGTTAATGGGACTGTGTTGTCTCTGAGTCGGGAGTCGGTAGTCGTGAGTTTTCCAAATGTATTCCCCAAATCCCAGAGAGCACAGTTTCTGCTAGCAAAAAGATGAAATCACTTTCACAAAGTGCTCAGTGCCAGCACAAAGCGACAAGTTCTCAGCCTCCCCCTCAATCCCCCTGGAGCGTACCTGCATTCAACGCTTCTCCCTGGAGTATTTTCATAGAGAGGGGCAAGTTTATCTAGCCGGCGACACGACTAACCAATTTTCAGCAAATTTAGTGCACAAAGGATATGCACAGATTTCCAGACAGTCACTGCCTTTGTCTTTAATATGTTTTATAATTGAATTCGATGCAAAAATTCATGTCCCTTTATTACACCAGCCAACAAGGCAAAGCAACAGTTTCAGCTTAATATATTATCTACAAAATTAAGTATTTTAAATTAATAATTACATTTACTAGCAAATATTTACAATTTATCTAGTTTAGCTTACACTTGTATACTTGTCTTGAATTTGTTTGCTACACAGTGTTAGTTCATCACCAGATTTCCCTCATCTTTCCCAATTTGGGTTACAGTTGGAACTCTTGTCTGTCTGTCTGTCTGTCTGTCTGCCATTAAGCTGCATCCTTTGTGGCGCCGAATCGGTATCTGAATGGATTTTGGCTTTGGCATTCCACATTCACAGTCACTTATTCACATCTGTATTCACATGTACTCATGTGCACATATCAGTTGTCTAGCAGCTGTCTGTGGCCTTGAATAGTCCCAAAGTCAAAGCCACAACTTAATCGCTCTTTGGGGAGCTACAATAGCAACAGGCACAACACCAACACCAACAACAACAACTACAACAATATTTTCAGCAGCAACATTACAACAACAAGAGAAGCTACAAATATGAAATGATTTCATTTGTTATTATCGCCAGCACTTGTAACTTGTTAAATTAAATTTTTGAGAAGGATTGATAATTAAATAACGAACTTTAGATACTCTGTCTCTACTTTTTGAAAAATACATTTAATTACGCTTTGCAGTCATTTAATTTAATTTATTTTCTTTTTATTTTTATTTTACTTCATCGTTGATTTTTTGAGAGTTTTTTACAGTAATAAGTCACGGAAAGTGACAAAAGATAGGTATAAAACAAATGGAGAGTGAAAAAAGTCAAACTAAAGAGAAATTAATTAGAAAACTTTATATTAATTATTAATAACTATTTATTTCCGTCAACGTCCTTTAGAATTTAAGTATCAGCCCTGATCCAGTTTTCACTTTCGGCAAGATTTATCAAAAAAGAACATCTTTAGCTCTTATTTCGTTCTGGAAATATTTTGCGAAAAGAATTCATTTTAAGTTGGTGTATTTAAATCTAATAAAGTTATCAAATATAATTTTAAAATGCTTAGCCAAAAATCAACTTGAAACATTACATTTTTTGAAATCTATAATATAAAAAGTAATAACCGGAACAGGCCTATATATTTCCCAAAATTTTAATTACATATCAATGTAGAGTTATGTAAGTTCATAAAGTTCTCAAAGATAAGACCATATCATATCATAATATCCAATTGAACCTGAAAAATGTATTATGAATACTAAGTTTATAGTTTATATATTTAACGATAATTTTGCAATAAAATTAAGTAACAGAATTGGAAATAAAATAGTTTACAAACTAATTTTTAAATTATATAAAATTTTAAATTGAATGAATTGAATGCTTAAAAATGTTGTGAAGTCTAAAAATACTTAGATATATAAAATGGAATTATATTTTGCTGATCACTATAGTAAATATAGCTTAGCTGGAGACAGAGCTCATTGAACTCAGCGATAAGCGGAAGTAAACATTTAAAAATGTGGTTGCATTATGGGAACAAAATCGGGTTGATATTTCTGTGGTCACAAACTAAAGAACCGCCAAGTGGTATAGCTAATGCCATGTCATGGGGTTTTTGTTTCGGGCGCAAGAGCGTAACGTTTGAACTCGCCTCGGCCTGGGATTGTGCCTTGGGAAATAGAGCGATTTTTGGTGTCGCCTGCCCCCTAGGGGCAACATCAGTTTGGGGCACGCGCACGCTCTGGCACTTCCTTGCGCCTGCTTGGCCACAGGAGTGGAACAAATGGGCGCAGGACGTGAGTGTGGATTGGGATGAGAACGAGAATAAGAATGAGGATGAGGATGAGGATGAATGGAAATACGAAACCTGACTCAGCTGCCTGCTTTGCATAGATGATGGCGACTTTAAATCGACGTCGTCGTCGTCGGCGGCATTTTCAATTTCATGGTTAATTGTGTTGCACGCGGCATTTGCCACTCGAGTCCAAGAGTGCCACATGAGTTGCAGAATGAGACGTGGCACATTAAGTTTCATAATTAGCACACCAAATGATTGCAATCCAACTGGCGGCATATGCAAATTGTCTTTCTTGCAAATAAGCAACATATGGTTAGTATCGTATAGATTGTGGTTGCTCTTGTTTTGGGGGCATGCAGCAGGCGGCAAGTGCATTCCTTGCAACTACGCAAAACACTCTTCTGTCTGACAAACTGCCAGTTGCCAGTTGCCAGTTGCAAGTTGTTTGGCAGCTGCAACTCTGGGTTCACTTTTATCTTTGACAATTACTAATGACAAATTTATTCACGCTGTCACTTAGTCGACTTGTCCTCTGTCCTCTGTCCTTTGTCCTCTGTATCTTATTCTTAGTCGCCTGTCTCCGTTCACTGTCACGTTTTTCTTTACATTGTTTATTTCCAGCGGAAAAACAATTCAAGCTGCAAAATGTCCTGAACCTGAGTCAATATTGAATAGAGCATTGCTCCATTGATCGTCCTTCAAGTCAAGATTTGTTTGCACCACTTTAATTAGAGCATTTTCTCAATTCCCTTGAAGTGCTACTCCTTCCCTCTTTTTTCCATTTTCGCTTTGATCTTTTCATATGCCATAGCTTATTGATTGACTTACTTAACTAGCCAACAGCTTACATGGCAGCCTCAGTGTCTTTTGAGATTGTCCAAGTAATTAATCAACTACAAGTACATAAATAAATGACATTTATGGCATCATCTACATAAAGACCAGAGCTTACCGAAGGGCCATCAACATGCTACGTATAGTCTACAGAACACACAAAATTTCATAATGAAATACCCTATAAAAGAGAAATATTTATAAATTAATTTTATATCGGACAGCTGAAATAAAATAATAACACCAAATTTATATAATTTCTTATTTTTTACATATCTGTAATTTTAGAAAAATTCCAATGAAATTGAGAATTTTTTTATTTTATTTTATTATTATCATTTTCATTTTTATTATGGATGTCGTTAGAACTTATTTTAAAGGAACTGTAAAAGACTTGAGAGTCTTGTAGTTTGAATTAATTTGTTAACAAGTATTTATGAAGACATATACAATTTTTTAGAGCAATATAATAGAATAGTTTAGTATGCCATTCATAATAAATACTGTTTTGTTTATTCAACCATAAATTTATTAAAATATTCCTTATAATTCAACAAATGTTACAGGGTATAGTCAGTACATATTTGTGCATATTACTGGAACTCTGACAATTTCGGTGGTCGTGCTTATCTCTTCTGAAAACATCATCAACTCGACGATCATTAAAGCTCACACACAGTCGGCGTCGCAGTCGTCGTCTGATCCGTTGGCTGAGTCTGAGTGTGAGGGAGATGGGGAGAAAGGAGGTAGGATCGGGTTAACGAAAGCGAAACGATCTTGATGGGCAGCCAGTGGCGCTGGAGCCTGGCCAATTTGGGAAACGCTCACCGTTTTAATGCTCTCCAGACACGCACATTTGCCGAGTTGCCGAGTTGATATCGAAAGGGGCCAAAGTAATATTTGCGAATGAATCGAATCGAATACGAGTAATGAATGCATAACGCAATAAATTTGTAAAATTTAAACAATGCAAAGCGAACAAATTATTGCCGCTTGAATGGATCTCTTGGACCATTCTCAGATTGTTCAGTTCTCATGTATTTCGCATTTAGCCTGGGCACGCCCCAAGCTAATCACAAAAACTCAAAAAAAAAAGAATTTAAAAAAAAAATGTATAATAAAAATACGAAGGAATATTTTCAAAAGGGTTGCACAATGAAGCCAATAAACTGTGCCTGCAAGTGCTTCCGCGCAATTTCATTCATTCCCCATTCCCCATTCCCTATGGAGTGAGACGCGATCTACGAACATTTCAGCATTTCAACATTTCAATAAACAATGCCACATCAAGGCAACAAGCTGGCGCCGAGCGATTTTTAGGTATTTCCCATTTGCTTTGTGAGCGGCTCTTTGATTCCTCTAGCTGCCTATTTAATTGGCCAACGTTCAACGTTCCAAGTGGCCCAATCTATTCCCTAGGGAGTGACTTTGGAATAGAGGATGAACTCAAATTGGAATTTTTACCCACGCCATATGCAAATTAATTGCCTCAAGTTAACAGATTCATGTCAAGTTTGATTTTATTTGAAATATTTGTGGATAATGAAGTCTTTTATAGTCGCAAACTGTCAAAGCCCAATCAAAATAAATGCAATGTTTACGTTAAATTAAATAAATAACTATGAGAGACTCTTTGCTCTGTTGTAAGCTATGTGTATTTCAAATGAATATTTTAAAAGTAATAATATATTAACCCACTTAAGCAAAATTCATTCTAGTGAGAATATAATCTAAAACAGCTTATGTTACTAATATTTCATCATATTAAATTCTGTGAAATTGATAAGATTATAAAGCATAATAATTCCCAAGAAAGGAGGAAATCCACATTTAAAATAAACCTTATCTGCGTTAAGTATAAAGAGCACAAGCTCAAAATCCGAAATTATACGTAAGTTTGTTTATTTTTCAACAGATTTAGATTTGCTAAAATAAAAAAAAAAAAACCTTAAAAGATTGTAAAAATCTTTAGAATTTCAAAAAGAAAGAGAAAGCATCATCTCTCTCTCTCTCCTTAACTCATACTCAATTTAAATGGCTTTAGAGCACGCCCTTGGCCTAGGCCCTTAAATGAAGCACCGCAAACATCTTTTATATACAACATATTTCGTATTGTTTTTTTAATCAAGGTAAAGAAAAAAGCAGCACCTTCGTTTTCAGCTGGAACAGATTGTAAAACGGAAAGCATGTCATTAAAAGGCGCAAATATTTGCATAATGTCTAAGAATTTGTAAGAATCTGTAAGAATTAGCTATTAGAGGTTGTCGTTAGAGGGTCTGCAGGTGTCTTAAGTTGCCTGTCGAAGCTGGTCTTAAGTCTGAATAACTGCGCATAATCCGACAGACAAATGTTTTGAACGAGGGACAGTTGGGTTTCTCTAATCATGGTAATTCGAGTCCAGAATGTGTGACAGTTGTTGGGCTAATCCCCGCACAAATGTCATGAATTGTGCCCTGGCGAGGTGTCAGCAAGCCAAATGTAATAATTTTAATGATTTTTCATAAATGTAAAGTCCCTAAACGGGGGATGGTTGGGGTTGTCACTGGCAATGGGATTGGGATTGGCACGCGTTCTACACTGCACTTAAGGGTAGCGTTTCTGCCCGCTGTTATGACATAGCCCTCATCCGGCTGCACCCTTTTCGGCCTATTAAACATGGAGACTACACACCACTGAGTCCATTGTTGTACTCACTGTTGTTGTTGTTATAATTGCGCATATTTTAAAATACAAATTAGCAACGCTGTAGCTGAATTTCAATAACGTTTTAAATGCCCGCAGGCTCTTGTTGTATCCGTTGTCGTATTCTATATATACTGAGAGTGTGTGTTAAGTTCTCTGACTTTTAACAGCAAGACGCATGAGAGGGTTGCCTTGAACTTGCCACACCATATACCATACGAGTGTACTCGTATTCATAGCCAGACCAGACATCCATGCATCAGGCGTCATGCATTCAGTCTGTGGCATTCACATTGGCATTTCATATGCGAGTAACTCGTAAAAAAGCCATGAAGCCTGCAGCAGTCATCACAACAACAGCGTCAAGTTGAGCAGTTTGTCAAGCGAGCTGAAACTGTTCGCTTTGCTTCTGAATTTCTATTTGGAAATACCCTGTATTCTAGCCAAAAATATAGATCAAATCAATGGAAAAACCAATAATTTTAAAAGATTTAATTAAAATTGGACATGTATATATGAAAAGTGAGAACAGATCAGATCATGACTTAGTATTGAAATTAATTAATAAATAAGAGGTTATTCGGATTTTTAAGAAAAGTTTTTAAGAAAGTTTCATATTTTTTATCCTTTTTATATCCATTTTTTTAAATTGTTTTAAGTATAAAAATATCAACCATCGTGTTTCACAATTGTACCAAGAATGATGCTAGCTTTAAGATATATAGATACCTACCTTATATCACAGTGTTGCTTATTAATACTTATTGATAATGACCGTTTTATTTAAATTCAAAATCAAATGAAATTATAAAAATTTTTGCCATTTTTATAATAAAGTATAGAATTTTCGAGCTTTATGCTAAAGTATCATAATTCTGTATTTATTCCATTAACCTATAATCTATTCCAACTGTACATATATTTAATAAAATAAATAAATTATAGGACTGTTCTATCATTTTGGATGGTCTCGAAAAATTGTATAAGATGAGAGAAAAGAATTTAAGTAAAATAAAGACAGATAATATAAAACAAAAAATTAAGTCAAAAGTCTAAAGCTTCCGCTAGAGGAATATTGGTAAATTTAGCGGAATAAACATAATAATCTGCAGCTGCGAAAAATAAAAAGTTTAGCTGCTGCTGGAAAATAAATTCTAATCTAGCTGAAGAATATAGGAAATACTTGAGTTCTACTGAGCATCTGTTAGTCGCGCACACTTCATCATGATACCAAATTTTCATACCTGTGCATAAATAGCAAACACTTTTCGGATTTGCAGCTTCAAACATGAAGCTGCAGCTAAATTTAGAGCTAACCTGATCCTGAAGCTGAAGTTGAAGCTACCTTGGCGCTACATTTATCACTGCCAATTCGGGCAAACGACTCGTCGTCGTGACATCGCTGGCAACTTTCGGGTGGAGACGTGGTGATACACTGAGAAAAAAGACCAACTTCCAAAATCAATAACATTCATCTTAAATATTTTGTTCTTAAAATTAGATTATTTTAAGACCAAATTACTAAAACTAAGATTATTAATCTAAAAAATCTTAAAATCTTGATATAAGAATATAAATCTTAAATTGTTAGGAAAGTATAAATAGGTACTATTTCGAATCAAGCTAATCCTGGCACCGAGTTAAATGTAAATATATCAATATTTAAATATACAAAAAATTAAAAAATATAAAAAATTTTGGAACATTTTTTTTATCAGTGTACGGCATCGGATTGGAACAAAGCGCCAGAGTGTAAATGGAATTCTGGCAAATGAAATTGCAAAAGGCAAAAGGCAACGTAAGAAGAAAACAGGAAAAAAAAATTGAATATAGAAAATGTTGTTAGCTGAAATGCAGCCACATGATTGTTGGATTGTTTGTTGGATTGTTTGTTGGTTTGTTGGGTTCTTGTTTTTGAGTTATTGGTTTAGAATTGATGTGGTTCTGTTGCTAGGTAGTTCTCACCGGAACAGAGCTCAAAACGCTTAGAGATTTCACTTAAAGCGTTAGACAAATGTTTTGTATTGCTTTGTCTGTCACATGTGACAAATGGTTTGGCAAAAGTGTAGACGATGTTCAAATTTGCATTGAAACACACTTGAACTATGAGGTATATGACTTTATTGGCCAAGTAACCACAAGATAAAATAATATTAGACAAGCTGGATCAAAAGTCGACAAAGAGTATTATTACTCAGTTCTCAGCTCGAGTGGTAGAAATTAGTTACTAGAAATTTAACGAGTTAAATTAATTTATAACTGGTCGAAATCATAGCGTACCGATTCACTTGGCAAGTGAAATAGTTAGAGTATTCACAAGTCGACATGAGTTTGATTTGCTGAATTTACTTTTCGCTGATTTTTTGCCTGTTCAAAATTTGTCATAGCCACATTTTGGCAACGTTGAACACATGTAACTAACTTCAACAATGCAACAACTTGCTGCACTTGTTACAAGCTCCAAAGTTGTGAATTGAAATTTAACAATCGCACAGCAAAAGTTCTGAGTATTGGACTTCAAGTTACCCTATAATTTTGTGCACTTAAATGGTTAATTTGGAGCATACTTTTTTATTCGACTTTATGAATATTGATAAAAATACTATTTAAAAATTGAATTTAAATACTGTTTAATATTGAAAATTAATAAACTCAGTGCTTATATACTTAGTGTATATACTTAGTGCTGCGTTTCTGATACCCTTCTTGAACTTTGTCATATGTACAGGGCATTCATAGTTACATTTAGCTACATTTAGCTTGTAAATCTCTGGTTCTACTTAAAGCTGCAGCTATTATGTACACCGAACAAAAGCCATGTCCTTGTCCCATCCCCCCTCGAGCTTTGGCATAAACTTTGCCAGCCACATTCAACACTCACATGCCGCATGCCACATGCCACATCGAATCCAAGTGTGCCCCGTGTGTGCACTTCAGGCGCTGATAACTTATCTGCGACTCTGGGGCGATGTCTGTTACAAATGTTGCAATATTTATGCCCCATACACAGGCACAGGAAGTTCGTATTATGATTTGCACATTATGCAAATTGCCCTATCGTAAATACTTTTTCCTGCCTCGTCCCCCCTCACACGCTATTTCAATACGCAAGAAAAAAGGAAACAACAACAATAAGAAGAACTTGTAAAAGCGCCGCGTCGTGTGCACATGATAAATGTGATAAGCGATATTTGGCAACAATGCGAGCCATACTATTTATATGGCCAACTCTGTAAATTTATGCGCTAATAAATGCGACTTGTTTAGCTTTTTGTCAAAGCGAAAAAAACCGACATAAGTGGAGGAATTGATATGTAGAAAGACAGAGAGACAGGCAGATCTTAAATCTATATAGGGTCGCAAGTATTTCCCTCAGCTTTTTTTAAAAACTTGAATCAAGATCTAAAGCAGTAAGATTGACAGAAATAGATCTTCTCTTGAAGGGATATTCCTCTCTTTATGATTTTACTTCACTTGAATCAAGATCTTTAAGCTATGGGATGATTGTAGATATATCAAATTAAAGATACAGATTAAATTGACTGTTGAAGCTAATTAAGTAATCCCGGCATTTGGTCCTATACGTTTAAATCGAGATATAGTTATGTTAAGTTAATATTTTTAAAGATTAAAACAAATAGGATATATAGATAGGATAAGATTAAGCTTCTTAATGGTTTAACGTTAATTTTTCATATTTAAATATCACCAAAATGCAAAAAAAAAAATAAACTGTAGGATATCGAATTTATACATAAAGGTATAAATATACCTATGAACAAGAAAATATGAATAGAAACACCGGTACTTATTGACTGGACTATTGATGATTTGGAAGAATACTCAATCACACACTAAAAACAGGATATACTTTTTTATTCACTTATTTATTAATGCACGACTAAAAGCAGTCGGCAAAGAAAAAATTACCAAGTATAACAATTAAGTTAAAGATTGCAAATACAAATAAAATAAAATATAAATTATGAACTGTAAAGAAAACAAATTAAAGTTAGATCTGGCGTAAGCAAAAATTATAAATGATCCAACATTTGTTGCAAGGATTGGGGAAAACCCAGAAAAACCCAATCAGATCAATAAAGATTAGTATTGTAAATAATAATAGAATGAATGTTAGACTAGTATAAAGTAACATAGCAAGTTATTAGTATTAATATGGTCAGGGATTTAACGATAGGTATTGGAAAAGTGCGGATTTTAGTGAAGGGTGAGGGGGAGAGAGTTATGAGTACGGAATAGGACATAGGCATATTGAAAAGATATCTGTCTAATATAAAGGTATAGGAAATTCAGTTACCTAATAACTATTCTGTAATAGTTTTTGCCACCAAAATTTCAACTAGTATCATAAGAGCACTTCCTCAGAGTCTCAGACAACGTCTTAAATGGAGAAGCATTAAGAAGCATAGCTTTAATAAGTTATTCTGTTTAAGTTTTAAGGGTTTTTGATAAGTACCCGTAGAAGAAACCATTGCAAAGCACTTAAGCTGCATTTGGTGCTGCTCAAAGGTGCGACGAGGCCAACGCTGAATGGATGAGCTGAAGGCATCCAATTAGAGCAAGAATGGCGTAACGTGTAAATCCTGTCGTTGACTTGCAGCGAAATGCATTTAAAATATGCACAGTCAAGCTAGTAGAAAGCGAGAGGGGAGGAAGGGAGAACAGTGGCAACTTCTTCACAGAAACAGAGTGAGAGAGATAGAGAATCAACTCACTAAATGCATCACGTATTGGATTTTGACATAAACGCTTGTCCTCGTTAGCACCGCATCGTGTTGCATGGCCAAAAGGTGGCACTTGGATTTGGTTTTGGGTTTTGGATCTCGTTGCAGCTGCAACTGCCCGCGGCGCCAGTCAAAAACTTTTATAGCCTGCCACGTGGAGGCGCAAGAGGCGGAGACGCAGCAAACTTTGAGAGTTGTAGGCTGCTGGCAGCATTGATAAATTGCCGTTGAGCATCGTTGTCGTTGTCGTTGTTGGCTTTAACCTGGCTCAGATTGTATGCAAAAATTTAACATTAAAAGAAAAAAAAGAATCAAAGTGGAATCTTTAGATGGCTGAGAGAACGACACTTGGCTGCAGTTGTAGATCCCTTGAGTGTTGACTGACGGCGTTGAAATAATGTGGCCAATAAATGTCACAGTCACTGCAGTTGCTCTTCGCTCTCCTGCCTCTTTATCAGCCCCTGCTGTTTGCTCCTTTCATGTCTTTCTTTGGCACTGCAAATTGTATATTTAAATGGCAGTTAAAGTGGCAACACGTTTCATATTCGTTTGAAGTTGTCGATGATGAGTGATCACATGCTCCTGTTGCTACTACTGCCCCATGCCCCATGCCACCTGCCCCTTTTCATTACCCTGCTCCTGTTGTAAGCGTTCCATGAATGAGTTTATAAATATTTCATGGACTGCGCAGCGTAGCGGAAGTCTCTCCAAGTCCGAGTGTTTACAATGAATCATATTTTCATGAGCAGCCTCCTGCCCAACCCATCTCTCCCTTCTTTCCTTCTTTCCATCTATCCATCACCTACTCCCACTCTTTATTTACACTGCCCTCCTGGCATGCAGTTCTTAAAGCTGGGCAGGCTAAAACAAAGGCATATTTGCTGTACTTGCATAAACAATTCATATCTTTAGAGCAGTCTGCCTTTTAATACCCTGTATTTATGCAATGGGGTTGTATCTAAGTTAGCAACGCTTTGTATAATGCAAGCAGATAATATAATAATAAATAATATTGTCATTATCAAATTAACTTTTTGCTTATTCCATTCAGGCTATTTTTTAATCAAACAAATACAGATACATCATTAATATTAGCTTGCAAATAATGCCTAGAAATATTTTAATACATTTTTAAAAATTCATCTATAGGGTGTTACAAATAATTATAGGGTATTTAAGATTCCATCACGTGCCACAGTCAAAACTTAACTCTTTCTTTACGAATTTATATTTATTTGCCTTTAAACAGTTCAACAAGTCTAATCAAACTGATTCCAGGGTATTTAATAGTCCATCACTAAGATCAATTGCATTCTTAGTTATTCTCGTCGTAGTTCTGGACATATTCATATTCATTTGCATTCAATGCAGCCAACTCAAGTGACAATTGTGAGTGTCATCGCCGTCTCTTGAAGCTTCTCCTCTGGAGCATTTGCATATCACTTGGCGGAATATGAGTACGAGTACTCACATATCTTTAAAATGGCAAATCAAATGTTGCCAATTTGTGACAGACAACATCAACTTCAATTTGCATATCTCCGATGTTAACATCAGCAATTGTAATTTCTCTGACTCAATATACTTAAGGAGAGCATAAATCAATTTCAATTTCAATTAACTTCAAGTCTCGTTGATGAAATTATCTTTACTTTCTGAAATTGATAGTTATGAGTTAATCATAAAGTCCGGGTTTGGTTGTGGTAAAGTTGCTAGCTCAAAAAGTTGACCATCTTCACAAAGATATAAGTTGCTTAAAACTCATCCGATTTTCAATCGGAATGTCATTTTGATCATGATTTGGCCTCTAAATTGATTCTGCATTTAATTTTTATCATCTAGAAAATTTGATATTTCTTCGATACTAAGCCATCTATCATCCAATTTTCCATACATACCCCTTGACATTTTGTTCAATAAATTTGATCTCTCATAAATTCATCAAAAATTAACCGATTTTCAAGCGGAATGTCATTTTGATCATGATTTGGCCTCTAAATTGATTATGCATTTAAATTTTTATCATCTAGAAAATTTGATATTTCTTCGATACTAAGCTATTTATCATCCAATTTTCCATACATACCCCTTGACATTTTTTCAAAAACTTTGATCTCTCATAACTTCATCAAAAATTAACCGATTTTCAAGCGGAATGTCATTTTGATCATGATTTGGCCTTTAAATTGATTCTGCATTTACATTTTTTAAATTTTTTCTAGAAAATTTTCCCGAAATAATAGGGAATAAGCAGTTGTTTTAAAATAAGTGATTTTTTTTAGTAAACTCATTATAATTAATTTAGATAATATATATATATAATAATCTATATGAAGATATCTTTTTCTTATTCTTGTGATTTACTTGAAAATATGTTTGAAAATATTTGCGACACTCTTGGCGGTCTTAGCTGTACTTGACAATTCCAATGGAAATTTCCCCAAGCCATTTTGTGAAAGAATTTCCAACGAAAACAGTTTCAGTTGGCATTATCAAAATCCCCAGCTAAAAATAAATACAATACAATTCAATCTATTAATTTATTTTCTTGTTTTTTATTTGGGTTTTTTTTTAGGTACTTTATCAGAAATTCCATTCGTTGACAAAATTAATGATTGCCGCAAAAAACTTTAGCAAACTGAGCCTAAGATTTTTCGAAACTTTTAGATTACTTTGAGAGAAGCAAACAATTGTTGTAGTGGCTGTTGCTGTTGCTGAAATACATCTATCATAGAGCTCTTAGGTATTTTTCACAATTTATTTACGTCACCTGCCACTTGCTACTTGCCACTTGCCACTTTGGCATTTTGCATATCTCCATTAGTTCGAAACTCGTATTTGTTGTTCTCATTACCTTTTTCCTCACTGTTGTTGTTGCAGTTGGTTTTCCATGTTGTTGCCAAGCTTTTGCTCATTTTTCTTCCTTTTTTTGTATTTATTTGGGACAAGGTGTGACAGTTGACTGGGAGGGGGGAATGAGGACTGCCAATTTGACACTCTTAAGGATTTTTTGCGAGTTTGACATGCGTAACGCCATTAAATTTATCAATTGCTCAACGCACCCTTAACTGTCAACGGCGTTATCGTTGTTGTTGTTGTTGTTGTTGTACTTTTTATTCGACATTATACAAATTTACAACTTTTTTCAATCAACGCTCAAATCGCGCAACGACATAGACGCGTGGCTCCTGCGGTTGATTTCGATTATTTACAGCATCAAACTCTGGTTTATCCAGAACTCTGCATAGTGGCAATTTATCATTAAACGGTGAAATGTTTTTCAAAGTGTAACTTAAGCAACAGTTTGGAATAGGAAGGGGTGGAGAAAGGGGATTTTGTCGAAGGGCAACTTGGGAGGAGTTTTTGAGTGGTGCAAAATCTGTTGACAAGCAAATTGTGGTGAGTGAAATCACCTCCATACAGTAGAATAATATCTTAGAAAGGAAATGAATAAGAATGCCATGATTTTGATAACGAATACGAAAATTTCCTAAGAAACAAAAAACTTTTTAGGCTTGGGAATATTTATCAGTACATTGATGGTCACCACTTCTCAACCATTTTGTTAGAAAGTATGTAATAGGAGTCATATTGAATATTTTTTGCATATTGTCTTCTTAGCTGATTTCACAACATTTATGCATTTTTTAATATTCGTAAGATTTATTGTGGCCAGCATAAATTGTATTGTCATTTCAGACATATAAGTTTATTGCCTTATTTATGGGTACAATAAAAATGGGAGTTTTGTAAAAGAAATCGAAGCATGCTTTATGCTTATGAGAAGGTGTGTCACAGGTGCATTTAAAACGAGGCAATATCGTAGTGATAAAATTGACATGAGTGGGCTTTGCGGGAGGTCCCATTTAACAGAAGATAATACTTTAAGAACTGAAGTCTCTTTAGTCATTTTACGACTGATTCTTTTGGCATCCAGGTGGCAAGTGGCAAACTAACGGAACCACAATATGACAAGGAGTTTTCACTTTTATGGCCAGCATTTAACAGGCCATGACACAAACACGAAGCATGCCCCGCCGGCAAAAGCGGCAAGTTTTTCATCATCAATTTGCTTTATGGCTCGGAATGGCGACGGTGCAGCCACTTGTCATAACAGCGGTGAGTTACCAGCCATCCAGTTACCAGTTACCAGTTACCAGTTCACGGTTTGCTTAAACGAAAAAGATACAAGATACAAAACTGCAACAGTCGTGAGGAGTGCGGCGGTGGTGGGAGGGTGGGGTGGGTGCAGTACTAACAATCCCGTACCTAACCATTGTCATTGCCACTTTGCCAACATTTTCACACTCAAGCGTTGCAGGCAGCGACAATTTGTCTGCAAGTTGCTGCGCGCCATGACAAGGGCGAAACGGGGGTGCTGCACAGTGGACAAAAATGCACATTTAAGCAGTAAAATATAATATTACAAAGGGTAATTGTTTATTGAAATACATTAATTAATAATAATACCTTCTCTATCTATACCCTATACACTCCTACAAGGGATAATTTATAGATTATAATATTTTTAACATTTTTAACAGAAATAAAAATGAAATAGTAATTAAAAAATTATGTAAAACAAAATGTGAATTTTTCTATTCTTGTAAATGGTACTTAAAATATACAATAGTTTTTTTTTATTTAAACAAAAATTTAAATAGTCAATTATTAAATTTAAATTCTTGTGGGTGATTTTAGTAACGGTTTAAGTCTCCTTAAAGTATGTAAATTTACAAATATATCCTGTCATATTTTTTCAGATTAGCCACAAATAACAGTAGTACGTGAAAAATTTAGTATCTCCAGTTTTTTAGTAACTGAGAACTGAAATCTACTTAACTGCCAAACAATAACTAATGTAATAATTATTTGTTATGTATGAAATACATACATTGTCTTTTACTTACGTTTGCAACCTTACATTTTATTTGCCCATTTTCAATGTGCAAATAGTGCATATCATTGTACCACTGTGCAACGATAACACGACTGGACTTGAAACTGGAGCTGGAATTGTAGATGTGGCTGAAGCTAAAGCTGGCCGAGAGTGTTTACCCGTGTTGCATGTCTACGGCCGTGTAACTGGCTTGTATCTTTGTAGCGTTTCAACTGTGGATCTATCCACCCTTCACTGACCACGTCGCTATGTCGCTTCGGCGATTTTGTCAACATTATTCAAGCATAAACATGACCCAACAACTACTGACGAGCCAATGGAGGCAACATGATGCCACGAATGGAAATGGACGTGGAAGAGGAAACGGATGCGAATTCAAACAGATCCCAAACGAATGCTACAAATGGTGCAAAACGGTTGAAACAAGCATTTAAACGTCGTTAGGTCCTGTGCAAATCAAGATAAATGGCCCTAGAACATGTGAGACAACCCAATGTGGGTTGGTTGGGTCAACAATTCGAACGCAGTTGCAATTGGAACTGGACCAGGTGGACATTGTTTCTTGTTTGGTTAGGACATAACAGTAGCTAAGGAACTAGAGTAACAGCTGATTTGCTTGAGGCAAGCAGCAACTTTGACATGTTTTTAAAGTCAAACACGCTTAAGCTCTCCCCTTACAAATGAGTAACGAAAAGTCGACTAGGAAAAAAGTTGATAAGAAAGCAAAATTTCTAAGTGTTTCAAAGAACATTAAGTTTATTTAAATTCTCAAACAGTTTCAGCTCTCCCTTCCCAAATTCGTGAAAAGCTGATAAGAACGCCAAATTTCGAAATGAGTCCAAGATTCAGTTTATGAACAAATATAAAATATGCTCGTCATATGAGTATACTCAAACCGCCCCCTTATCAGCTTATAAAGAAGAAGACTCCTTTACCAATGCGGAAAACCACAAACAAAGTTTATAGCTAAACAATTTCCGGCCGTGCGTTTACATTATTAGCATATTGACGAACGGGGCCCAAAAACTGTCTAGTCATAAAACTTTTACCAGCGTAAGTATTTGGAGTATGTATTTGAGATGGCAAAACTTTTACTCTGGCATCACACAAGTCAGAGCACATTATCATCGCCAGAGTTCCCCGCAGACATCAGACCAGACGTCAGAGAGGATTAATCTGAACTCCACTGCCAGGAACTGACGGTGTGGGATATGTAAAATGAAATTAAGTCACGGCTGAATAAACACGCTCTCACATTTTGGCTTTAAAAACCCAAAGCAAAGTTTGCTGCAGCTTTGCCCTAACCACACAAAAACTGCATGCAAATTTAGTTTCTTTTGATGAAAAATCTCACAAGGAAATGTCAGTAGCTCCCTTGAATATTTCTTCTTGATGTTAACTTTATCACGTCGAAGAAATGTCATTTTCTTATACCTCTCGGGTCTGAGAGTTAGTTTTCATTGCAACAGCTAGTTTCTCCATAGAGTGAAAAGTTTTTCTCACAAAACTGAAGAATTCTCCTCTCGAAAAAAGCATCCGTGTTTAGCTTACTTTGGTGAAACAGCTCTTCTTTCTATCTACACTTCGATATTGATATAATTATCCATGTTAATTTTCACAGATTTTTAAAATAATTTTTTTTAATACCCCAAGAGTATTATGCAAACTAATAGTAAGTTTAATGCAGCAAGTTTAACTATAAAGAGAAAACTTTTCATTCTCAAAAAAATAAGCTGCAGCTTTCCTCGCCAGATAAGGAATCTATATTAAGTTTATTTTGTTAGATTAACCATTATGCATTCATAGTTATTTTGAACACACAAAGAACAAATGATTCTTCTAAGTTCTGTAGAATCTTAAGTAAACTAAGTTATTATTCAAAAAGTAACGTTTTCTTTCGTCGGTTTAACAAGCATATTCATTGGAAATTTGCCAATTGACATCTATGTTAAATTACAAATACCAAATAAATTGCATTATCTGTCGTTCATCTAGTCAACCAAACTGAGAGTGAGTTCACAAGGCAGCAGCTTAATTATTGTACAGATAAGATAGTCCCCATTTTTGGACTATCCACTTAGATCCAAACTATGTACGTCATTAAACTTCAAACGTCGGTGCAGCTTCATTTGCAGCATAAAACGCACAAATTGCCAAGCATTTATTAAAAAAAAACAAATCGAGAAGAGAGGAGAGTCCAACCATTTGAATTCCATATATATAAGGCGGAAGCAAGGCAAACATAATCAGCATCAAGATGCCACTCGAAAGTTCAAATACATTTGCTTGATTC
Source organism: Drosophila innubila (assembly GCF_004354385.1). Classification (NCBI taxonomy): domain Eukaryota; kingdom Metazoa; phylum Arthropoda; class Insecta; order Diptera; family Drosophilidae; genus Drosophila; species Drosophila innubila. Next base: position 4,961,137 of record NW_022995372.1, on the reverse strand, counting down.
AGATTCAGAGAGGAAAGGAACGATTCCAAACAATTTAAATGAGACAAAAAAGTAAAAGCAGATATCATTTCAATTAAGGCAATTACTATATTACTATATATTTCCAGTTCATATCAACATCTGCTTCATTAAAATCAAATGCAAATCGCTTTAATGATGAAATGGCAACAATTTGCCTTTCCTTTTTAGCATTTCTAGCAGAAAAATGTAAAAAGCTAAAAATAAATGGAGAAGGGAAACAGTTTGCCATGTAGACCTGTCGATACCCTGACCCTAGATTTTATTTATATAAATTTATTCAGTCATCAACCTATATAAAAAAATATAAAATAGTGCTTTGATGATCACTAATAAAGTTGTTCACGATTCCGACTCAATAATATTTATTAGTCCCTCGATAAATTTCGATATATTTAATATTGTCATTCGATTTTCTGCTTTTGTAGCTGCTGACTTATAAAATAATATTTATTTTTTAACATGATCCACCAATATTAGTACTACATATTTATTTAAAAAAAAAATCACTTAAAATATTATGTATAAAGAGTGAGTATAATTATATAATAATTATTATAAAAAGTCTAAAAAGTGAGTGTACAATTAAATATTGTACTGAGTGTATATAAGAACGACCACAATAATATTAAGTAAGTATTTAAACATAAAATAAGTTCTCGTTGTGGTAGCTGATTATTCAAAGGCCTTGACTTCACTGATAGGACGCGGTTTCACATATTGCTAAACATTGCTTTGACTCAACTCAGAGCTGCTAATCTAATTCAGTTTTTATTGGTCTCAAGCAGCAGACGGACGCGAATAAACCGCTCAACATTTAAAGATTGTCGCGTAAATAAAGAAAGATGCAAAAGTATCTCACAGTGTTTTTTGTTCTGTTCATAATTGTGCCAAAATGTTCACTAAGCTTAAATTCAAATGTGGATAGCAAAAAGATTCAGGAAACGATTGCAGAAAATGAAAAGATGCTAAGGAAATTAGAGTGGGAAATCGAGCAAGAGGAAAAGAAGCTGAACTTTGATAAAGCAAAACATGATGTGAAAAATCTAATTTCAAGTTTGGAAAATAAATTTAAAGAATGCGAAGCACAAACCAAAAATCAAACAAATAATACTCTATACAATATATTAAATGAAATTAGAAATATCCAATCAAATAGCCAAAAGAGCGAAACCAAATTAAAAGAAAAAGATGAAACTATCGCAAATCTGAGAGCTCAGCTTGAAAACCAATCAAGAAGTCTGAGCATGACAGTAAAACAAGAGGACGAAATAGCCGAATACAAAAAACAAATTGACAATTATAAAATCGATATAAGAAAATTGCAATCGGATAAGGAAAATGCTATCATTAAGCACAAAGATTATGATTGTAAGATAAAAAGCTTAGAGTCTAATATTTCATCATACAATAGTATGATGGATAAGACAAACGAAGAAATATCAAGGCTGAAATTAGCTATAAAACAAAGTAAGATAAAAGTGAAAGCTCATGTCACATAATATTTATATGTAATATCAATTTAGACAAACCTCAACCATGTAAATCAACGGCATTAAATACTTCCATTAATAAACTGCAAACGGACCTCTTAGCTTGCACTAGGAATCTGACGAATTCTCAAGAGGAAAACAGAAAGTTCAGTTCTCAACTTCTGGACAAGGATAGGAAAATTAATGAGAAGGAAGAACAACTAGGTAACTTAAGCAAAGGCAATAGTAAACCAATCAATAGAAAGATTTTAATTTCTTACAGATAAATGCCAAAAAAATAATTCAAACTCAGAGATATTGAAACGCACTAAAATAAATCTGCAAAAAGATTTATGTAAGACTACTTTGTACGGATAATTCCAATTTTAATCTTTTCATTTAAGCTTCATGTAAGGCGAGTGACACCCCATGCAAAACGGATTTTGAGAAATTTAAAACTAAATGCGCTCAGAAGGATGAAACTATTGAATCTTCCAGAAAGAATGCAGAAGATATCCAGAAACGGTTAAGTAAGTTTATTTTACAACTTAATATTTCGGTAAACTTATCTTATTTTATAACCTCTCTTAGATCAATGTCAATTAGGTAAGCCGAATTATCGAGCATAGAAACAATCTGCAAAGAAATTTTTGGTAAGATTTCATTGTAATGGAATTGATAAATCTAATATTCTCTCTTTAAGATTCATGTAGCGAGAACGGCACCACCTGTTCTGAGAAATTAGAGAAGAAAGATAAAATTATGAGTTTTTTCCGAAAGAGTGCTGAAGATACACAAAATCAGTTAAGTAAGTTTACTTTGTAACTATATAGTATAATCAAAGATAATTCCACAATATTTTCAATTCTAGATGAATGTGAAAAAAACGTAACAAACACTCAGAAACAACTGCAGGATATCACGAGCAAATTAACAGATTGCAAAAATAGCAAAAACAACAATGAAAATATTAAAGGAAAACAACAGAGAACTTCACAAACTACTCCCCCAAGCCGTCTGACAAATCCTTGCCTTTCCTCAAAAGTTGGTCCCCAAAACATACATCTTGGCAATAATGAGCCTTTCCAAGTGCTTTGTGAAAATAGTTGGATGATTATTCAGCGACGTCTAAATGGTAACGAGAATTTTAATAAAACTTGGAAATCCTACGTAGATGGATTTGGAAGTTTGCAAGGAGAATTTTTTCTTGGATTGGAAAAGCTACACCTTATCACTAATTCACAAACCTATCAGCTATGCATTAAGGTTGTAGATTCCTCGAATATACAGTATAACGCTTATTACGATTATTTTGAAATTGGAAACTCTTCTGCCTATTACAAGTTAAATAGCGTCGGAAACTTGAAAGGAAGCTCATACAATCCTATGCGTATAAGTGAGCAAATGGTATTTACAACTTACGACTTTAATAACAACATGCCTTACAATTGCCCGAACACATATGGAGGCGGCTGGTGGTATACTCAACAATGTCATGGAATGTTAGTAAATTATTATCTTTTCAGTTTCTTAATAATTTTGTCCAATCTTTTTATAGTAATTTAAATGGACCATACCGAAGTTTCCTGTACTGGCCTACTAAAAAACAAAAGTATATTCGCTTTAAGAGAGTAGACATGAAGATTCGACCGAAATATTAATATTTTAACAAAAAAGGTATTTAATAAATGTAACCTTAGTTAAATATGATCATCTGGTGTACTGAGCAGAATCGGAAGCGACCATATATGCGAATTCAAAGTTAAACCTACGTTAAATATATACATACTTATAATTGTATACAACATTATTGACTATATTCAGGGGTACCACATAATTCCGAACCAATCAAGGCACATGCATTTTTGGTTGATTGACGGTTGGTTTGATTTCTGTGGAACCACTGATTGATAGAACGCAATGAATAAAGGAATCTTTAAATGTCCTCCACAAATATTCAAATATTTTGTTTATAGAAGTCAACTTGTGTGTTGCCCTTAGAATTTGTGTATATTGTAATGTCCACTCAAATGAAGCCAAGACAATGTCGAGAAGTATCCGGAAATCGATAGCCAATTAATAAATACATAATCTCTTCGGTAGTGAGACATAATCCTAATACTCTGTCTGCATTCATGGTGAATTTCGCGCTCGACGGACCATAATGTCCGCTGCACATTGGAAACTGCTTATTTTGCCTAACATTGAGCCAAAAGCAATTAGAGGCCAATAAATGAGCTCAAAATGTGGAATTGTGGAAACTCTGTGGGTAGGTTGCCTATCAGAAGGCTTAAGTTCTTAAATGGCATTTTATAGGTAGCAAGAGCTTACATATATATTTGGCTTGAGAACGAAACAATTAAATGCAAAACATTAATTGCATCTTCAACTTACCAAAAACAAATGTATGGTAAATATACAGATCCTTAAATACATTATAAGCTTTATAGCTAACTTTTTAAATATTATTAGTTTATCATAGATTATAGAAAATATCTCTGTTAGAATGAAATATATAATGTATAACAATCATAGGAAAAATATATTTTAGCATAGAAAATAGAGTTTACACAATCTTTTAGGTGATAATTCTATAAATATATTTAAATTTCTCCTTAATTAAGTCAGATAAGTTATTGTCAAAAATATTACTTACACGTAAAAGTCTTTTGAGTTTTTGAAATTTAAAAATCCTTTTTTAGCGATATCACAATCTTGTCATCAAATGACTTGAACAAGTTGAGAATACAAAACAAAACAAAACACGAAGTGCAACTCAGAACACGCAACATGCCACATAATCTGAGGGCCTCTGAGCCTGCCACTAAAGAGCAATTGAGAAGCCGCTGCTCAGGTGACGAAATGCGTCTTGAACGTACGTGATGTGCCTGGCAAAGGCCCGAAAATGAAGGAAAGTGGATGCCAAAAAAACAAAAAAAAAAATAAGTAAATCCCCTGCTGAGAGCGGTGAGGCAAATCGGGGTGGCACATTAAGTACGGCCAGGTCGGAAATATCAAAATCCCCAAGTGGGTGGCAGACAGACAACAATGGCTAACATAAGGTGCGAAATATGAAGGGTGTGGAACTGAAGTGGGAGTAAATGCAATCAATACGCATAGACGGCACATAACAGGTATTACGAGCTGAAGTATAATGTATTATATATAATGTATTATGTATAATGCATGATGTGTGCCTGGACCAGGGTCTGGGTCTGGGTCTGGGTCTGTGTCTGGATTCTGGTCCCGGGTCTGTCTATGGCTCACATGAAAAATCAACGCCAAGCGTAATCTATTAAATTATCCTAATTTCATCACGCACCAAATCCCTTTAGCCGTTCTGCCATTCTGCCATTCTGGCCCACCATGAAAAACAATAAAAATTTGCATAATATCGGTATAATATTTTAGCATTATGTGCATGACAAAGGTGCAGAAAGTAACGGTATTATGTGTCAGAGAGCCAGACATACGCCAAACTGAAGAAATTCGCCAGCTCTTCACGTCAATTCGAATTTCGTGGGGTAGATTTCCTAGGAGTTGGGATCCTTAGCTATGGCATGATAATGGCACATAAATGTGGCAACACATGTTGCCAACATTTGCAAACGCATTTTTTATACAACTTTGCACAGCTTGACTTCAATAACAGAACTATTATTTATCCTTATAAAGCATACACACAGAGCTGACCAAGTAATTTATTTCAAGTTGATTTGCTTTGTTCCTTGGCAAATCTCTCCACTAATTACTTGTCTAATTACTAGGATTTTAACTGCAAATTAGCTGCAATTTGTTAAAGTCTTAGTCACATTTTAAGCAGAGAACAGAAGAGCATAAACAGAGCTTGAGAGAAGCGTAAAAAAAGAAGATTTTCTTTGAGAAAAGCACCTAATATTTTGAAGCAATTGAGAAATGCAGCTGGTAAGTGTAAGAATTTAAGTGAGATTTTTGTATTAAATTGCCTTTTCAGTTCTATCAAAAGCTTCTTCTATAAATTATTGATTCATTATTTACCATAAGTTAATTTACAAATGTATTGATTAATAAATATACAATCAATATTTTTCCAAGTTTTATTCGTGTATTTTTAAAGTAGCTTTCTATGAAATTATATTTTATAGCTTACTATAGCTGTGATTTATAAAATAATTTTGATATATCATAAAAATTTGAAAGAAATATTAGCTTATATAAAATATTCTTAAAGTGTCTACTTAAATCTACTTTTTTTAAGCTGCATATTAAAGAAGAGCTAGTTCTTATATGATAATAAGCACATCTATCTTGATTTGGCGTCAGTTAGTTTTGGCTAGCTATAAAATTCAGATGCATAAATCTAAAAGCATATTTGTCTCCGATGACTTGGCGTTCTCTCAAGAGTCGGCTATAATTTATCATATTTATTCGACTAAGTAGCTCCGTGGGCGATTGGTTCGTTTGCCAAGCGGCGTGCAATGAACTCCCAAAAATGCTGGCCATAAAACTAAGCCAAATAAATTGCAATTTTGGTGCGTACAGTTTTTGTATTTTTTTGTCATTGTCATCAGTATGCTGAAATAGCCAAATATTCTCGAAAAAGCTGCCGATGGATTGGCATATGTGAAGCTCTGCGGTTGAGCTTTGATGATTCGATTGGAAAGCAGGACGAGCCGCGGGACATTGATGCGTAAGAGAGCGTAAAATGAAAGGAAATTGAAATGCGGGCAAATTGAATTGGACAAGGACGGGCACACTTCCCCTTCTGGCCGTAGCTGAATGATATGCTATGCTTCGTTTAACTGAGAGCAACAGAAATAGCATTAGAGTCGAATTCGAGACATAACGCCCGCAAGTATGCAACAACTTTCACTTTGGGGAACTCATTGAGCTCAATCAAATATTCAAAAGCGAGGCGATATGGTGGTGAAGGGGGAAGTTGCCTTCTCGACTTTCCAACTGAGAGTCTTTTGCCAATGCATAATTAAAATCCATTAAGTGTAATTTTCCAACTCTTTCGATTACTTTTTCTTATACTTTCACATCTTACTGCTTGCTCCTTGGCCTGAACAAACTTTTCTTAATGAATGTTATTGAATATAAGAATCAAATGTTCAACTTTGAATACCCTTAACGTAAGCAATTTTGAAAATATAGCAATATCTATAGATAAACCTATCAAAAATTCATTTATTTAATGGGAGCTTACAAATGTGGTATTTTCCTGTTAATATAATTATTAAGAGACAAGTTTTAAAATTAAAAATTAAATAATTATAATTTAATTTCGAATTTAATTTGAACTTACAAAGTTAAAATATCATATTAATAATAATTAGAAAAAGTTGACAAATGTTTACATAAATACCCTGTCTACACTACACTGAATGGTTGGTTATTATTTTAAAATCGAATCGTTTTTTATATGCCATTAGCTTTGATTGTTTTTATTTGACTTGCATTTTGTGGGTTTACTTATAAAGAAATCATTCGCTTTCGAGGTTTGCGGGTTGTCATGGATCATAAATTTTACAGCAGGCAAATTTGTTGGCCTCATGAATAGCAAAGTGCAAAATTCAATCAATTTGAGCCATTTATACGTTCGAGTGTCTGTAACCTGGCCACAATGGTCATTCACTAGGCTCAACCATGTGCATATGTGTGTGTGTCTGAGTGTGTGTGTGTGAGTGTGTGTATCTGAGTGTGTATGTGTGTGGCTTGTGTTTTTGACATACCTACCAGAGGACATCATCCATTGAAATATTTGAAAAGTTCATCAATTGTAAGAGTTTTCCAATTAATACACACACACATAAGCTGCACACACACACACTCCCACACATGTCAATTCATTGGCTTTTGATTTAATAATGTGCACTCGGAATTTGCATGATTCAAACTTGTCGTAGTTGTTGTTGGCATTTTATGGATTTGAAGGCTTGTTAGTATTGTAAGCTCTGTCTCTCTCTCTTCCTCTCATTCACTTAATCCCCTCCCTCTCATTCACTCTGTCCCTCTCTCCCTCTCTCTATTTGATAAGCTCTAGGCTTGAAATACGCACTTAATTGGATTTTTTTTCCGAGCTGAACACAGAGTTGGTCAGTCAGGGTATATTGACTTAGTAAAAACACATGTAAGAGCAACATACTATGGATGAAAACTAGTTGGCTGTTACAGACAGTAGGATACCCTGTGCCTAGGTACTCTGTACTGAAATATGATTTTCGACCGATTGTTCCTATATTATATATGAGAACAAGTTAAACCAAATTTGGTTTTGATGTACAAAACCAACTTCAAGACACAGTTTGGTTAAGATACTTAAAAAAATAAAAAACTTATTCATACTAAAAGTTTATTTTGGACCGATCGGTCGTATGACAGCTATATGATTTTGTCGCCCGATTTGAACGAGCTTCGGCCAGGATGGACAAAACTAAGTTAAATGCATATCTTATCAGTTTGGTTAAGATATCTCGATAAACAAAAAACTTTTTTATACTTAGTCCTAATTTTCGATTGAGCGTTTCTATTGCAGCTATATGAGATAGTGAACCGATTTTAACCAAACTTGGTCAGGATGTAAAATACCAGCCCAGATGCATATTCTATAAGTTTTTTTCTGATATCTCAACAAATAAAAAATTTTGTCATACTAAAACTTGATTTTCGATGTAACGCTCCTATCGCAGCTATATGATATAGTGGTCCGATCCATAAAGAAAAACAAACTTGATCTGCCTATGGTATTCAGGAACCTACATACCAAGTTTGAAGTCTCTAGCTCTTATGGTTTCTGAGATCGCGTTCAAACAGACGGACAGGCGGACATGGCTCAATCGACTCGGCTGTTGATCATGATTAAGAATATATATTCTTTGGGGGGTCTGTCACGCCTCCTTCTGCCTGTTACATACATTCTGCCAAACACATTATACCCTTTTTTTCTAAGATTTATTTATTTCTTCATTTAGCTTGTCACGTTAAGTTGATCAAACTATTTGAAGTTATTAGTACTGCAAATACAATTAAGATGTCAATTAAAATAAATAAACAACAAGATAAACAAATGTAAACACACTGAGTGCATTTCCAGACTCATAATATTTCCTTAATGTGAGCGGCAAGTTGTCTTCTTTTTGTTGGCCCAGTCATAAATGGCAATTATTTGTTTATATAAACTGTGAATACTGTGGATATTCGTAGTGCTAGGACAAAAAATCAATTTATGCCATAATGAACTGCAAACCGGTAAACTGTCGCCCAATTCGAGTTTATTGCCATTTAAACGCAGTCACCGACAACGACAACAACAAAAAACACACACACCGCGGAGGGAATGACAGGAGGGAGGGGAGGTAAATGCATTTATTGATTTAATATCTGTGCTGCCTGAGGCCAATTTAATCATCATTTGTAGAAAATAATTAAAATTTAAAATAACAGGAACAGTCTGGCTGCTGGACCCAAGTCTGACTCTGAATCTGACTCTGAATCTGACTGTTAGTCTGAGGACGACACTGGGTCTCTCACAGTTTCGTAATATTCATTGAAAATGTTTTAATAACTTGCAACAAAAATGAGAAGCAGTCACAGAGGTTGTTCCAACGGACAGACAGACGGACAGACGGACAGATAGACCGACATCTCAATGAAACTTTAAGAGGGAAAAACAGCAACTGCAACTGCAACTTCGAGTCTGGCATGTTGCCCCACAAGCAGGGCACAGTATAAAGCAAGTGTGCCTTGATGAGAGAGAGTGCTTAACTTGAAAATACCCTATAAAAAACGTAAGTACCAGCTGCAGATCTATTAATATTAAATGTAAATGGAAGAGGATAGTCTGACAAAAAGAAATTAATATGTTCTCGCTAAAAATTGATAGAATAATAAATAATTAAGTTATTAATGCACCCTAATTATCTACAGAATTTTTGTCCGCATCTTGAGATATCTCTGATTAAAGCATCATGCTCTATAAGGTAGCCTCTTTGAAAGTTGACTAGCTCATATGTATTAGTAAAGTAAATTTTACGAAAAACATTCAAAATGAAAATATTTTTAATGGTAACTATTTTTGAATTTTGCCCTTACTTTGAAATAGATATCGCATCCAATATTATTGTATCTTAAATTTAAAGAACTTGTTTAAGTATTATAAATTTAATATTATATAAATTTAAAAATATTATTTATAGATACATAGATACATAAACAGACAGTCCAAAGGGAACCACTTGATTAACGTACAGGGTATAAATAAAGACAGTTCCCTTGTCGTTTTGATATTACTTTAGCACATGTGAAAATTTCGAAATTCTTTGCTCCTTTATTGCGGTCCATAAAATGTGCTAATTTCGTTGACATTGCGCAGACAATTTGAAATTGTGCACAGTAATTTTGTTTAATTTCGAAGTGCTTTAATTTTGAATAGCTGACGCCGCCCATAATCCAGCACATAGTTGGACACGGTTTAAGTTTACAGTTGGCACAGCTCATAAATTAGAGCCATACTTGTATAGTAGTACGAGGTATACAGATGCTAAGTGCTATTCATGGTTTTTGACTATTGGTGGGTCGTCTTCTGTTGCCCCTTTTACGATGTCGAAATACGAAGTAATACGAGTCTTGTGTGATTGTGTGTGTTCTCATGTCCTGTACAAATAGGTGGTAGGGTATTATAGAATAGTGCAATATTTATGAATATCTAGCCATTGATATTTTCACAACTTGTAAGAACTTTCAGTTAAAATTTGATTGATATTTATGACTATTTCTGTGTGTTTAGAATGTATAATTTTAAGGTTACTCAATACTGACTGCAGAGTATCTGACAGGCGATTACGCTCGCTTCAAGTGCTCTCACTTGTTGTTTTGCTTTTAGTTGGGCTCGTATAAGTGCCATTTCAAGCTCATTAGTGGCCATAATTAGCCGGCTGTGTTTATGGCCCACAGACACCAGAGAAACAGAGACTGCAGCCGCGGAGACAAAGATACAACTTCAGACTGTGTTTCTGTACTACTTAATATTTCTTCGGCAGCATACGTTCCCTTATGCCCTTTAAAAAGTGCTGAAAACGTCAGTAGAAGTTTAGTTATTTGTTTAAAAAATATGTCTACTGATAAAGTGATATTTAAAATATTTATCTAAGATGAAGAGAGCTTGCCTGAAGAAATCCCTAAAGTATATTTTTAAAGTTAGTACTAAAGAATTTATAAAGTGATTTATTTTTTATTATTTATTTTATTTAATGTCAACTAAGAACTGTTGATTAAAGTTGTAATAAAATATTAAAAAATTAAAACTTCAAATTAAAACTGCCACTATAAAAAAAAAAACAAATTTAAAAGTATACAAAACAACAAAATGTATTTTATATCCTAAACATATTTAATAATCATTTTTACTTGTTAGAAGTCACAAAATTAATTGTTATCCAAATAAACTGAAATATAAGATTTATTCCCGATTGAACCTAGAAAATAATATAAAACTGTGAAGATTAGAAGAAAAACCTATTTGTAATTGCAAAATGTGAATTTCACTTCAAATTCCTGCGAATTTGGACACAAACCAAATATTTCAATGGAGATGTTCCATTGTATCTTTGTCTATGCCAACACCTCGATGAGCATATCTCTTATGTCTTTGTCAAAATAAATCCCCCATTCAATAGGCTCAAACACTCGACCGTAAAGGGCATATGTGTTCTCACAGGGAAACACAAAGCAAACAAAACGCAGATACATTTCGGCTACACTCGCATTATATTTTACTTTTCTTTTATTTTCATTATTCTTTTTGCACCATTTGAAGATTTTGCCAAACAGCCTGATGCAGAGGGGAAGCAAGAGCGGGAGGAGGTGCTAAAGTTTATGGTTGCGTGCATTACAAACTGAAACATATGTTTATTGTCCGACTCCCTCAATGTTCCCCTCTGCCTGTGATTCTGGTGTCTGGGCAGCTAAAAAATTTTTATTTTTGCTGTCAGCGAGGCGACACCGAAGGTAGAAGCTGCAACACTTCAAATGACACTGTTCCCTTGCCACCTCATCCCCTACTTACCCCCCTCCGAGTTGTTAACCTGCAAAAGGCGAGTCGCTCATTTGTTTGCATTTAGTGTAAGTTATTCGTGTGTGTGCGAGTGTGTGTGTGTGTGTGTGATATGTGTGGCACGCAGTTGTTGTTGATGCCAGTTTTAGCCAGATTGTCATTAACAAATGGCAAATTAAATTGCGCTTAAATTCTGACAGCTGTTGCAGTAGAACTTCTTAATTTCAATTTATGTATTTATTAATATCTTTATAAATCTTTTCGATCTATAGCAATTAAAGCTAACGCTATTATGTAAGGCTTGTTATTAAGATTTAAGACTTCTTATTAAATAAAAACGATTTAGTTGTAAGCTGACAAATATAATTTTAACTTAATTGTTTATATTTATTTGTAATTTTTTATTGTTTTGGTTTAGCTGTTTTTATTTTGTTTCTAGTGCGAATTCACAAAAAATTGTATTATTTATAAGTTTGTTTTATTTATAATAAAAGTTTTAATATTTATATTATTTAATATATTTGAATTAAACTGTTTGCTGGTTATTTTTCTAAGATGAGCTGTTTTCGCCAAAATTTTAGTAATCTAACTAAAAATACTTATAAATGTATATTTTTGAATATATTATATATGATCCCGCTCAACAAAATATAACAAAAATTTTAAAAATGATTTATTTATTATATTATTATTTTACATACATACAAATATTTTGTTGAGGTGATCAAATGCATTAAAGTATCTTCTAACACGTTGTACTAAAAAGTGTTTTTGCCAGAGTTTGTGCAGTTATGCAACCTGTATTTGTAACTTTGACAAAGTACCTGCATTTTGGCTGCCAGCTAAGCCACAATGCCACTTAAGAGCCCTATCAGCTTGCCACGCCCACGCAATTCAAGGAAAAAACGAAACTTTCTTGAATTGAAATTCTCAAGAGTAAAATAACTCAGGATTGAAAACGCCCACAAAATTCGAATGTGCCGCACTTCAATTAAATGCTCCAAAAAATCTCAGAACAAATGTTGGGTGGCGTCTGACAAGGATGGGGGATAAGGTTGAGGACTATCAAAGAGAGAGAGAGAGAGGGGACAGAGTGGAAGGGAAAAACCGGAGTGTGTCGAATCTATTAAGGTTTTGACATTAGCATGAAAAACGCATTTTTCTTTTGGCAAAACGAAAACCCAAACTGCGAACGGAAATGTTTTAAATAACTTCCGAAGTATTTTTTGTGGGGGGTGGAATCAAGTAGGCAGACATAGGTGACAAAACATTCAACATCAATAAGAGTGGATGTTGTGGGTGGGTGATAAGGCTCTAAGTTTGCATTTATGTCCTTAACTTGTTTTGGTTGCCTTTGTTATGCGGCACTCGAGTCGACACTTTGATTGAATAAAATTGTTAAATTATTTTTTACACATTACTCGACCCAGCTATGGAATAAAGTGTGTAAATTCTGTCAATTTTTGTTTCTTTACTTTGCTGAACTTTGCTCAAAAGTTTTGCATATTTATACAATTGAACTGTTTACATCAATATAATGCTTTCGAAGGGTTCAAAGTTTCTTTTTTTTTGCCGAGAATAAAAAAAGTTTTTATGCCCCTGCTAACGTGTCGTATACTTTATCATACTTGCATATGGCAAAAATACTTTGATTTTACTTGATCTTTGAGTTTTTTTGAGGTGTCAAGATTAAACGGAAATAAAGCGCATAAGCAAAAAATCGCAGTGACAAAATGATGTATAAATTTTATATCGTTTATCAATTTATGAATAAGTAGCAAGTTACTGATATTGTCGTAGTTAGTTGATTTTGCATCTTAATTTTCAAGCTCTATAATTTGAAGCTCTGACAGTTACTTTCATCAAACTGAGCAAAATTTTAATTTTGTTGGTAAGACAATACATTAATTTTGTGTTAGACATTTACGGAATGTTTGCCGGAAGTTTAAGTGATCTTTTATCAATTCAAATAAAAGCTTTCATGTACTTTCAAAACTGTCCTTTACTTTACTTCAAACATGTACTTTTTGCTCTTACGATTTTCCTTATCTTACTTATATTCAAGCTTATCAAATTATCTTCTCTGAAGCACTTCAATCCACTTTCTTAAAAGTTTAAGTATTGTACAAAATTATGTTCTCAATTTTTAAACAAATGTGATTCAACAATTGCTTAAATAAATTTAATTTGATTCACTTTGGCAGATTAGTATCTATAAGTGTGTGTATGCTACATAGAGATAAGCAACAGACTCGAAGTCTCTCCCTATTTGGCTTAATCTTATCCCAATCTCAAGCCATTTGAGCAATGAGAAAACCTAGACGTTAAGGCTGCAAAAACTTGGCAAACGTCTGCGACACAGAAAGTTTTGTGAAAACTCTTGGCCCATTGACAAAAGTTGACATATGCAAAAACACATACAAATTATCAGCACATTTATCTGGGGAAATAATGCACGAATGAAAAGTTTTGATTTATTTTTAAGCAAAAAGTTTTTGCTCTGTCACAATTTTGACGAGGGTCCTAAAAACCGACAGACAGACTGAAAAACGAAATGTACAAATCGAAATACAAAATGCAAAATCAAATATGACGGCTCCCCTGAGACAATGGGACCCCCAAATGATGCCAATAGACAATAGCTTCAACTGCCGGATTAACGTGCTTAAAACGCTTAAAACCTATTAACAACGTCTTCAAGTGCAAAACTTGCTTTTGCTTTCCACAGCAATCTTGCAAGACAGCTGCAATGGAGCTGAAAATGACGATAAATAAAGATTATAGATTAAAAGGCTGGGAATAACAATCATAATGAAACGTAGAGCGAACTTTAAATCTCTTAAATTTAAAATTTTCACAGGAATTTTGAATTATTAAAGTTATTTGTGCCTGTCTAAAATCACAAACTTTGCAGCGATTTTACCAAAAAATAATAACAATTTAACACTTTTCAATTTTTTAGTTAATTTTTATATGAAGGACCTTTTGGTAATAAGAAGACATTTAACAATAATTTACTATTTATGTTTTATTTTTATCTATAACCAAAACATTTTTTAATACTTTTAATATTTATAAATTTACTTAATTTAATTCTGTTTTCAAACTATTATTTTATTATTTAAGCTTTGATTTACTTTTTAAGTAAATCAAATCAAGAAACGCTTTATTATAAAAAACTGATATACATAAAATAATACATTATCAAAAATAATTCATTTGATTGTAATTAATTTGAATTTCAAGAGCCCCAAAGTTTGATATATTAATTAAGTAATAATCAAAAAAATATAAATTTTAATGTAATTATTTATTTAGATGCGTTTTATTCATGCTCACGATTAAGTAATTTAATTCATTACAAATACGAATTCATAATTCAAATAAGATAGTAGAAATTTGTAATATAAATGTTATATCACATAATTTGCAGTAATGCTATATTTTTAAGATTTTTCCTTTGGCTTAAGTTGAATTTCTCAACAGCAGTGTTAGTATTGTGATTATCTTATTTCGGTGACCTCCCCGCATTGAAATGTCAGTCGTATGTCTTCGTAATCGAGTCAAAGTGGACTATTACATCGATTTATCAACATGTCAACATATTTAATGAGACGGGGTTAAGGACTTTTGCTGTTATGTGTGCTCTATGTTCCATTCTCTGGTCTCTGTTCTCTGTTCTCAAAGCGTTTCAATGGATTCGATGGCTGCCAACTCAATAATATGCCAGTGCCAATATTGCGTATACGCGCCGTAGACTGGTCAATGTGCTAGCTGTTGTTGTTGCAGTTGTTGTTGTTGATGTTTTGCTAGCTGGATTTGTTTGCAGTAAGCGGAAATAGTTGTAGAGGGGCATTTCAATGTGTACTCGTATGTTGTTGAAGTTTATATACTGGATAAACTGTACGACCAACTGACGTATGCATGTCCTCGACAGAGAAACACACACACATACACACACATCTGGCATAAAAGCAAATATCTGTCGTATGTGGGTTTGGGTTGGGGGAGCTGACAATTTGAATGGATATCGGTGAACCAAACCGAAATAGTTGTCAGCGTATACAACATGTAACTCGAGTTGGAAGTCCTTGTTTATCCTGTCAATTTTCCTCTGCTGACTGAGCCAACTCTCCTCAGTGGGCCAACACACACACACACAGATGGCCAAATCCTTATCGATGCTTGGCTTTAGGCACAAACCAGTTCATAAATATTTTCCACAACTTTCACAACTCACAGAAAAAGCTCAAAATTGTAGATTCAATTGAAAATTGTGCTTAACAGTTTTGCATCGCATTCATTGTTTGTTTTCATGTGGTTTATTCTGTTATTAAGCCAGCAGCTGTTGCTTTTCACAAAATTTAATGAACTGTTGACACACAT
Source organism: Drosophila innubila (assembly GCF_004354385.1). NCBI lineage: Eukaryota > Metazoa > Arthropoda > Insecta > Diptera > Drosophilidae > Drosophila > Drosophila innubila. Next base: position 4,945,228 of record NW_022995372.1, on the reverse strand, counting down.
AACACACACACATGCACACACACACACAAACAGGGGCACAACAAGTGTATTTAGGCTGAAAGTCTTTCAATTTGCCTGCCAAGTTTCTGTTGCTTTATTGTTGTAGTTGTAGTAGTTGTTCTTGTTGTTGTTGTTGTTATAGTTGCTGTTGTTGTTGTTCTTGCTTTTGTCCTCAGCTATGTGAGAGTAAACAATTTGTGTTTAGGCGTCCTTTGCATAAATACAAATTAATTGGCCTTGGTTATTGTTGGCAGTTACCACAAACAAAAGAGAGAGAGAATGGAGTGAGAATGCAGTTAATGTGAGAAGTTCTATCAACACTTCCCTTACTTCAAAGATTCTCCAGTTTTCAAGGTAACCTTATTGATAATTAAACAATTATCAAACTCAGCAAATAATTGTTTATTTTGCAATTTACTGTCATCATTTGTGGACTTCTTCTCTGATTGCAATTTCAAAACTATCAAAGGCTCAGTTAAATTATGCCACGTTTATAAATTTATAGTTTCTAATCAAATATTGTTCACAAGTTTAGTAATTATTTAAAGTATCTACTCGGTATCTTCTTCTGTAATTTTTTTTTGTAATTGTATTTATTTGTTGCTAAACCCCTTTTTTATATTCTCACTGTTTTTTTTTTCTAAATCTCTGCTTTGTTAAAATTGTAAATTTGTAGTTTCTCATCATTCATTGTTTAAAAGTTTTATAATTTTTTAAAGTTTCTACCAGTTTTTTTTTTATCTTAAATTCTTCCGATGCTAATTTCGTTTATATTCTTTATTTTTTTTTTTAATTTAATTTTTTTTTTTTTTTAATTAAATTTATCAGATGCTAAATTCCGTTTATATTTTCTCTATTAAAATCGTAGTGACTCTTTTGCCTCGTATTTATCTTTGACTTTATCTCTAACATTGCTTTGTTTCTTTTTATATTGCTTCTCGTTACTTTTATTGTCTCGCTATTTGTACTCGTTACATTGTCAAAACTTCAACTATATGACCTGTAACATATTTACCGGCAAACTGGAGATGTGGCACAGGATTTGTATTTTTAAAAAACCTTAGATCGAATATACATAAATATTATTCCATAATAAGTGACAAACATGTTCACTTTTTACGCGTTTTATGACAGACAGAAAAAGAAGATGAGACTGTAAAGCGTCGAATAAAAGTTGAAGGAGGAATGAAAATACAACTGAAAATGTGTCACCAGCTGCCGTTTTCAATCTTAATATTTGATGTCACACGTCGCAGACTCGCAACAGATGTGACCAGTTTTTGGGTTGGGTTTTTCCTGAATTTCCAGCTCCAAGGGGGGTCATGTTAACGGTTTATCGTTGAGCCTCGTGACCTAGTCTGAAAAGCTGATAACTGATAACAAATGCTGAGCATTAAAAAGTCTTATGACTTTACTCGCTTTTTCGCATTCTTTTGATCATTTTTATCTTTTTTTGCATACTTCGAAATACAATGCATAAATTGCCCATGTAAGGGTCCAGATTTCTAATGGTCCTGCATACGAAATGAGCTCGACCAGAGAGTGATATATAATTTTCGGTCTGAAATGAATATAATGAATAGAAGATGAGTGGATAGTCTGGTGCGCACGGTTAAACCACAAATGAAGTGATTTGTCTACAGACTCAAGATTGAGAAATGGACATGAACGAATCTCAGTTCTCGATTCTCAAACTCTAAAATGCCAAAACAATTTAATGCTTCGTTGATAACCGCACATGTCGCTGGCAAATGACAGGCAATTGGGCGATAAGAACAGTTCCTAACTCAACTCAACTCAACTCAACTCAATTCAACTCCCAACTTCCAACTCCTTTTACCGTCTTCTCTCTCGCTCTCAGTCACTTTCATTTCGCAGACTGTCAGAAAAAGCGGCCCAACAACAAAAAAAACAGCAGACAAAAGCTAAAGAAAAGTACACAGAAATCGTAGAGTAAGGGGGGGGTAGTTGGCGTAATGTATTGAACACTGCGATAAACATATGAAAAATGCACATGCGGCGCGCCAAGTTCAATTCCGGGTGCCCAAAGTTTACGCCACTTAATAGAACTTGACGCAAATTCAATTACAACGTTGGCTGCTACACCCCGCCCCAACCCCCACCCCTCTTGCCACCTCTCTTCACTCTTACCAAGAAAACTTGCTAAGAAATTTGCGGAAAAACGTTGCCTTTGGCCTCCTTCTGTGGAAAAGTTTTGCCCACCGGCGGCGGTTTTTTGTGTGATTTCTGTAAATGTTGTCACAGCCCTCAGGGTTGTCTCTCTCTCTCTTTGTCTCTCTCTCTCTCTTTCTATCCTTAACACTGTGCCTTTCTTTCTCTGTCTGTATCCATGTCTATGGCATTTGGCCAGCATTGGAACTGCAAGTTTAGTACTTGCGGCTGTTTACCCAGCAAGGAACACTTTGGGGCAAGTTGCTTGCCCCATTTCGTTGCAATTAGCAAATAAAACTTGGCGTATTTAAAGCGTCAATGAGGCGACGGCGGCTTCCATTGCCAAAACTTTTGCAATCACTTTCATTTCGCTTCTTATTGGCTATCAAGTTATTGGCCAAATAGCTAAGCCCAGCTTCTTCTGCATTTTATACTTGAAATTCAAAGAGCTATACTTCAAAATTGCAACTTGACTCTTACTTTGAGTTTATACTGCGTTACAATAGGATCAGACAAAATCACATAATTTTCGCCATAACATACAATTTAAGCTACAGTAAATGTTTAGCTAGAATCTAGCTTATATTTATTTTAATTGATAACTTCTTTGGGTATTAAAATGTAATCCCATTTATATAATTTGTTTATTATGTACTTATTATTTTAAACTTTTCATTAATTTTTAATAATTACCAAATTAAATTTTTTTTATGCCGTAGCAAAATTTGTATTAATGGTTATGAAATTTATTTTGACTAATTCCTCCGCATATTCAAACTCTTTTACTCTCTCGCTCCCTATCCATCTCCATCTACATCTCTCTCTCTCTCTCCCGATTTACCTATTTAAGCCAGCTGTATTAACAGCTCATTTCAATGGGGTATTACTTGGACCAAATTGAAAACAACATTATTATTTCAAATTAACTCTTTGCATTGGCATTAAACAATTTGGATAAAAGCTGTACGTAAAACTGAGCGGCATAATACGCATTGAATTAAATATAATTTGTCGCATAGTAGAATAGAAATTCAAATAATTTACATTTATTTTACCCCAAACTCTATTTAAAGGTTAAACATAAACTATTACATTTTATTAAATATTATTAAAAGTATATAAAGTAAAATATCAGAGATTTATTTAATTAGTTCTGGAATTTTCAAATTAACCCGCTCAAAAATTGCAATCTTAAATGCAGAAAATTGTCAAAGTTGCCGAAGCTGTCGAGATAGAGCGCAACAAAACAGTTTCTCCGACAAACAAAAGGTGGCGAAAACTTTTTTATTTTGTCCGGTACAACAACCATACTAGAATGCGTTGCTGTCTTGACTAACATGCCATAAGTATCAGAGCCAACAGATGGCGCTTGTGTCACAATAAACGTGCAGTAACTCGCTAAGTTTTTATGGTAGCCAATGGTAATGCCAACAAACACTTGATGGCGTTTGCTTAATTTTAAATAAATATATGTCTTGCAAACTGACGGAAGGTGACGCTAAGAAAAGATTTAATTTTTTACTTTTTGAAAAAAAATGATCAGTTACAAATTTTTTCTGTCGAATTTTGGATTTGCGATATAAAATTTAATTCGACAAACAAATTATTTTGTAAAATTAAAATGATTTAAAATTTTAAGCGCTTAAATATAAATGCTAAATTTTTTCTCATGCAATAATGTAAATAATAAGTTTTTAACTAAATTTAAATAGATTAAAAACTAAATAAATAAATTATAAATGTGTTTATTCGCTTTGAATTCAATAAAATTAAATGAAATTATACATATTCTGACCAAAAATAGAACAAAACAATTTGGGTGGTAAACAGAAATTTTGGGAACGTGCTTTGCTAAAAACCAAAGACGTCCCTAAAATGTCACAAACTGAACCCGCAAGATTACAGTTGTTGTATTTGTTTGTGTTACTTTTCGGTTATTATTATTATAAATACGTGGGGTTGAGGTGCATTGGGGGTTAGAGAAGAGAGATCATGCAGTGGAATTGGATGAGGAATTTGTTGTTGGTGTTGTCGCTGCTGCTGCTGTTGCAGGTGAACGAGTCTGTGGAGTCCAGAAGCAGAAGCAGCAGCAGAAGAAGAAGGGCTCATCACGTGCAGCTGCAACGTCATGATCATGATCATCATGAGAAATCCCTCAGCAGTCTGCAGTTTGAGATGTTGGCGCTCCGAACGAAGCTGAAGCTGAAATCCTCCCCAGGAATCCAAGGTCAGGGATTCAAGGTGGGAACTAGTACGCCGAGTGTGTCTCTTGGCAATGCCTATAATACGGAATACTTTGGAACGATTCAAATCGGAAGCAAGCAAACATTCAGGATACTCTTCGACACGGCCTCATCGAATCTTTGGATACCTTCGATCCAATGTCCGGCTGATAATTGCACCAGAATGCAGCGCTTTGACTCGAGCCAGTCGAGCAGTTTTGTGGCCAATGGAACAGCCTTTGAGATTCAGTATGCCACAAGGAACAATCAGCCAACGATCCTGAAGGGATTCCTCTCGACGGACGACGTTGAAATAGCTGGACTAAAGATCAAGAGGCAGACATTTGCAGAGATCACCTCATTGCCACCGGGTGTCTTCAATCGTGCCAACTTTGATGGCATCCTTGGACTGGGATTCCCGAATATTGCCATTGGAGATGTGACGCCTCCCTTCTACAAGCTCATTGAACAGGATCTCATCACACAGCCAACCTTCTCCCTTTATCTCAATCGCAATAATTCGGGAGTTATGGACTCAAGTGGCGGTAAACTGTTGCTGGGACCAAGTGATCCGACTCTCTACAGTGGCTGCCTGACTTATGTGCCACTCTCCAAGGTCGGCTACTGGCAATTCACCACCACGAGCATCGTCCTTGGCCAGGAGAACACTTTGTGCTCCAACTGTGAGTCAATCATTGATGTGGGCACCTCTCTGATTGTGGCACCTCATGCTGTCCTCATGAAAATCAATTCCCTGCTTGGCATTACCGAGGCGGATAAGCGAGATGGCGTCTATACCTTGTCCTGCTCCAGGTTGAAGAGCCTGCCCAACTTGACATTCAACATTGGACGCAACGACTTCGTGTTGACCCCCTCCGATTATGTGGTCCAGTTTAAGACAACCTGTGTCTCCGGCTTTACCAGCTTGGATGATGGCAGCTCCGAGATGACCGACGCCAGCGGCAACGACTACAGTAGTCTTTGGATATTTGGTGACGTATTCATCGGAACTTTCTACATTGAGTTCGACGTGGGCTACAAACGCGTTGGCATTGCACCCAAAATTTAGACCGATTCAACTCATTAGTCAATTTTATCAGCCAGAGATTTCAAGTAAACTCTAGATACAGTCAAACTTCGATAAAATTAAATGTCATTAAACACTATTTTAAAATAAATTTATTTCAATAATTCACCAGGTGTTTTTTTAAGTATCCACATATATTTGAATTTTTCTATACAAGCATTTATACATATATATTTTCAATATAGTTTTAAAATGTAACTCTATTAATATATTACATATATATGAAATTCTCTATGATACATCATTTTTATCCAAGTGTTAAATTTCCATTTCTGTTTATAATCAATTACTCAATTTCATTTGTTTATATCAGATTCAGAGCTCACTTTCCAATTAAATATTTGTTTTGTTCCTTCTTATGCATTTGTAAACAATTTTTTGTTTATTTCCCATAAGTTTTAGTATGTTCAATTAATTACCAGAACTTAAGATTATTTCATTCACAAATACCTCAGCTTAACACGTGTAATTGCTGTAGTCGATTTGACACGGCACTGACCGAAAATTGTTTTATTATTGCACGACAACTGCTCATGGCTACACTGTAAGAAATTTGTAATTAATAGAAGATTTTTTAATTATATTAATTTGTAATTAATAGAAAATTTTTAAATTATATTAATTTATACACAAAGAAAGAAAAATAAAAAATCTGAAGAGTATTTAGACTCTTCCGACTCTTAGACTCTCAATGTCCGTCTGTCTGTCTGTCTGTAGACCTAGATCTCAGATACTTTAAGAGCTAGAGACACCAAATTTGGTATGTAGGTTCCTCTTTATTGCAAGCAAATCAAGTTTGTTTCAAAATTCGGCCACGCCTCCTTTATCGCCCACAAATCGACAAAGAAAATTTCATATACAAATTATAAGAACAATTTAAAAGCTAGTGACACCAAACTTAGTATATAGATTCCTCTATTTTGCAGGCAGACCAAGTTTGTTTCTTTTTTTGGATCGGACCACTATATCATATAGCGACCATAGGAACAATCGATCGAAAATCAAGTTTTAGTATGAAAAACTTTTTTGTTTTTTTTTTTTTGGTCAACCAAACTGATAGAATATGCATATAACTTGGTTTTATATATTCTGACCGAAGTTGGTTCAAATCGGACCACTATATCACATAGCAGTCATAGGACCGATCGGGTCAAATTTAGGTTTTAGCATGAAAAACTTTTTTGTTTTATGAGATATCATAATCAAACCGATAAAATATGCATTAAAGCAAATCTTATATATCCTTACCGAAGTTGGTTCAAATCGGTCCACTATATCATATAGTTGTCATAGCACCGATCGGGTGATAATCAAAAAAAAAAAAAAAAGTCATTCAAAAATTTGATTTAAATATTTTCTGTTTAACGTAAACAAATGCAATAAGTATTAAAATTTTGTGATCAGAGAGAAAAGATGAGGGATAAAATTTCAAATATTTTTTTAATATTTATTTTTATAAGTAATAAATTCATTTTTTTTGTTTATATTATATAATATTTAGTAAAAATTTTTTACAGTTGAAGACAAATTATTAATTAAAATTTTTTACTTTTCTCTCTATGTACTCGTAAAACAAATATGAATCAGTCATATTGCTTATCAATAAGAGCGAAATTAACGATAAATTTAAAATTATCGCAGAGTGATCAATCCTGAGGGTGATCAATTTGGGCCTTAAGAATCGGGGCCTTGTCAGGGAATCGTATAAATATAGCTGACCCACGGCCAATTGGGGCTAGTGTGACCCAGTCAAGGGTAACGAATAGACAACAGTTTAAACAGTTTGACGCAAAATGTTAAAGTGGCTGCTACTTGTTGCAGTTGTTGTGGCAGTTGTCAGTGCGGAGTTGCATCGCATCCCGATCCAGAAGCATCATCACCAGCGGAATCGTCAGCAAGTGAAGGCGGCAACTCGATGGCTGCATAAGAAGTATCATCCTCAGAGTGAATTCTATGTACCCGATTATGCCGCACCTGAATATGGGGCAAATAGTGAGGAGAGCAGCGATGAGTACACATCGGAGTCGCTGAGCAATAATCAGAATTTGGATTATTATGGCGTGATTGGAATTGGCACTCCGCCTCAATACTTCAATGTGGTGTTCGACACGGGCTCGGCGAATCTCTGGGTGCCATCGGTGATGTGCATGGCCAGCGATGTTGCCTGCCAGAATCACAATCAATACAACTCGAGTGACTCCATCACGTATGTGCCGAATGGCAGCAGCTTCTCCATTCAGTACGGCACGGGCAGCTTAACCGGATTCCTCTCCACGGACACGGTCAACATCAATGGTCTGGCAATACAGAACCAGACATTTGGCGAGGCTGTTTCCCAGCCAAATGGCAGCTTCACTGGCGTCCCATTCGATGGTATTCTGGGCATGGGATATGCAACCATAGCCGAGGATCAAGTGATTCCACCATTCTACAATCTGTATAGCCAAGGTCTGATTGATGAGCCCACCTTTGGCTTCTATCTGGCCAGAAACGCCTCCTCCCAGTATGGAGGTCAACTGGTGCTTGGTGGCGTCGACTATGACCTCTTCACTGGTGATCTCACCTACGTGCCCGTCTCCCAACAGGGCTACTGGCAATTCAACATGGCTTACGCAGCCATGGGTCAAGTTGTTGTTTGCTCCAATTGCCAGGCTATTGCAGATACAGGCACCTCCCTTCTGGCCTGTCCTGGCAGCTCCTACACCATGTTGAATCAGCTCATTGGTGCTCAGCTCATAGATGGTGATTACTATGTCGACTGCTCCACAGTTAATTCCCTGCCCGTACTCAGCTTCAACTTGGGCGGCTCCATCTTCCAGCTGCCCCCCTCCGCCTACATCAGCATCTTCAGCGAGGAAGGCTCCACTTACTGCATGTCCAGTTTTACCTACATCAACACCGACTTCTGGATCCTGGGCGATGTCTTCATTGGCCAGTTCTACACACAGTTTGATTTTGGACAGAACCGCGTTGGATTTGCCACAGCCGTTTAAGGAAACCGCAAAGATAATTGGAATTTTTTCTGGAACGAGGAAGAAACGAATCAATAAAATTGTTATAAAAAATTTACAAAAAAATAAATATGCACTATAAAATGGTAAATTTGATATCACTCATTTGCTAACTAAGAATACACAATGATGAAGAAAAATACTTTATACGTATCGTATAGTTTTCACTTACAAATTTGCATGCTAATAATTTTGCCAACTGACTTGGCTCTTGGTTTATAATACATAAGTTTTGGCTGAGGGCTTGGAATATAATACTTGTTAACTAAGTATATACACGTACATATGTCATTTTACGTTTTAGTACAGAAAACTTTATTGTTTTCTGAAATAGCAATATATACAGCTAATATGGAAAATTTGCTACGACTGTCCTATCAGATCGTTATATATCGATCGAAAGATTATGTCCTAACTAGCCAATGGCATACTAATAAACATTTGAAACAAACTTGGAGTCTATAGAAATCTGTATGCCAAATTTGGTTACTCTATCTCTTACATTCTTTGAGATTATTTTGTTCATACGGACAGGCAGACGGACAGACGGACGGACGGACAGACGGACATGGATATATCGACTAGGCTGTTTATGCTGATAAAAAATACATATAAATACTTTGTAGTGTCATTGTCATTGTCCCTGTTTTTCCCTGTAAGAAACATTTGACCGAACACAAAACACCGTTTTTCTTATTTTTATATTAATGGGTATACTTTTAGAAGCACTCAAAAAATAATATAGTAGTAGAATTTCCCAAAAAAGTACAATAATAAAGCTGTTCTTTAAAGGGAAACCAAAATAAATTGTGCAATTAATTAGATTTATAAATGTTATTTAATAGCATTTATTCGTAAAATAAAATTGAATTTGTATAATTAAAGATCAGAGAGTTGCAAGAAAAAATCTTGACAAGTTTGATTGCAAATTATTACAACTGATCAATTAATAAACAATTAACAAAAAACTGCCGACAAACGAAAGCAGTTGATGATAATTGATAATTAATTATCGAATAATTATGGAAATTGTTGCATTATTTGTTGTCTGGCGATGGAGGCTTGTTGGCAGCACCAGAACAATAATTGCCGCCGTAGATGCCACGGGGAGTGCGAGGCAGCTGTTGTTGTTGTTGCGCCTGTTGCTGCTGTTGTTGCAACTGTGCTTGTTGCTGCTGCAATTGTTGCAAGAAACGTTGTTGCAGCATCGCTTCATAGAGTATAGCAGCAGCAGCAGCATTTGTGGATTGCTGTTGCTGTTGTTGCTGTTGCTGCTGTTGCTGTTGCTGCTGTTGCAACTGCTGATGCTGATGATGCTGTGTGGCATTCTGACGCAGATTAGCCGCCAGCAGCTGAGCATAGACCTGGCTAATATCATTGGCATTGCCGCTAGCCATGCCATAAATGGGCATGGACATGTTGTTGGAGCCACCGGCAACCAGATGTTGTTGCTGCTGTGCCTGCTGCTGTGGCAGTTGATGGTGCAACAGCTGCATGTACATGTGCGACAGTTCGTTAATGGAGGCGGCACTGGAGACAGCAGCACGTCCTGTCACGCCAGGATCTACTCCACTTGCACTCGGACATTGCTGTTGTGACTGACTGACGGGATGATAAGCTGAGGACTAACAAAGGGTTTTCTTTTAGCATATTTAGAGAATCCCTTGGAGACCTTGTTCATACTTACACTGCCATGACGTGTGGCATGTGCTGTGGCAGCTGCCTGCTTGCGATCGTACAACGCTTTGGCGCCACGCTCGAATCCCGGCGGCGGCTGTGACTTTTGCTGAGCTGAACTCTTGGTCGGCGGTTTCAGATACGACAGCAAATCATCGCCGGAGAGTGCATAGTGCTCGGCTGCCTTGTGGTAACTGAAGCTGCCATGCTCCGGATGCCCCGTCGTGTCGCCATAAAGTGCGCTCAGCACTTCGGTCAAGAATATTGTTGTTGCCGCCGCTGTTGGCCGCATTGCGGTGCCACCGTCCGTGGGTCTCTCGGGTGGCGGTGGAGGGGGCGGCGGTGTCGGCATCTCCTCCATGCGCACGGATGCGCCTTGTGTGCCATCCATGACATTGGGACGCCAAATCTTCTTGGCCAGCTGCTCGTAGATGTTGGCTTAAAGTATACATAAGCATTTCAATAAAAAGGGGATTTCCATTTGAATAAATTTAGCTTACGCTCAGCTGATCTCTTGGCGCCGTGAGAATCCATGTGAAGATCTCAATTTATATCAAAGACCCTTCTGCCCCAAGTTGCAAATATAACTGATATTTGAAAGTGAGTCTGTCTCAACTTCTGATTTGTTTATGCCAATTTCAATATGTTTACATTAGCGAGCTTCTCCTCTTTTTAATTATTTATATTATAATTTCTTAAGCTTTTTCTCAGACTTTTATTTGTTCGGGTTAATATTTCGCAACAACAACAAAGTGACATTTCCGTCAAGCAATCTAAAGAGATGGGCAGCACTGGCAGCATTCAACTTTATGCCCAGCACCATTTTTATAGTAGAATGACACTTGAGTTCACTAAAATTAATTGATACGTATTTTTCAGCGAAAGTAAACTAATTGTTTATGCAAAATATTACAAGTTATTAAATTTTCTCATCTATCTAGTTTTCTCCATATCGTAAGTATTTGTTTTAAAAATGTTACTCTAACAATATGACTAGTTCATTTTTATAGTGGAATGACACTTGTCTGAACTACTACATATCCATAGAAATAATTAAATATTCATAAAAACTAGAGAATAAACATTTCTTTATAACTTGCTTCAACAAATTGAGAACCCTTTGGAATAAAGTCAATAGTTTTAAAAGCTATACTGTTTTAAATATAACTTTGAGGAAATACTTTGTTGTCATTTGCAATGCTAAAGTGTTAAGATATCGAGAATTATCGATTCAAATATGTATAATATTACTCAACTTGATGTCTGACCTACCTATATGTATGTGAACACTTCTAGAAGAATCCCAATGTCATGAAAATCGCATAATTAAAGATATCAATTGACTCCATTTACTAATTCATTTTAACCTGAATTCTTCATTGATTTTTAATCGAATAATATAACAAAATTTATTTTATAAACAATTACAATAGTCAAAAAATACATTAAAGCGTGTTGCATTTTTTAGATTAAGAAATAATTCACATTTTTAGATTGAGGTTGGTCCCGCAGGCTCGTCAACAGTTTCAACAATGGCATAACAGAATCCGGCGCCAGTTCCGGCCAATTTGGCGTGCCCAGGCAACTTCAATAAGGTTGGTTGGGATCTGAAAATAAGCAAAAACTTGAAACAATGTACATGAAATAAAATAACAGCAAAACTGTTTCTTAAACATTCTAAACAGATATTGAAAGATTGAAGATAAAACTATATTAACTGTCGATAGAATAATTTACAATTTACACAGAATTTAAAATATTCCTATACTATATACCTTTTGTGTTCCTAATTGAATTATACTGATTTGTGACAGTATAAAAAGAGAACTATTTTCATAACTTTTTATAATCAGTTCCCTAGACATCTTATTATTTAGTATAATTCTAACTTCTTTCCTGAATAAACGTATCTAAACTTTACACATTCGTGATTCCTTCGTTGAGCTTACAAGTTCTCCGTAGCATTGTTTCCACAATTGCCGTGTTCATTCCAGCCCCAGGTGTAGATCTCGCCATTCTTGGTGCGGAGTAGACCGTGCTCAGCCCCCATGTGCAGATGTCCAACAGTCTGTCCCTCCTCCAGTTGCAGGTGGAGTGGCGTGGGCGTCGCCTGCTGCTCACTGAATCCGCCGGTGCCCAGTTGACCATAGCAATTGCGACCCCACAGGAGAATCTTGTTGGACTTCAGTATAACCGCATTGTGTGTCCAGCCCACGGCCAGCTGGCCTACATCCTCCTCGAACTGAAAGGCATTGGACTGGCCAAACTTATTGTCGCCAAGTGCCACAATACGTTTGCCCGCTTGCACATCGATGCACTTGAGTAGCAAATGATTCTGTCCACTGACCACCGCCACAATGCGCAGCTCGTTGGGATTATGTGCTTGAATTTTCACGACATTCGAACGATGCAATGTGGTTGCTGTGATGTCCAGTTCAATGGGCGCGGGATCCATGATGCGCAATCGTCCGAATATATAAACGATCTTATTCACCGTGAGCACAGCGCAATGACGCAGTCCAAAGCTGACCCGATGAGCTGCCTCATCCCGAGGCAGACGAACACGCATCGGGCGTCGCACAGATGTGAAACCACGCTGGCAAATTCCCAGCTGCTGAAACGCATTGGAGCCCCAGACAAACAGCTGCTTGTTGACGGTAATCCCGCCGGAAATGTCCCAACCACAGCTGATGCTCTCAATGGGCGCTTCCTGCAAAGAAACTAGCAAGATTAAACACTGTGTTGGTATGTGTGATTGCAGCTTACCTCAAAGTACTCGGTGGGCACCATGCTAAACTCATTGTGGCACTCCTCCGTGGAGTTGAGGCCCAGTTGACCACGATTATTCCATCCGCAAGCATGTACACGCCCATTGTTGTCCAAGATAAGGACATGACCTCCGCCACCGCGAATGCAGCGCACCAGTTGAGGCACAAACGAGTATTTGGACAGCCGCTGCGGTGTCATGCACAGCTCCGATTCGTGGCCAAGGCCGAGTTGACCGTGAGAATTGGCGCCCTGTGCGCAGCCAAAGGAAATTGCTCATTAATTTGCAATGCAAACGACATTTGTTTTCGTTTTCGTTCTCGTTGTTTTGGGCGATGTCGCCGGCTCTTACCCAGGCATAGACATCGACATCCATTGCGACCACCAGTTGCACTCGAGCAGCTGGGTCAGGAACGAAGGAGAAGGTGATGGTGGAGGTGGAGATAGAAAGGGAGGCGGCGGCGTTGCACTTCCGGTTTGTGTTTCACACGTTGATTTAATACGCCGCAGTCACGACAACAATGTCCGTGTCGCTCTTTTTTGCCAACAGCTGCGTGTCCTCGTCGTCGTCGTCCTCCTGGCGCGTTGCTTTGTCCTGCGCTGCTCATGTAAAACTGAGGCTCCTCGTTGCCGGCCAAATTACTTTTATATCGTTTCGTGGCGCGTTTGTCCTTGCTGCCGTTTGGCAAAGACTACACAAATTGCCAATTATATATATGTATGTGAAAGCTTTGCGTTACTTTACTTTATTTTAAATAAAAAAGTTAATCTTCACTGATTTTGTCTGCATTTTAATAATGTAAACAACGCAGTTTTCATTGCAGAGCTGCCAATCAGACGTAATCTTTTGTTTTGTTTACATTATGTGGGCATTTATTTTGTTCTCGTTGCCGGCTTGACAAGGTGGCAACATGCACAACTCATGTGCTCTGTTCTTGAGGCTAGTACGCTGATCACACTAATTGCGAGCACGAACAAGTATGACACGCCCTGTGTGCTCTTAAACTATAATTTACAAATCTATCAAAAAAAAATGAAATGTATATAGAATTATCAATTAGGCGATACATATATTTAAAACTTTTGTTTTTAACATGGTTGACAATTTGATCAAATTATTAATAAACACATATCAGTGCAATTATCATCATGCATAAATATAATAATTTTGTTTGTTTACAAATTAAACAACTTATTTATAAGTATACATATATATAAATTTAATTATTATTGACAAACGCATTAAAACAATAAAATATAGCAATTTGCTTTTCACATATCATTTTATTTTTTTTATGCAAATCACGATAATATCCACTCTGCTCGAATCACATAACAACATATCATATTCGCGCCGGAATAAAATCGGCACAAAAAGTGAACTGAAAATTGTTCAATTGAACTTATCCGACTAAAAAATACCCAAAATAAATTAAAATACAATCACAATTTATTTTATATCCCTTTTTGGACGCATATAATCAATTTCTCAAAACCGTTTCAATTAATTGGACAAAGATTAAATTTCCAAATATTGCATGCACAGGAAAACTAAGCGAAAATTGCCTGTGACTGCGTTCGTTTGCGTGTGACGACTTTTCCAATGTGAAAACATTAGTTTTTCATTTGTGTCGTTTAAGGCGTAGGCAAGCCCGTTGTTGGGTCTCTATTTTGCATTGCAAATTCAAATTCAAAGTGCATTTTTCACCTGACCAACCGTCACTTTTTGCTCTCTTTCCTTTTTGTATGTTGCCATTGTGTTGCATGCTAACGGTACATTGCAGTGTTTCTTATGTCTTACCGTTAGGGTTTTGGCTATTGTGTTGCGCTTTTGTTGCTGCCGTGATTTCAGTCGAATGTAATTATTACTCGTTAAGCAGGATTATTTAATTGGTGAAGAAAATGTAATACCCTAACTGAATGGTTCTCAATTAATATAAGCTGTCAACATTATATTGAAGTGAACGATAAGTTGAAACATGCTAGAGAGTTTATAGTCCAACAATAACATAGTTATCAACAATTAAAATTTTAAAACATTCTTTAATTAGTGAGTAGGGTATTCATGCTTCGTTGTTTTTTATTTCATCTTAGGCCGCTCCCAGTGATTTTTCTTTCTTAATTTCGTCTCCTTTTTCGGACGACAATTAAGACTTAATTAATATTGCATGCACTTTAACCTTCGCCCTGAACTTTCACTGTAATTATTACAATATTTCTATATGCGCTTTGCGTGACGGGATAAGCGGAAGGCGGGTTTTATAATCGCGTTATATGACCAAGTAAAATATTAAAGTTTGGCAAATGAATAATGCTTACAACAAGACATATAAAATGTGTCTAATTTAGAAATTGTTAGAAATATTATACTACATAAAGCTATTAACGCGGACTATAAAATCTGAACGATGTACATTCGTTGGAAATCTAACTTTAATAATTAGAATCTTTAACTAATTAATGAATAACTTACTTTCTTACAAATGCTGTACGGACGGAACTTGCATTTTTATTTCGTAGGTTATATCTCATCATAGTTAACCGTTTAGATTTATTTATTTAACAAGCTAAAATTTCGCAAATCATTTAAAAAATTCAATTTTGCCGCTTCATTACACTGTTTCGGAAATTATTAATCAGTTTTTTGAACCACTAGATCCTAACAGTACATGCGATAGCCATGCCGATAGTTGTCTCACGCAGACAGTGTTGCCAAACGACACGTGCAGTGTTGCTTAGCTGCCAAAAGCAAAGCAAGCGCGCGCGTTCAAAATATTTGCAGTTCATTTGGAGTTGCGTGCTGGTATGTGTTTGTCTGCTTGGGTTTTATTGTTTTCCCGGGAGAGTGATTTCATTGGAGGCGAACGTGACTCCATTTTCTACATGTTTTTCTTATATTATGTGACATTTTACGTTTTTTTGTAAGCAAGTAACATTTTTAGCTATTTTGAAATTAAATCTAATTTGATGGGTAATCTATGTTTGTTGTTATCTCAGCATTCTCTTTTTTTCACGCTTTACTAATTTTCAACCACGTAGACCACACACCCCACCCACAATGTGGAAAGGGAAAACTGCACATGCTTGCATTTTCTTTGCGTTGTTTTTTATATTTGTTCCTTCCTTTTTTAATGGTTACCAGTTGGCAATGAAATAAAGGCAGGGTGAGGTTTTGTTGAGAAGGTCGGAAGTGTAGATTGGCACTTGTAATTAAACGGTTGCCCTTTAACGCCAATTGTTATTTCTGTGTTTCTCTTTTAATTGGTAAACCTCTTTTCACCAATTCACTTATCAGCAGACGTGCATAAAATTGGTTGTCCTAAAGCTAAATTAAATTTATAAAGGATTTTTTAATTCAAAATGAGAATGGAAAATATGATGCAAGAATCTGGAAATTCAAGTAATAAAAACTTTCAAAAGATTTTTAAAAAAGCTGGACACAATATTTTTAATGTAGACGCTCTTTAATTCTATAAAAATCTTAGTAAATGGTTCGATAAAATGTCGTTTTCTGCTAGTTGCTTTTAAGGAGTATTTCTGTAACTCAAGCAAAATATTAAATGGACGTAAGACAATGAAAAAATTTAGAAATTATTCATTCTAAATTTTTTTTTTGGGTGTTCTGACTTTTGTTTTCAATTTCCAAATTTTTAAAAGCGACCTTTAAAACTGAACTTTTGAGAATAATTTCAAGAGATAATTAAACGTTTTGGTAACTTGACCTCGTTTAAATCGGTTGATAATCAGACCATAGTATGAGTATTATGTATTCAATTAGCCACAGTTGTAAATGACATTTCAATCTGATGATAGATAACATTTGAGCTGCCTTAACCAGATCTGAGCTCTTTAGTGCCGGCAATTCCAATTGATGGAAGATACACGCTGTCAAAAGCAGGAGCATAAATTTTGACGTATCCTCTGTGGGGATTGCATCAAATGCATTTGAGAAACAAATTCAACTATCAACTGCGGCAATGTTGATGCCGATGACATCGTACAAAAGTCATTTGACCACTAATCATGACTGCGGTTTTAGCCATTGTCCACTGTTCGGTTAGGCCACAGACACACACACAAGCACACACAAATACACACAAACACAACCATACAGGCCAAATTAAGCCAAAACCAATGCCAAAAACTAATTCACAATCACATCCCCATTCCGGCTTTCCTAGTCATTCTCATTCCAAAAATTAGAATGAAATTCCCTTTTCCGCACAGCAGTCAAATTATGAAAAGTGTGCACTTTGCGTCTGACACTTCAAATTAAATTTGAAATTTGAAATGCCATAATCGAGGGGTGGCAGGGGATAGGGGGTATGTGGCCCCCTTTGCCATCACTTTGCTGTGCATTCCCTAATTGCTCAATCAAAAACGTATGCAATTCCTTTGGGGTAAATCCCAAACCTGCAGCTTAAAATATATATTTTCAAAAACTGCGTTTCATACTTCAACTTTGCGCCACGTCGCGACGGAAGTGAACGAGAAAGTGTTTGGCGGTTGAATAAGTCAGCCAAGAAGAAAGCAGGCAAAAAAGGAGAGCTGAAGATGAGGTGAGGAGAGAATGAGTTGGGGGTGAAGTTAACCGAGGGAAAGAAAGTGATTGCCACAAGCAACGCCAAAGACAACAATGCCAAAGTTTGGCTTCTGCCGGTTGGATCGGTGGAGGCGGACGTGGAGGGGTAAACGGAAACGGAAGCGCATTGAGCAAAGTTGTTGCAGTTGTTAGCCTTTGTTTCGGCATTGCAACAGCAATAGCAACAACAACCAGCAACCAGCAAAGCAATTTAAGTTAAACAAGCGCACACTCCCTTTCACTCCCTTTCACTCCGGCTCACTCCCCCTCACTCCTCCCCACTCTGTGACACAACGCATTGTACTTGTCAAATATTGTTTTTATAAATCTGCTCAAGTTTTTGGCATCGGATTGGTGCAGCACTTTTCAAAAATAGTTTGTACTGATTGACTTATTCTCGAAAGCATTTCCATGAATCTATGGTACAAATAGAGAAAACTGATGTCTGATAAAATAAAATAAAGATATATAAAGAACAACTCTTAGGGCCGGTTTTTCAATTTCTATTAAAGGTGTCTGATAACTATACAACAGATATTTTGACGTTAAATGTATGGAAATCAGAGTCAAATTTGAATTTATCTATTATACCGGGCCTTAAACAATTGACTAAAATTTTAATTTTTAGTGCTCTAATGACAATAACAATGGAAGTTTGAAATGCAAAAAAATGTTTTAATCGTATGGAAAATTGGATTATAATGGCTTCGGGTTGAAAAAATATCAAATTTTTTAGATGATATTAACTTAAATGCAGAATCATTTTAAGGGCCAAATCATGATCAAAATGATATTCCTTTGAAAATTCGGTTAATTTTTGATAAAGTTATGGGAGATCGAAATTTTTGAAAAAAGATGTCAAGGGTAAGTATGGAAAATTGGATGATAGATGGCTTAGAATCGAAAAATATCCAATTTTCTAGATGATAAAAATTTAAATGCAGAATTTAGAGGCTAAATCATGATCAAAATGACATTCCGATTGAAAATCAGTTCAGTTTTGATCAAGTTATGACAGTTTGAAGTGGGTCAGACTGCGGAGTCAGACACTTTACAAGCCAACATTTTTGTTCAATTTCACATGAATTTTTACAAAAAAATGAAAGGTCTCAGAATCAAGTTTACAGTGTTGTTTTATACTAATTACGATATATGGAGATTACTAAGAGTGAAAACTTGAGATTTAAAATTTTGAATTTTCGAAATTTCAAAGGGGGGACCCTTAGCATCAAATTCGAATCTTGGTCGAAAATAAATAAATCTTCTAAATGATCAAAAATTTAATACAGAATTAATTAAGAGGCCAAATCATGATCAAAATGACATTCCGTTTGAAAATCTATTCAGTTTTGATCAAGTTATGACAGTTGGAAGTTGGACAACTCTTTGACCTAGGGACTTCACCACAACCGTACCGGTATAAACGTTTCGGTATTCGGTTCTTGACAAAAAATTTTCATTCGGCTACGGTTTCAGTTCCGGTACTAAAAATGAAACGGCTAGTTTCGGTTAACGGTTCCGGTTCAGGTTCCGGTGTTATTCACTGGTTATAAAAAATAGTTTTTGAGTAATGGATTTAAAAATGAGTTAAGAAAAAATTCTGCTGCCTTTTAGCATAATATAATATAAGCTTGAGCTTTCGTGAAGTAATTGACTTCATCGATAAGTTAGACCAATTTTATAAGTTTAACTTGTTGTCAGATTGAACAGCTACAAAACCTGATGAAAACCAATTATGTAGTTGCCACTATGTTGAGCAAGTTTTTCAATATTTCAAGAAGAATTCCCCTTGGGCTACGAGCACGAATATTCGACGGCAATTTTCAGTTTGCTCTGTTGAAAGTTGCGCCTGCTCGATAATTATTATGTAAATTGCTTAAAAATGCACCACAGGTAAGCCCAAAGGATTCACTTTGTTTCGACCGTCATTTGGTCTCTCGCTCTAACTTTGTCTCTATTTCTCTCTCTCTCGTCTAGTCGTCTCGTCATTTTGCTTCGTCCAGCCGTCGCGCTGCATTAAGCTTGATTGCATTAAGTTTACTTTTGCCAGGAGGCAGCTTTGTGGTGGGAAGGGAGGCGAGAGATTTCTTTGCCGTTTCCTAGCCATCTTTGCTTCCATCTTGCTTTAATCTTTGCACACGGAATTTCTTAGCGTTCATTCCGTATTAGCCAAATTTTCGCATGCTTCGTTGAATGTCTCTTCTCCTCCTCCTGCTCTACTTTGTTGGAAGGAGCTTCAGACTGATGGGTGTCGATGTTGCAGTTTGATTGAACCATTGCCGCACAGTAGTATGCAAATATAAATGTTTATCTTTCTCTTTTCTTGTCAGACAAGCCAAGTCATTAAGCATTGATGATAATCATGTTCTTTTATTCTCAATGAAGTTTTGACATTTTTTAATAAATTTTCTTCGACAGTTAAAGCACAAACCTAAGCCAATATTGTATTTGATTTCAATGCTCTACAAATCCATATTTATCTGGACTTCTTTAGTTTAGAATTGACTTGAGTGTTAATTTAAATTTATTCTCCATATTTCTTCCATTCTTTATTTTCCTAGAACATACACTTGCCCTCCATTTTCATATAAAAATCAAAATTTTGTACAATTCTGACAAAGAATATCGATGAGCTCTGATCCTAATGTACCTTTAAATCGATCAAGAAATTATTATGATATTTATTATCGTCTTCAATGTTCACTTCATTCTCTGAAATATTTATAAAGCATAAATCAATTTAAAGATATAGAATTTTCTTAAATAAGCCAATTGTCCAAATAAACTTGCAAGTATGGTTTCATTTGTGTGGCTAAGAAATGACAACTGATTTATTTTATTATTCTTCATGGTATTATAAGCAAGGCTGCAAACCTCCAAAATGTTGTTAAAGGTTCGGTTCGGCGGTTATATACCCCCTGAACCCATGGTTTGGATTCGAACCTTGGTTCCATTTCATACAAAAAAATATTTATATTGTAATAAATTTTTCTCTACATTTTGAACTAATAAACTTTTTTTTTTTTTAAAGAAATCAAATTTTGATGATATTTTAAATTTATTTAAAAATTTAAATATGACTTATTTTAATCTGAAGTCTCAAATAATTGCGAAATATTAGAAAACCATAAAATTTATGTAATTTTTTTTTTTTTCCAACCGAACATTTTATTTTAGAAAGCGGTTCGGCTTAGGTTCGGGTTCGCAAAGTAAATACATTGAAGGGTTCGGTTCATGATCCGGTTCAGGCTGCTTAAAATATCGAGCCGAACCGGTTTTACGAGGTTCGGTTTAGAACCGGTTTGCAGCCTTGATTATAAGGTGCCTTAAGTAACACTATTAAGTATTATCCAGATATGTCCCAATATAAAAAAAATTTAAAATAATGCATAAACATATTTTTTACTCACTCACTTTACCTTCTTGGCCCACTGTACTTTGTACTTTGGAAATTTACTTGCACTCAACAGGATATTGATGACTTGTTCGTCCGATTCTCCGCTCTGAGCTCAGTGCAGAGCAACGGATGTCGACAAGGTATTTATCGAAGCAAGTTTTGACCCTGTTTAATCTTAAGAGATTTTCGCACATTCTGTGCCCGGTTTCCGCTTTCCTTGGTCTGTTTTAGTTGCCAATTAATAATTTGTGCAAATTGCAAAACTTTTGCTATCGACTTTGCCTTCGACAGCGACTTTGATGCGTATGCATAATGCAATGCTTTATTGAATTGTTGTGAATTTTTCATTGTTTCTTTGGCTAATTGCCACATTAGACTAATGGCAATTGTGCCTCATGTGGCATTGAAATTGCTGAACCACTTACCATACCATGGCAAATGCTAATATATAGATACAGATTCACTGGCTCGCCATGAGTTTATGTAAATGAGTCCAAGTGCGGTTCGAATCGAGAACTGACTGCGTCCTCTTGTGCATTGTCCTTGTCTCTGGGCCAGGCCAAGTTGCCGGATGTCTGGCGAGTCCTTCGAGTTGCGCCTCCAACTGTTTTCATGCCCAATGGGCAACTAATTATTTGTTAACATAACACGAGTGGCAATTTAAATGCAATTAAGTTCAGCTGCGTAGGCTTAACTCCCAGTCCCTCAAGCAGCCGCCGCTCCGACCTCATCTCGATGTGGCTTAGACCGAGTCTCGGTAAAATGGCTCATTAGGGTGTGTCCTTCAAATATTCACTGCACAATTGAATGTGCAGCGAATCAGCTTCAGTCGAAGATAAAGGCACTTCAAGTGGATTAAATTGACTTTAAATCACCCGGATTTATAACAAATTATAATATCTAGTATACCATTAGAATAAATTAATATTGTAGTTGTTTTAAAAAGGATTTCTTTTAAACAAACTAAATCTGTACACAAATTGGGATTTTGAGAAGCTATTAAATTTTTATCTTAATCAATATTTGGACTATAATTTTTCCGTATTTTTCAGCTTTAATTTATCTGCTTCTAAAGAAACTCAATTATGAATTCAAACTGAACTTCACATAGTATTAAACAATTCATAACACAATTTAGTAAACTTAATTGTATTTGAATTATTCAATCACAAATATTTGAAACAATTGTTTATTTATTGATTTCATAAATATTAAAGTGATTTTCAGAAATTACTGTGCACAGATCTTTTGTGTATGACAAATTGTTAAGCATTCTAAATTCAATCTAAAGTCAACAATGCGTGGTTTGCCGACTGCAGGTTGCAGGATGCAGGTTGCAAGTGGCACATTGCAGGTTGCATGTTGAGATGCTCACTTGACAATTTAATTACCAGCATGAAGGGAGAGCAAAAAGCATAAGCTTGAACCTTGACCAAACTGACAGGACAAACGAATCTCATCCAAGTCCGATTTCAAATCCAAAACTATCCAGCAACAGGCACTTCATTTTCATCTCTGCATTGTTTGTTTGTTTGCCAGGCTGCCAAGTTGAGGGAAACAGAATACAGCACGAAATCTATTTAGTCAAGAATTGCTGGCCATGATTTTAGCAAAATTGCATTCGCCCTCAAAACTTTGGGTTAGGCCGAGTCGACCAATGCAATTACATGACAGAAGCACAAATCTCCAGCTGAGAGTTTATATTATGAATTGGTTCAGGTCCTGTGAAAAGCTTGTTCATAAAATTTACGAGTATCTAAATGATCCCAAGGCTTTCATAGTTAATCTAATGTATAGAATAATAAATTCATTTTTAAAAACAAATCAAAATATATTTGTATTAACAAATATTTAAAATAACATTATTATTTTTATTTGATTATTATCTAACTCGGAAATATAAAATTTATATTATAAATTAGCTTAATAATTTTTTTATATTTCATTTTTATAGTTTCACTATATATATGTACACTAATATAAAATTAAATTAAAAAAATATGTAAAAAAATTATAATTCTTAAGACCATTGATATTGTATAAAGTTTTTTTTAGTATTTAGTTTTGTTCTTTGATTAAAAAAAGGATTTACCTATCTTAATTTTAACAGGATAAACTTTTGTCAATCGTAAGTAAATGCGAGCAAAGTATGTGGAAAATCGAGAGTTCAGTTGACTTTTATTTAACTATTCTAAATATTAGCTCGAAAGTAGGCGATACAGGTATCGTTAATACCCGGCCCATGAAATAGTTTTGAATATCAGATGCAGAATGTAATGCTGATAAGACCTACAGAAGCTGTTCCCATTAAAGCATCCACAAAAAAAAAAAAAGGAAAAGAAAAGAAAAGAAAAGAAAAAACAAGTGTTGGCTGGCAGTAAAACTCCAATGAGACGCATGCAAATGAGCTGACTAATGAGCAGTCGTCGGATCTAGGCAGACAATGGAAATTTAGACAGATAGTCAGATAGTTGCCAGGACTACTTGTCTATCCTTCCTTAGAGGTCGAAGTAGTCCATGTGCTACTAATTTACAGTTGCAGCAGCAAGAGGAAGGCAGCTCAACAATAACAAGTGCATTATGGCCCAATGGCAGTGTCAAAGTGTCAGTAAGTCAACAGGAATGCACTCTGACATCACTCAAAGGGCTGGGAAAGGATATCTGAGTCCAAGGCTGAGCCTGACTCCGAGTCCGAGTCAGTTTCAGTGTTTGAGTCTTGGTGAGGGGCCAAGTTCCGTTTGCCTGGCCAACCGGTCACTCGACTTAACACTTTGAATGTCATTAAAACGTCCGTCCGAGTGAGCGAGCCTGATTTGTCTCCTCTTCTTGCCCCTCTTCTGGACCCTCCTGACACTCGGTCAATGTCTCGCTAACAATTGTCAACAGGCTCAAGCAGCGTGCAGCACTGAGAGTTTGCATTGTTGTCGCCTTTGTTCACCCTTTTCTTGATTGTTGTCTGCATTTGCCAGCATTTTGGCCGAAAAGCGTTTGTCAATTTTACGCCTGTCGACTTTCTGAGTTGTCCTTTTCGTCCATATTGGCGTACGTTTCGCATAGCTCCATGTCGGAACATTGTTTTTACCCAGTGCAA
This sequence comes from Drosophila innubila, assembly GCF_004354385.1. NCBI lineage: Eukaryota > Metazoa > Arthropoda > Insecta > Diptera > Drosophilidae > Drosophila > Drosophila innubila. The sequence continues at coordinate 4,921,223 of NW_022995372.1, read as the reverse complement.
TTGTCTTGGCATCTATCTTTTAATCGCAACTCCAATTTAAATTTACCTTTCTTAACCCACAATATAATAAATAGTTGCTTCAGATATTATTTTGAGTTAATATAAAATCTCTGAAAAAGAGTTTATCATCTTAAGTCTAACTTATTTATAAAGAGATACAGTCTATATCCGTAAGTCGGCCTTAAAAATGGTATGAAAAATGAAAAAAAATTAATTTTAATTTATTTATTTCAAGCTTTGGCAATAGAAAGTTTATTATCTTGGTCTGAATCGCCAGATATATTATATTCTAATATATTCTATTGGTAACCAATCTCATTTATAAGCGTTGATATAATATAAAATAAAATATAATAGAATAATTTTTTGGTATCATTAATCATTAAAGATTGATTTCGAGTCATAACTTTTTTGTTTTATTTATTTATTTAATTATTTATGCAAAGAAACAATTACCAAGTATATAAAATTAAGTTAAAGATTACAAACACAAATAAAATTAAATATAAATATAATCAAAGATTTATAAACTCTTAGATCGGCTATGTCTGAGTTAAGTCTAGAATACTTATCAATAAATTGGGAAAAACTAAGAATTACTTAGACTGAATTTTGTTTATTCTATTTTGATAATTTTAAATTTTAAATGAAATAATAAGTATAAAATTGAATTAAGTATACCAATAAAGTTTGGATAATCATGTAAAGAGTCGCAATAAAATTGAAATCTTAAGAATCAGCCAAGTTTATCTATCCAAAACTAGAACCTTGATACCAAGAGATTGGGAATGCAGCACCAATTGAATGATTTTTGGGTGCCATCGGGGCCAGGGCATTAAGTACAAAGTACCAAGAGCTGGCGGAAGTAACGTTTGGAAGCTTATTAAATTGCCATTACCTAAGCCGGACATCAGCGCGCCTCTTGCCACTTGCCTCATGCCTCTTGCCACTTCTCGTGCTGTTAGCCAACACGCTTCGAGGACTTACCGGTGGTAGGCGACGCGTCGGTGCTCGGGTGCTCCGGCTCCGGCTCTGGCTCTGGCTCTGGCGCGGCATTTGCCACTCAAACGAGGGATTAGCGGTGATGATGACAACAGCTTGACGTCGTATCCGCGTCGGAGCGGGACAGGCAGGAGGTCCATTAGTTAGGACAACGCACACGGCAACCTGACTGTCGGTCTCTCTGTCTTCTAGGTGGGTGAAATTCGGCTTAGCGGGAAAGTAGCGTGTTATCCACACAAACACACACACACACACAGGAAATTACGATGTGCGGAAGGAAACGAATGCGGAGTCGAACAACTGCATAAATCCTCAAAATATTTAACATTTAAATGGCCAAAAATTAACCGTAGCTGACAGGCAATATAGGGGTAGCTTGGGGAGTGTGAGGGGCAGGGGAAGGAGCGAATAAATTCGAAATAATCCACAAAAGCTTGAAAAGCTAAAGCCCAAGGACTCGCAGTGAGAGTACATGGACACGGACACGGACGCGAACAATGTGCAGTAAAAGTGGAACTAGCGACAACAAAAGCCCAGAACTCTTGAAAGGACCACAGTCGGAGTACTAATAGTACTAACTACATATATTCAACTATGGACTGAGGGCAAGTCTTAATGTGCTTTAAATGCTACAAAGAGGGAGACGGATAAAGAGTGGGACAAATGGAGGGAGAGAGAGAGATAGAGAGTGGGAGATCTCATCCGTTGCATTCATACGGCAAATATCAAGTGCATCATCATCAACAACAAGCGGCGACAGCAACAAGGACGAGGACAAACTACATTAAGCTATCCGACTCGACGATGCCAGTGTCCAATCCGAATCTTCCCTCTTACATTTCCCACTCCCACTCTGAGCATTTGGAATCAAAAGCCAAAAACGAGATGCCATCTCGGATTGCTGTCTCAACAGTGTCCTTGGTCGTCCAGCATCATCGTTATTATTCGCACTGAGCACTGTAAAGTACCGAATAATCTACAGGATAATGAGCATGAATGAACGTGAACGGTTTTTTGTTTGCATCGCCAGAGAGCGAGCTATTCGTATATGAGGGCGGGGATGAGGTAAACCAACTGGAGCATTAAGGGCAATCCAATGCAATAACAGCCCAGGGGCTGACCAAGTGCACTTAACTAAGCAGCAAATACTGAAGTGCATCCTCCTCGCTGAATGAATACTTGTTTTAAACAAGAAATAATTCGCCAAACGACAACAAGTTTCCCCAACGAGCTAAATTATGCGATGGCCACAAATGATAATAATTTATCAATGTATGCTAATGTAAATTAAATCAATTGAAGTTTTCTTCTTAACTATGTAGATGACTTTTTAAACAAGAATTTACATTTATAAAGTAACAATTATCCTTAATGGAAGGAAATTAGTGGAAACACATTTCTTAAAATAATGGAAATAATGGGATAAAAATAACAAAATTTATTTTTTATTTACGTTTTTTTTTATCTTGATTTAAAAAGCAAAAAACTAAATAGAAGAACTTTATCTTAAGCTACCCACTATAAAAAGTTGAAAATATTTTAATAAAATAAATTTTTTGGTTTGAAAAAAATCGATTAAAAGAATTAAAAAAATTATTTGCATAAATTTACAAAAGGGCTCGAACATTTTTAAAAATTTAATCGCTTTAATCCCAGGTTTGTTCAAATAAAAAATTAACCATCGAAATTTGATTGGCTTCCAATTTTGGGTGCAGATTCTTGGTGTTCCAATCGGCTGTCGCAATTAAGAGAACACATATATTGAGATATCTTTAAAATGAGCTTGTAATGACTTGTCCTTGCTATGTCCTGGCTTATATTGCAAACACGATGTCCTGTGGTCATGGACATTAAATTTAATTTCACATTTTCCATTTGCATAGAATATTTATGACAGGGTCGGTCACAGTATTCAAACACACACAAAAGCCAACTGTAGGAAAATACATGTAAATACACATATATATTATATTGCTTTTTGTGTTGTTGCCACTTTGTCACTGAGTTTCCAACTCAGTGTCCAGAACGAGTTCATTAGTTTGTGCCATTTTGGTTGTTGTATTTGCTTGCGGGAAATGCATCACAGCTTCAACGTTGTAGATGCCTGGCGCCTTTGGGTCCAGCCATGTTGGGTGCATCTACCGAGAATCCATCTGCCATTACTCAGAGCCGGAGCATTTCTATCTATGGGTCTATTCATTGCCATTGAATGAATAGTTCTGAGCTGTTGTAATGAAAAGTTGTGGCAAAGTTGTTCTACTTTGAGTGTGTTATTTGAACCTATGCACTTATGTTGCATAATGCATTCTTGAATTTTCGATATTAAAGGTTGCTGGGTCAAAGAGTTTACAAGCTTCCAACTGTCATAACTTGAAGAAAGCTGACCCGATTTTCAATCGGAAAGCCATTTTGATCATGATTCGGTCTCTTATTTCATACTGCATCTAAATTTTTATCATCTAGAAAATTTTATATTTTTTCGATTCTAAGCCATCTATCATCCAATTTTCCATACTTACCCCTTGAAATATTTTCAAAAACTTTGATCTCTCATAACTTGGCTAAAACTTAACCGATTTTCAAGCGGAATGTCATTTTGATCATGATTAGGTCTCTTAATTCATACTGCACCTAAATTTTTTGCATTTAGAAAATTGTATTCTTTTACGACTATCGAAGCCATGGTTCTATGTTGATGAGTCCAACCTTTGAAATTTTGAAAATTCCATGTTTTAAATCTCAAGTTTTTACTTTTAATCAACTCCTTATATCGTTATTAGTATAAACGACACTTCAAACTTGATTCTGAGGCCTTTTATTTTCTTGTAAAAAATCAGGTCAAAATGAAGAAATATTTTGACTTGTAAAGTTGCTAGGTCAGAGGCTTGAGCAACTTCGAACTGTCATAACTTTGGCAAAACTTTACCGATTTTCAAGCGGAATGTCATTTTGATCTTGGTTTGGCCTCTAACTTAGTCTGTATTAAAATTTTATTAAATTCGTTCCAAAAATTTTATTCCTCAGGATATAGATATTAACTTTGATGTCATAATTATTACAAAAACGACAGCTTATCATTCTAAAATTGATTTGTTGTACCGTTACGTTTCGGTACTGATACCGAATCCGAAATAAGAAAACTGAAAAAGAACCTTTTACCGAAAGAGTGGTTTCGGAACGTACCGAAAACGAAACCGTAACCTTTATTGGTTTTGGTTTGATTTTTTGATTAATTTTATGTTTGTGTACCCTATTCTGTTTATAAAATTTTAAAATATCTAATTTGTTTATATTCAAATTTACTGACTGACTGATTGCTATAATTTGAAAAATTCTATTCGTTAAGATCGAAAGTTCGATTTGATCAATTATATGTTTATTGAAAAGGTGGAGAATTATGTAAACAATTGGAACTGTATATAAAGGAATGTGAGAAATATTTCATTAAAGGGACAATGGAAGACAAACAAGGTTCAGATTTTAAACTAAAATTTAAATTTGAATATGCGACATTTGTATTGAGTTTACATGTCATTGCATAATTTAGCATGCTTTGGGGGCGTGAGACATTCGCATGAATATAAAAAACTGATAATATCCGATTTCAGCAGTTGGTGACACCCACAAAGCAGAAGAGAGAGAGAGAGATAGAGATAGAACTGACATATTCACGCACATCATGTCGACATAATCAACGTACTTGAGTGTTTTTTCATGTTACACATTTGCAATGTTTGTAATTTCCATTATATCATTGAGTGACTCCACCTAATGAGATGATGTCATACGAAGATATACTAAGCATTCGAACAGTGAACAGTCAGTGAATGAATCCTGAAACCTTCATTCATTGGGTATTCGAAACTTGCTGAAATCAATAGCGAACGCGATGTTGACAACCTGTGCTTGGTCCTCCCTTTATTAGGGGTAAACGCAACAGGGAGTATTTGAAAGGACGTGCTACATACGCCTAACTTTTCTTTCCACCAGGGAGGGGGCGTAACTGTAACTGTAAGTCGGGGAGTTATCAAAACTGAAACCGAAACCGAAACTGTTTACAGCTCGGTGCACATTCGCAGCGATTCACTCGGATCTTTCAGTTTGTTTTCAATTGCAAAAGTTTCGCTCGTAATATTTTTTCTTCTCTTCTTTTGCCGGCAAGTTTTTCTGCCCCCAAGAAAAAATAAAGTCGGCGAAGAGATGCCCCTAAGCGAGGTGCAATCGAAATCTTTATAAAAACTTTTGTAAAGAAACAATTGAATAATTATCTTGATAGTCAACTAGAGTTTGAAAAGTATACATTAGCTATTTCTGTGGAGTTTTAAGATTGTTTATTATATATGTGTGGATCTTAATTTAGTAATATAAATTATTAGTTCATTTTATTTATTTATTTTATTTTTATTTGAATATATTTATTCGGATACAGTATTATACTTGCTTTTAAAGCTTTATAAATTTTTGATGATCAATAATTAACAAATTATGTGTGCACTAATTTCAAATAAACAATTAATTTTTTTTAAATTACTTACTCAAATGATATTACAAATGTATGCCAATATTCATTTTTCATTAACGAATTTATTTAAAATATTTGTATGATTAATATTTCCATATTCTAATTTTATAATTTTTTTTTATAAATACATTTAATAAATTTAATCTAATTAAATAAATAAATTTATTAATAAATAAACAAAGTTACTATTCAAAGTTGTTTGTATGTATTCACTTAAAATTTTGTTTTTACTTAGATCGCACATTTATTTAACTGGAGTAGTGAAAGTGAAACTAAACCCACAGTAACCACAACTTTACAATCCACTCTCTAATATTTGTTTCTCTTTCTGTCACTGCCATTGCATTAACTTATCTGAAATATCATAAATATAAACCTACCGCATTGCATCATTGAGCAAATTGCTGAGCGGAGTACAGAAGATGACACTGAAAAGTGATGAGAAGGGAAAAGAAGAGAGAGCTCTATTTGAGACGGGACTCGACTCTTCCTGTAACATGTGTCCTGCTTCCAGTTCCTTTTCCCCAACCCTGAGGCATCAACATGGCCGCATCGATGTCCACATAGAAGAGCCGCCTGACACTTGAAAACATCAATTTATTTTTATTTCCCAGGGTGTCTCGCAGGAATCCTTTCGCTGGCTGTTTTAGTGTCTTTGTAGGAAAGCCCTAACACCAAACTCCAAAAACTCCAACCCCAGACTAAGACCCATACCATTATGGTCCCGCACTGGGACCTTGCTTAGTCATTCAATTCAATTGATTCAATTGGGATTGTATCGGTTTTTTATGTACATTTTGCCCCAACACTGTCGCACACATACCATATCCTGTTTCCAGCTCTCCTGTTGAAACTCCTTGTTGCTGTTGTTGTCGCCAGCAGTTCCCAAATGTCTCATTTATCTGCGGTTAGTGGAGGACTCTTCCGTTGCCGCCTCGATTTGCACTTTATTGAAAAAGAAAAACGTTTTGCGTGCTTGAGAGTCGAACCATTTCTGAAATTTAATAATAAGTATATAATTTTACACTCTAACTATCCCCCCTTTTTTTCTCTTTGGCAACACATTTTATGGGCCGATAATGTTATTAGCCTTGACCATTTTCGAGAAGGCACCTTTTTTCGATTGGCGATGCTATCGCTATCGGGTAGTAGCGAAAACACTCAAATGCCATGACTTGTGCAATTTGCATCAGAAATTGTGTCACAACTAGTTTCGTTACACATCAATGCGGCATTTTCCGCCACCCATTGTCCCATAACTCAGATCTCCCTCTCTTTCTCTCTCTCTCTCTATCGCTACCTCATTCTTTTGCTATCTGTTTTGGGTTAGGTTTCTTGGGCAAAGCCAGGCTCGTCAGGAATTTGTTTCACTTTGAGCTCGGGTTGAGAGCTTGTTGCTTCTTCGCGTGCTTTTATGTAGGTTCAAATATTTTTGTGACTATGAATGACTCTTAGGCACAGCGCTTTGAGTTTGGGTTTTGGGTTAGGGTTTGGCATTGTGCCAAGAAATTTCTGTTGGCTGGGAGTTTGGAATGGAATGGGCTTTCATAATGCTGGGTCAGTTGGGTGCCAGTCCGAAGAAGAATTTTGTATTGGGGAACGTTAACATACAAATGGCTTGGGCTAAAATACCTCTGCCTCTTTGCATTTCTATGAAAACTGAAATATTGCAACTATTTTATATGCCTTTTGTGTGTAACATTTTCACAGAGTCTTAGATTCCATAAATTGTATTTGACTTTTTTTTGGCGAGCTACATATCAGTTGGTATTCAGATAATATTTCGTAAACTATATCTATGTATATGTTTTATACAACTTCAATATATTTTCATTCATTCATATGCTTATATTTGTTCCGCTTTTCACTTCTATTTAAAGTTTCAGCATGTAAAATCTAAATTCAACAAAGTAAAAACCGGAACAGGCTAGTATATTTCCCACTGCCTTACAGTGCGTATGCGTAATATTTGTAATTTATTTTTTAGACAGTGTAACAATTTTTTGTTTCATTGTTTCACATTTTTTACAGTATTTTGCCTTCTGCATTACAGTGCGTATGTGCAATATTCACTCGACAGGCTTCTATCAGTCGTTACTCAAAGATAAATTTTTGTCTATTGAGCTACTTTTGAGTTGCAACTTGCAGCATTGTTTGGAGCAGATCCAAGTTTTCAGATATATGTTTTTCTTTCCAGTTTTTCTGTACTTTTCTTTTGTCTAAAACCCTGGACACAAGTGTTAGAAAGTTGTGCGCTTTAAACTTTTTGTAGTGCAGTTCTTGGCATTAATATCATTTCCGTTTGCTTTTTGCGTCAACTTCCATTTTCTATTACATTCGCATTCTTTGCAGTTCGGCTAAAGAATTTGTTGCCCGTTGTCGTGAAATTCGAAATGCAATTCCTAAAGAAATGTTCTATTCAAGAGTATCAAAATACGCGGCAATGGACCAAACTCTGAGTTCCTTTGCAGAACTTGTATTTCAGTGTGTTTTTGTTTCGATAAACCATTACTTCATGCAGTCAGTCCGTCAACCTATCAGTTATTCGGTCATTGTGTGAATGCCTGCTAAAGTTGATGATTTCCCACAGTAAATATCTTACAAAGTAAGTAACTATTCATTCAAACTGCTGTCTTGAATATGTGAATATATGCATTTAAATATGCAAGTGTTGAGTGGGCATCTTTCTACTTATTTGACTATATATTAAATATCGATAACAACTTTGCTTGTAATCTGTTTTGAAGAGATGAATTCCAGATCAACAAACAGAATTTACGTATGGAATTAGTTAATACTTATACGTATTGTAAAACTTAAAAACAAAGTGAGCTAAACATCGGGATAAACTTATTAGTTCAAAGGTTTTTAACTCCGATTCAATAAACTATCAAATATAGCTTACATTTAAAAAAAAGATTAAAGTTCTTATGTGTATCACATTAGTTAAGTCTTATGTTTATCAAGGTGCATTTAGGAATTTCAAGCGATGCACAAGCCGATTCAAAGTCGAACCCATTGCATCATAGTAAGAGTAAATTGCGCATATAGCCGATAACTGAATAGTGTGGCAACTCTATGGCTGGTGTTGGGGCTTTAAATAGGCAACGCGTGGCATGCCACATAAAATGCGGTTGCAGAAGTTGTACTTCTGAGAAGAACTGCAGAAAACAGCGCGTAGTTTTGCATGTTAACATACCGTTGTTTATGTTTCCCCCTTTCCCGCTTTCCCGCTTTCCCGCTTTCCGCTGTTGCGCCCTCCTCTTCCCCGCTTTCCTCTTGCTGCAGCGCGAAAAACGACTTTTCAAATGCCGCACTAAATTACCAAAACACGCACTGGTACACCCACAACTTACCTTCTTCCTTTGCCCTTTTTTCCTCTGTTCTCTTCTTTCATGCTTTATTTACTTATATGCGAAATGCCGAAAAAAAAAACTTTCAGCTGAGACTACAATTTACGCTTTTCCCTGCATTTTTCATGTGCGTCGTTGTTTTTGTTTTGCATTCATTTTGCTGACAAAGTTTTTATGGCCGCAACATACAACCATGGTTTGTTTTTGTTGCTCTGCGGTGTATGTGTGTGTGTGTGGCTGTGTGGGTGTGTGTGTGTGTGGTCCTGCATGTAATGTGCATCTGCTAGAAAAACTTTGTCAAATCATTAAGAGACGCACTCAAATACAAAGCCAAACTGCCGAGGCTTTTCCAACTAAAAACTCTTAAATATTGAGAAATTTTCTTCATGTATGCAGCATTAATTAGCAAAACCTTCCACCCCTTTTAATTTTTAAGATAAAATGTAAGATAAAATTAAATTGTGCTTGATTTTATTGATCTTTATAATGATGTATTAAAATTCGAATTCATTTTTTAGAAATGGTGTTTTGATCTGATTTCAAATATATTCTCAATAAAGTTATTTTAGATGATCTTTCATATATTCGAATAATTTTAATAATTACATATTATTTATTTCTTAGAATTTCAGGCTAGAAAATATGAAATATAGTCTATACGCTGTGTCGACTTTTTGGTTTAAGCTTTAAAGAAATTGCACATCATATTTACCAAATTTAACCATATTTCTTTGTTTATTATATTTTTAACTGTGAATCAAAGTCTACATCCTTTACGAAACTAAACACTCATCAAATAACTTCAACTGCTGTCATTTTAGAACCACTTTAAGCCACTTTGACCCACATATCTCTTTAGCTGCCTGTAGTGCTTACATTCCCAAAAATCGAGCGCACCTAACGAAGTTTTTCCACTCTGAAGCCTGAAAGCCTCGTTGCTAAAATAAAGCGGCTGCTGCAATGTCCTTTTTTTTTGAGGAATTTTTCGCGTTGCCTATTAGTGGCTTCAACGGGGCATCAAAAGCCGCACATTGCCTCCATTTGGTTGCCACGTCGGGTCCTTGCTGTGCATTTCGCACACACTTGCAATGCTAACACACAGATACTCACACATACACGCACCTGACCAAGCATTTAGCCGGTTGCCTGCGCAACAGAAAGTGTAATCAACAATTAACAAAGCTGCACTTTATTTCCCTGTAGTAGAGTGTTGCACAGATGAAGCCAGCCAGCATACCCTGTACGGAAGTTATTAGAATACTTACTAAAACCAATTTCTTACATATATTTTTTGTAGTGTTATAAAACCCTTTTGCCTTAAAATACTTTTTTGATAATAAAGAACATAAATTTTAATAACAGGATAAATATTTATTTTTAACAAAGTCGTCTTTTTACACTGAACATTTTGCAGTGTTCAATTAAAACATTAGAAAGTAATGCAAAACGTATTAGCAAAAGTCCAGGTTAAGGAAAGCGTCATCAATATCAATAATATATTTACACTGAGAGCAATGGATATCTAAAAAAAAATGGAATATTTCAGCTCTCCGTTCGTTATCTTCGTTCTCTTGGTTTTTCTCTGAAGGTCTATACATACTATCGACAGAGAGACTATTTTCATAATATAATTATAATCCGACAATAAAGTAATAATAAAAAGGTGGATAGAATCGAACTTACACAGAAACGTTTAGAGGTTGTGTTAACTGTAGATGTTGTTGTAGTGCTCCCGATTGAATTTTTCGTGCCCATCGTAGAGCATGATGTTAATAGATATATTTTTTTTGGTAGAGAATAATTCACATTACAAGCAACCATATTTTTGTTTTCACTTCACACATTTTATTTAGCTTACGAAAAAAATGATGTATATAGTACGAGTACTTATAAAGTCGACTTAAGTTCAGCTTACAACTGAGTTTTAGAAACTTGTTAGCTTAGAAACTACTTAGTTATTGGACATGCTTAGAGTATGTTTTTCTTGTTCATTGTCATTTCGTATTTGCTGTTGTACACCGTTTTCTGCTGTATTTCGCGTTAAGTTAGTGCCACTGTAATCCATTGAGCTGACGTGGATCCACATTTAGCCCCAGTTTCTCCAGTTTGCGTACCTTTCTCATCTGCTTGGTCAGCTTACGCTTGAAGACAATTTCACGATTCAGATTCATTATCTCCATAGTATCCAGTTGACGAATATTTTTAATCGTTTGTAGTATCAGGTTATCTGTCAAATGCAGCTTGATGGTGGACATCTTCATAAAGGGGGAGTCCCGACGTCGCAGCTCCTCGCGATATGCAAAGAGAGTGTAAGGCAAGGAGGGAAGTTGCGGCAGTGGACGCTCCAGGCCTGGAAACAGTTGCTCAGCCATTATCAAGCTCTTATATTGAAGCAGTATATTTTAAGGAACTTTTGACTCCACTTCTCGCTGGATTTTTCGGAAGTATTTGATGTGTTCTCGTTGTGCGTTCGAAGCGCAATGCGTTTTCCTTCTTAGTGTCTTTGATTTTTATAGTCAGCATCTGTTTACCTGTGATTCCGACTTACAGCTGTGGCAATCTTTTGTCTTTCCGGAAAATTGCATCTGTCCTTTTCAGGGGAAGTTCGAGCTGTTGGCCGAAAACTACCTGCTTGTGGCAGCTGCAAGTGGCATTTGTTCGGGCACGCGATTAGCTCGAGTTGAGTCTCAAATCTTTAAGCAGCACCTTGTCGGTAGCTGGTCTAAAAATCCATTAGTTCCGAGGTAATTTGCAGTTCAACTCACGTTACCATTTTATTTTGCGAACAACTATAAACCGTTGTCGCACATCTCCCAAACGCGATCCTAAAATTTTAATAAGCTCATGAACTAGTAAATGCCAACTCCAACGAATCTATAAATAGATATACGTGTATACATATATTTTTTTCTTGTACATATATATATATTTCTTCAATTCGCAGCTACCGTTTTTCGTCATTCAGGGGCATTTAAAATAGATGTTTTTTCGAGTACCGAGTTCTTTGAATTCGGTTGCTGCACTGCAATTAAAATAAATTGCATTCACTCAAAGGATTTTGCATGTTAAAGGATTTTGGGTATTAAAGGACTTTGGGTTTTAAAGGACTATATTTCATTTATTCACTTATTTACTAATTTATTCACTTAATTATATATAATACATTGGCGCTAAGCTCTGTTCTTTTAAAACATCATCATACACTGTCCAAGTAATTAATTAAATATCAATCAAATTACAACTGGATTACTGTTAGATCACAGAGAGAAAGAGAGATTGCTTTGGTTTTTATAACATTTTTGTCATATATTTATTAAAATAATTAAATTGTTTGAAATACAGTTGAAATAGTTGTCATTTCTCAAATGCATCATACTCAAAAAAGATTTTCCTCAAATAAACTAGATGAATTTATAATTATAGAAATTTGGTTTTTAATATAAATTTCGTTTAGTTTTTAAAATCAAGTTGTTGGGAGGTAGGTAGGTTAATAAATTCTTAAGAAGTATATGTATGTACATTCTGATAACAGAATCTCTTTAGTGAATTTCAATATATAAATTATCCATTGCCTTTTGTTTTTAACTCAGCTCAGTGGATAAGCTAAGCAGCTCTATTATTTTTAATCCGCTTCTCAGATGCAAACAGATTAACTTTAATAAATTCTACATAAATACTTTTCTTGTTTTACACGGATTAACCTATAGGTTACAGCTGTTCATAAGATTATATTCGTAAATATATATTTTCTTAAATACTTTGCTCAATTGTTTAGCTATTCAGTTCAGCTTTAATCGTTTCAGCTGTTATCGAAGCAGCCAAATATGTATTATCTTGTTATGTTTATTTACTCATACTGTTACCAACAATTAAACACACACATAACGGCTGTTAAACAAGAAATACAAACTCTATCCAGAATGAGCGTTTCGTTTTGGTTTGAATCCACTGTTGTTGACTTTAACGTGTTAATCAGAGCAGCATTTGTGGCATGCAACCCGAAATGATTGCCAAACACATTATCTGTATTATTAATGAGCTGCATGCCACACATGCCGCAAGGGGCAGGCATTCAGTTTGGCATTGCTGGGTTGGCATGTCACCGGGTTGTTGTGCTGTTGGCATTACTGAATCCTGGTTATTTAACTGGTTCGTTTGGTCATTCTCTTTACAGGGCATTGCATTTTTTTATTGAGTTACCTTTGGGTGTTTAATTGAAAGCACTTTTATCGAGCCGCATTTTTGCGGCGACGCTTCTTCTGTTTCGCACGGATTGTAATAATATTGACTTTCTGCCGGCCACAGGTACGGCAATCGTTGCAAGGATACGCTAGGATATGTGAGGATATGCCGGCGACACTCACAACCACTATAATTCGAATGATTTAAAAAAATTACAAGCAATAATTGAACCTGAGGTTCTGTTATCACCATCAATTAATTGAAATGTTCATTTAAATATTTTTCTTCTTCACTTCTTTCAATGAATTTTGCCAATTCAAGCAGATAATATTTTTAAATATTAACCACACTTAAATTATATATATTTTTCAGCTTGAGTTTCACTCAGTTTATTCCTCTGTGCCCTTTAATGCGTTTTTTAATCACATTTACCTAATATGTATATGTGTAGAGCTTTTCAGTTGCTTTCAAAATTTTTAAAATTTTTTTTATATTTTTTATCTTCAGTAGAAGCTCCTGTGTGCTTTTTAAAATCGTTTCATCCAATTTTGGAGCTTATTCAATTTAATTTGGCTATCAATCAAAATAGAGTCACTAACTGCATTTTGTGGTAGCAGAAGCTACGTAAACGTAGATCTAACTACACTGCACTACACAAACCGAAGCTGTTTGTTTGTACTACGTTTGTGAACAGATTTATACCGCTTTTAGCTCGCAGTTCGATGATGGATTTGGGTTCGGTTTATGCAACAACATCGTAGTTGAGAGAATTTTACACATGCCACCGCACAATAGTCAACTTCTAGTTAATTCAATCAAAAAGCAGTTCAGTGTGTGTGAGTGTGTGGGATGTGTGTACACAATTCGGCGAAAACACCCATTGAATATGCCACACAGGTAGCTCTGGCCTTAGGCCAGGCCAAATACTGTTTGCAATATTTATTTAAATGAAGTTTGGCAGCTAAAGGAATTGCCTGTCTGCCTGTCTGTCTGTCTGTCTGTCTGTCTGTCTGTCTGTCTGTCTGTCTGTCTGTCTGTCTGTCTGTCTGTCTGTCTGTCTGTCTGCCTGTCTGTCTGTCTTTCTGTCCATCTGTTTGTTGGCCAATCAATAAACAGTTTGGTCGAAAAGGCTTAGTTATTATTGCTCCCCCATTATTGTTGTTTCTGTTCCTATTCATGTCCTGCTGTTCTTTTGGCTTATGATATCAATGTATGCAAATAGACAAATACGCTTTTGATCTGTGCACGACGTTCTCTAAGAGATTTCGGCCACCTTCGAGCTACATTTTGGCTTAAAATTCCACACAATTGCCTGAGCGTTTAGTTAAGGCCAATTCTGGCAGCTGCTGGGCGTCTTTTGCAACAAATAATATGCTGTCTTGGCATTTGTGGCTTAGATAGTCAAAAATAAAGCTGCCTTCATCTGTGTGCAATGTTTTTACGAGTTTCCTTTTGTATTTAAATGCAGGACTTGTTCAAGTTCTTAATACAAAGCCAGCTCCAAAAAGGCAATATGAAAATTAAGAACAGAATGTATGTTAAATTCTAAAGCGAAATTAGTCTACGTTTACCTTACACTCTTATTGCTTATTGCACATTTATCCTTATCCAAATTTTAAATGTTAATCACATAATTCTACAAGAAATATTAAGTTAATGTCAATTTAAATAGTCATTATTAATATTAAGTAGAATTTAATTTACACTTATAAGTTCAAATATTTTATTAGATTATTTAATTATTCAATTATTCAGAATATTTGCACGAGGAATGTCAAATTCTATTTTCCAAATGAGCCCATTCATTTATCAAAATATATTGTCAAATTTAACCACTCATAAAACACTAACGACATTTATATTTCGGGTTTCATAATTTGCGGTAAAACATCATAATTTTGTGAGCAACAGCAACAACTACATACAAAAAGCAACAATAACAACAACAACATCTAAAACGACTAACCAAAAATGAGCCAAACAAATGTCAAATTTGTTCAAATTCCATCTAATCGTATGTGTATTTATTATTATTTTGGGCAACATAATTCTTGTTGACACTGTACAATTAAAAGGATTTTCACTACAATATTGTGATACCAGTTTGTATATGTGTACAGTGCATGTGGTAATCAGCTAAAGGCCAATTATAATAACTGACATTTATATTTTAGGATTATTTATTTTTTTTTGTATATTAAATCATTTATGGTCAACTCTGAAAGCTAAATAAATTTATGTATCGTTTCATTGAGTATTAGAGTTGTCACTAAAACCGACAAAGTTTTTATACGTGGAAATTGAAATAATTTTTAGTGATCCTTAAGTGATTCTTCTTAACGAATAATCCATCAGGAATAGTGTGTAGTTTTATATACAACACTAAATTGACTTTATAAACCAACTAATTTAAATCTAGGGAATGAGTGAAAATAAATTGAAAATTTATGCTATTATTTTGAAAATATCTAGGCTATTTTAACAAGGAGTCATAGTTTATATTAAATATGATACATATTATCAATAACAATTATGTAGATAGAGTTTTTTGGAAAAAAAATTAATCGTTTGCAATAACTCGCATATAAATCCTTTTACATTTGAACAATGTTTACGATTATTTGCCAATAGCAATCGCAATTCGTATATATTTTATGATTTAATTCCAAGCATTGGAAATTGAATAAAATTCAGTTGTAAGTTGCACATGAGTGCATTTGCGACGCCTTCGCATTTGCGAGTATCTTGAATTTAAATTTTTAACAATTAATCAATATCAATAACCGCTCCGATCCCTAGAGATAATTCCAATAAAATTTTACAGCCGTCTGTAATCAAGAGAGCAAAAATAACTGCAAAAAAAAAAAGAAAAGCGGCAGGAAAAACAAAATGAAAGGATGAAAGCAAAAGCGAATTGCCAGTTACTCATATATTCTCTTATGGTTCAGCGTGAGACGTGTGTGTGTGTGTGTGTGTGCGTGAGTGTGCGTGTCCACTTTTCCTGTCCATGTGCGGCCATAAAGCAGCTCGTAAATTTCAGCACACTTGCCATTCGGACCAGTTACCAGTTGGCGGTTGTCTTCGTCGTTTGCCACCGAAAAATTCCAGAGTTGCCACCCCACGGGGTTGTCTGCTCTGTCTCGTTATTGTCTTTTTTTTTGTGTTCATTGTATAACTGTATCTTGTTTTTCTCCCTTTATTTCTCAGTTCAACAATGAAAATTCACGCTGTACAATTTTTCACGGTGGTCAACGTTGCTATAATACCCTAACTGTGGGTGTTATAAGTGTGCTATGGCAAATGCCAGATATACATATTTCCAAAAGGGTATTTCATTTTCGGGTTGCTTTTGTCTTGTGGCTTCGCTCTCCTTTTGTTGGTACGCTCCAATTCTTCGTTTATTACGCAAATCCGTAGCTACGCCCACGGTCGCCATATTCTGGCCCTATCCTTGTCACGGATTTCGCTCGCTATGTGCGTATGTGTGTGTGTGTGTGTGAGAATGTGGCGGGTGTTGAACAATAGCTGTGAAAGAATCACTTGCTTGTTTGCACTTTATTAAGTGGCAGCGCGAAACGGCATGTTCGCTTTGTAGTCCAGCTTGTAACGCCCGCGGCATCTCTAAGTTCGAGGAGGAAAACATGATGTTCAAGAAGAAGAGCACTTGAGTGTGGAAGGTTTTGATATATATTTACATTAAATTAATTTAAAAATTGTTCATGCAAATGATCGTAAAATATTTTACAAATTAATTGTAAAAATAATGTTAAATGTAAATATGAAAAAGTAAAATATTTATGGACCGTAGACTCCTATAATTCAGAATCGATCCGAGGAAACGCAGCCCTTAGATTTAAGTCTAAAAAAACTTTAAAAATGTGGAAAGGGTATTTTACAGAAACCGGTAAATAAACCGGTATAACTTATATAAATTTAAATTTGAATTTATAAATTCTGATTAACATGCTGCAATTCAAAAACATCACTCAATGAATTTCTCGGCAATATTTAATTGCTTTACAAATGTGACCACCGAAAATGCCAACTTGGCAACCTATTTTAAAAATAGGGAAATTTAAAATGACGTAGAATATAAAGTATATGGTAGGTTTACTTACGGTTATATTTGTGCCCAAAGATATGATAAATACACCACCGGCTGTCATAAAGATGGGTTGCTGAACATTTTGTAAAAAGTATAAGAATGTAGCTTTATAGCGACGATCTGCTGACAACCAATTGGAATGAAAGAGACAATATGTGAGTTGTTCACAATCGGCCATAATCAAGTTGCAAATGTAACAGAAGGGAAAGGTTTGCAATAGCAGATCACAAATGAAAACAGCTGTGCCGAGGCCACTCCAAAAGTTTGAAAAATAAATAATGTTAATTATGGCCAAACCGATGACGAGGCCGCAAAGTAAAAATTGTACAAAAATCGTGGCAGATATGACAGGTCTCAAATTGTTGCAGTATCTAAGAAAAGTCTTTAATAGACAAGTACAGTATGAAATTGATAAAGACAACTCACTCGATGATCAATTGATGATCTTCAATGCATTTGATGAGCTCCACGTTGTTCTCTTCCTCTGTCATCGTTGGATCTAACCGCAGACGTTGCAAACGCCCCTTGAGCATTGTGATGTGAGTTCGTAGTATCAAAAAGTAGATAACGGGATAGACATCCGCAATTTGATCCTGCATCACAATTCCACACATCCAAAGATACTCCATAAAGGCAGTCAACCAAAAGTGAAGTTTACTTGCTTCCCAATCAATGAAGGGATTGTAGAACTTCCAGGGCAGGTGACCCGCAAGACTGCCAGCGAGGAACGTGGCAATGGCATAGAACGAGTACATGAACTGATAGCACATGAAGCATCGATTGCACAGTGCCACAGTTCGATGAAGCAGCTCACGCTCTTCAGAAGTTTTGCAACGTTTGTCCATGCGATCGAGAATCTCCTTGGCCCTCTTAAAACGCATCATGCCTGCAAAGGTAAAAGCGGCTTTGATGCTCGAGCCGACGCAGTTTGGGCCAACTTGTAACGAGGTAAGAAATTGTGCAGCTGTAAAGCTACTCAGATCCTTGATGTAACTTACAAACAGCGCCACAACCACCAATATCATAATAAAAATCGTGGAATATGCTGTCCACAATGCGTAAATGCATCTCCACAACTTATCCTTTGGAGGCATCCATCCAACCACACGCATGCCACGATCCAGATAGGGATGTTACTTGCTCCTCGAGGGACCACACTCGCATTCGAGGAAACAGCTTGAAGAGCATGTTACCAGTTTTCACGTTGGCTAAAAGTGCTTGCCACATTTTAGACACCGTTTGCTTTTATAGCATTTTGACTATTAATTTTTTTCTTAAGTTTTACATCGGAGTTTGGGTTTTATTAAGTTTTGCTTAGAGGTATGCTTGAATTATTCACTTTGGGAACTCATAAGTTGTCGACAAAAAAAACTTAACTCAAGTTTAAATGCTCACAAACTGAATTATTTACATCTTTTAAAAGTGAAAAAAATATTGTTTGGGAAATAAGTGAAAGCAAACTTAATTAATAGTAAATCAGATTCAATCAATGCTTTAAAGAATTTTAATTGAATTTATATATACTTTGTCAAATTTTATTATTTAAGTTAGTATATTCAGATATTTGCTACAGATGCTATCAGTAAACAAATTTTTTTGAAGCGGTATTTATTATATTCATCGATATAAATGGTTCATATGGAGTGTGTTCTATCAAGAACTATGTTTTCCTCTGATTCAAGGTGCAGCAAAACTTATTTAAAATTATGATAAATTAAAGCATACAGAAATCGAATAAAGTTTAACATTAATGTCTCATATTTCAAACCTTTCAACATATAAAAGTTTGTTCTATTGATTAAAACTGTTACATTTCTAAACTCAGGTGTAATTTTATTAGTCTATCAAGAACACGAAAGTTTTAAAACAATTATTGATACCGTAAATTTCATAGTGGAAAAAAATCAAAATGTTTGGTTTACCTAATGTTAATAAATATCCATGCATACAATTAGCATTATCCTATAATTTTAATGTGTTTTGAGTAATGGCCATATTACATTTTATACGTCAAAAGAACATTTTATATCTATATTTTTTTTTGCTCATCTCAAAATTATCAAAATTTATACTTGACTGACATAGAGATTAAATAGGAATAGCTGAAGCTTTAAGTGAATGAATTGAAAAAAACGACAAAGCGGCATTGCAGTCTCATCAGACAAAGTTTTGTTTATCTGTCTGTGCGTTCCTCTGTCGGTCCATTTGGGTTTGGAATGTTATTTGTGGTATTTGAAGCACGCGGCACACGCTGCGTATGAACTATTTTCTTAAGCTCATACTGCCAAGTCTTCCTTCCTATTTACCCCCCACCCAGTTTTCTCGGATCCTTTGGTTTTCAGAAGCCAAAAAGCTGCAGATGCTTAAACTTTGCAAGGATTTCGCCTTCATTGCCTTTTCCTGCTTTGAGTCCCTGTGTGCGCGTCATATGTGTTTATAAAATTTTTCTTTTCTCTTTTTTTCTCCCCCATTGAAAGCATCTGTGAGTTATTTTTATAGAGCTACTTTATATATTTTTGTAAATATGTGTGTGTGGCCCCATTCAAGCAGAGCAAGGAGAACAGGAACAACGTTGCACAAAATGCGCTGTCAACTTGAGCGACGGTTTATTTATATGAGCAAGCATAAAAAAAAACTCCCTTTCATCACATTTTGTATACTCTAACATAAGAATAAACATATAGCGTATCATTGTATTTAAGTAAAGGGCTTAAATTGTTATTAGTCCGTTGAGTTTCCACTCGTTAATGGAGCTTAATTAACTGTTTGCAATACAATAAAGTGAAAGCTTTCATGTGCTTTCAACTAACACTTTTTAGGGATGTCAGCTCAGCTTTCAAATCATTAAAAAAGTTTTGTCATTTACTGAAGCTTGACTATATATATTAATCTCTTATTGATTTCAACCCTTTCAACTAGTGTCATTGTGCCAAGAGTAAAACAACTTCAACTTTAATTCTTTATTTATATTTCCAGCCATAATTTATTGCTTGTTAGCTATCAAATACTTCCATCGCTGCAATCTAAAAAAAATTGTACGCTCTATATGCAGCAATTCATTTTAGTTTTTTAATTAAAGAGCTCCAGCATCAAGAACACTACGTAAGCGGGTATATGTTGGAAGTGCTCGACTTGAAGATATCTTGTAAATTAAGTATGAATGCTCCTTTTAATAACAACTTTGCAATTTTAATTAATAATGACACTAACATTGCATTGTTACACATTTTTTAAATCTCATCGACAAAATATTTAATTCTTTAATTCTGTTTACAATTTTTTATAAAATATTATCTGATAAATGTTAAGAATCCACTTTGATATTTATCAGTATTATAATAAGCATCAATGAACTTTTCAATTTAATGCTACCCCATTCTAGAGTCATTTTATGGAAGCTGGGTATAAAAAGGTTGATGCAAGATTTGCGACATAAATCAAGCAAAAGCAACGCCATCCAAATCTGCTCTTAGTCAGGATATTGGACAAGGACATGGATTTGGACATAGACAAAGACAGGGGCATGGACACGCTGCAGATTTGACGTAGCCGACAGTTGGCAACTTGCTCATGAAAACTGGTTTAAAATTGTTGAATTGCATTGGCAAACTGTGTGCTGGGCAGACAAAGAGAGAAATACAGTGAAAGAGAGAGGAACGGACATTGGGTGAGCTTAGGGTAAAGTTTTAGCCAAAAAAATGAACGAGCATCAGTGTAAAGTTTCGCGTCGAGCTCTTATTAAACTTGCAAGTTAAATTAAGCAAAAAGCCAATGCATTTTACACACAGAGAGTTAACTGTTGATAATGATAATGATAATGATAATGATAATGATAATGATAATGATAATGATAATGATAATGATAATGATAATGATAATGATAATGATAATGATAATGATAATGATAATGATAATGATAATGATAATGATAATGATAATGATAATGATAATGATAATGATAATGATAATGATAATGATAATGATAATGATAATGATAATGATAATGATAATGATAATGATAATGATAATGATAATGATAATGATAATGATAATGATAATGATAATGATAATGATAATGATAATGATAATGATAATGATAATGATAATGATAATGATAATGATAATGATAATGATAATGATAATGATAATGATAATGATAATGATAATGATACAGTTTAAGTAATCTATTCTATTCCCATAGCTAAACAAACTTTATAAGCTTTTCATCGCTGAAAAATCTAGCAAAACTTTTGTTTTACACATAGTTAGGAACATTGGCATTGCTTGCCTCTTTCTCTCTCCAGCATTTACACCCTCCCTCTATGCTTCTTTAAACTATTACTAGAGGCTTCCGAAATATATGCAACACAATACAACTAGAAATAGCATAGAACTCTTGTTGCAACTCCTGCCCTGGGCGTGTGTTTGCGAGCAAACTTTTGCAACATTTATCTTCGTTATTATGACGCCCGAATGGGCTATCAGCGGCAAGTGGAGCGACTGTTAAATATTTGGAGACCAGCGACAGTTGGAAACGGAATGCGTTGAGGCCCTAATGCGGGCTTCGGGCCCCGAAAGCTTCTGGCTAAGCGTATAGCTCGCCTTCATGTTTCCCCCTGTTGGCGCATATTTAGTGTCAAAAAATGCTACAACTTGTCATACACCAGAGCCAAGAACAGAAAGTTGGAACAGGACAGGGAGACGACAGGACATTGGACGGGCACAGAGTTGCATTTGGCTTGAACAAAACAGCTCCAGCTCCGGGACCGGCAGTTGTAAACGGGAAGGAAATGGTAACTTTTTCCTGCACTTAATTAGTTTGGGCATAAGTGAAGCAGAAAAAGTTCTGTGCCCTGTTCCAGAATTCTGCGAACTGCAAAGACGACGCGACGTCAACGCTGGGAAGATGATAAGGGAATAAGCGACAGGGATTGTAAGAGAAAGAAGGAACTGGAGACAGGCGATTTCGACTCGAGGCGACGTCTCCAGTGCCGACGGTTTGTCATCTGTCTTAACGTCTCTTGTGTTTGTCCCTGTCTCTCTATGTATGTATTGGTGTGTCTCTATTTGTGTGTGCGTGTGTATGTGTGCGTGTATTTGCGCGTGTATGTTGCCAAGGAAATTGCCTCATAAATGTTCATTACACAGTTCTGTGCAACTGTCGAATGAATGGGCGTTTCACTTGGTGTGGTTTGGTGGCCAGCTTGGATGGATGGGCGTATGGCCCAATAGGCGAATGGGCGAATGGGCGTGGCAGCTTCTCGTGCACTAGTAAGAAAAATTCAACCAAAAAACATTATTGCAACAGATAATTTCCACTGATTTATTAAGGCAATTCAAATGAAACAATAGATTCTCCAATAATTTACTTTGAATTTATAGCAATAAACGGCATATATATACCTTGTAATAATTAAAAGTGGTTGTATAATAAATCTTCGATTTTCATGCCCCTTGGCAAAACTATTTGAAGACTGATTTCAATAATAAATTTCCTTTAATAATAATACCAAAGAATAACTTTTACTTTTAGCTGAATTATAAGCAAATGTTTGGGAAATTTTCTTTCAGTTCTTACATAGGAAATGTGATGAAACAGAAACTTTTTAATATCATATTGCCTAATCAGTTTAATTAAGTGAATTTTCAGGATATATACAAAACTTTTTTTTACAAACATTTTGTTTTATGAACAAAGACAGTTTCAACGATTGTTCTCTGATAAAAGAACCTACAGGGCAGGAGCTCAGTTATCCTTTTATGGGCACATCCTTATTGCTGGCAACCCATGAAAATTACACTTCTTTGTAAGCTGCTTTATCATAAATTATTGTTGTCTTTTGTATCGCTTTCCCTGTGTCTTTCTCTTTCTTTCTCCCTCTCACTGACTGATTTGATGAGCTCCGTGAATGACCCCACGTGTTAATTATACACCTGCACTTATCACAGCTACAATAACGAGGATAATATATACCACAGTGCCAGCCAGAATTTATCCGACACACTTGTTAAGTACAAAATCTCAATGGGCGGGTGTCGGAGGAGGATGCCATTATTTGTAGCAATAAGCAAACAATAAAACATTAGTCGAGCTGATAAAGCAGCACATCCGACCCCTTATTGCCTTTTGAGTCCCCCCCCTTTTAGCCTAACTCCTTGTGGCATCCTCGATCAAGCTGGGGCATGTGTCAGCGAGCTGCTTAGCGCCCTAATGCGATTATTAAGTGCCAAGCGCGATGGCAGCGTGTAAAATTCATTATACGAGTATGTATTGGACCCGCCACTGTGTGAGTTCATTGGCTCCGTTCCACGGTTCACTTGTTCATGCATTGCGCGTACTCAATATCCTGTAAGTTCCGTCTTTAGCTCCATTCCCGTCTCCATTCCCATCTCCGGTTCCAGCAATTGCCTCCCACTAACCGCAGCGGTCCGCCGCTTGCGTCGCAATAAATTAAGAGCACAAATAAATCATCCATTTTAATGTGACAGTTCCGACAAACGCGCTGTTCCCCTCACTTCTCGCCCCTCTTTCCTCTTTGCATCTGCTGCTGGTACCGAAACAGAATCCTCTTCAATGTTTTGAATGCGATGGCATTCACACACCCTTGTTGGCCATATTTAGCGGGTTCGGTTCATTCTTCTGGCTTTGCCCATTGTTTGCACATTCTCAAACTTCTTTTGTCCTCATCCGGGACATTTTGTTTGTGCTAAGTACTTGGCCTAACTGTGGCACTTAATATTTTCGATTCGCGCGTGTTGCTTTTTGGGTGGAGCTCGCATTTAGTTGTCCTCGTTTTCTCAGTTTCCTCTGCGGAAGTGCTGCCATTACACAGTGAGAAAATGCGTTTGGAATTCGTAAAAAGCCTTTTAAGTTGTTCGACAGTGCGTATGATTAATACGATTTATTGAGGTTACTGACTCTCAAATGAAGGTCACCAATTCGACTAAGCAAACGATTGTAGGTCAATCGAAGTGAAACTACGACAAAGATTAGAAAAAGAGACTTTATAGTTTATTGAAAACTTTACATAATAAATTTTTTAATACTCGATTAAAGTAAATGATAGATTTGAAGATAAATAAATATTTATCCAGGTGTGTTCCAGAAATCTCTAGAGATTTTATAGGTAAATGTTTTTGAAAGCAACCGTTTGAAATGTTGGTGTTTCTAAAATGTTAGAGACTTAATATTTTAGAGCATAATTTTTTGCGTTTTTATTGAATTTAAATAAATATTTAATGGATTCTTGTTTTCAGGAACACAAACCATTGCTTTTGGATTGCTTCAGCGCTGTTAGTAATTTGTAGAGCACACCTGATTGATTCGATTAATAATTCTCGTGATTCAAAGACATTGATAATACCGAAGCATATTTTACGGAGGGTTTAAAAAAACCAAGACATTTCGTTCATTTCATCTCTGTAAAGTATGCCATAAAAATGTTACAATTTTATTATACAACACGTTACAATGTTTAAGCCTTAAACCGTTCTGAATATTCTGCTCAATTAGGTAATTGAATCATTTTAATTGCTCTTATCGTTCTGACCAAGAAGAAAAGTGTTTACGATTGGGTAAAAGGTGAAAAATGACTTACCAAATAATTGGTTGATTGTTGCTCACATTTTTTTTGCGCCTGCTGATAAGAATTTGCAGTTCTTTTTAAGTGCATTGTAAAACGACAGCAAGGAATGATGATGATGTCAATTTGGTCTGAGAGGGTCGAGTGGTTAGTTAAGGTTGAACTGAGTGCCAGGCACATCTCCATCAGTTGACACCTTATATCCTTTGAACATTTTCCAATTGAACTGACTTTGTGTCCAGCTTCCTTTCTCTATCTCCTCTCTCTTTTTATCTCTTGCTGTCTCTTCTCTGAAGAGCCATTAGAAATATTGCGCGTCGACGATTCGATTTCTATATTAGAAAAATCTTTTTGTTGCATTTGCTGTGCTGCCAAGTGGAAAGTAGAAAGTAGTGAGTGAGAAGGCGGAAAGTGGAAGAAAATATACCATTGCAAATGGCAGGTAAGGCACTGATTGTGAAACACAGTTAGACTTTGTAAATAGATGAAATGTTGCCCAGACTTACCAACGAGACTTACATTATGTGTGTGTGTCTGTGTGTGTGTGTGTGCTGCCTCAGAAATTCAATTGGCTTGAGCACTTTTCAAATTTGATCGAGTGAACAGCAATACAAAGCAGCCAATAGAAATTGTAGTTTGTTTAGCTCAAATAGAAGCAACCTATAACAAACTCAGCGTCAGTTGAGTCGCAATCATTTCCAATGAACTCCAGAAAGATAAATATAATTATTTTGAATCTTGAATCTTAAACAGAGAGGCACTCGGTTCTGAATTTAATAATATCAATTTCAGCGTTGATCTACAAGAATATAACCGCCTAATCTTACACAATTCTTTTTATGTTTATTTCATATTTTATTAATTTCCAACATTATAAGACAAAGTAAAAAAAGTTAATAACAAGTAGTAAAATAAGTCCGTCGTGAATACGAGTATTTTAATATGCAATTTGTACAAGTTAATAAGTGAAGTAATATTTTGTGCATTAATAATGATTAATTATTTTTTTACGCAATCATTTTTAATATTAGTAAAATGGAACAGACCCAAATATTAAGTAAGTCAATTAGATAATTTTTTATCTTGTCTTATATTCTTTTAACTTTATAAAATATAATATCCATATATTATCCCAAAAGCTAAGTGTTTCAATGTACTTTCTTAAAAATTTTCATAAAATCTATAAAATTTTATGAGTCGATGTCCAATTTTTAGATAAATTGACAATACGATTTTTCATTTTCAGATTTTCAGTTTAGATTTATACTATTGTTCCTTTACCTTTATTACAAAAATTATTAGTGATCGTAATTTCGAACAAAGTAAAAATTAACAAAAATAAATTTTTATAGCAAGAGTATACAGCATTCAATACATGAATTTAATTTCGAGGAATTTGTATTCAAATCAGTCGCATAAGCAACGCCATGAAATATGCTGCACTATTGTGATGGCAATTGCATATGTTGATTGCAGGGTCGAAGAGCAACAGAGCAGGTTAGTTAGATATATTGTCCAACAACCCCCAGCAACGACCCCAAACACCACTCAGAACAACCCACACGGTTGTTCGTTATGAACGTCAATTGTTGCGTTTGTCTGTTGGCGTTAGCCACGCGATATTTTGTAATTAGAGAGCAAAAAAGGGCATTTTCATTTCTCGTACACGAAATTGGCAAATTCCCTTACCTACCCCTTCCATTAGCTACCCAGCTGGCCATAGCTCCTCATCCCCCGGCAATGGGAGCCGCATCATGGTAAAAGCCATGGCAAACAATTTGGCCGAAAAGCAAACAAGCAACGAATATGGTAAAACTCATTAGCGCCAATTTCAACAGCAACAGCAGGGTCTGCCAGGGTTGCCACCACTCCCACTTGACCAAGGAAATTTATGCATATTTCTATATCTCATTTGGTTATAGTTTTTGACACATGCTCTGCTCCTGCAACCATTTGAATATGCAGCCTAAAATGTCTAAATCAATTTATTGACAATTAGCCTGTGGGTTTTATTTGTTTGAATTTCGTTTTAGAAATTAATTCAGTTTCTGACTGAATAGTTTTAGATGTTGCCGAAAAATGTGAAGACAATTGCATGCAACATTGATTATTGTGATGAATTTTGTGGATTGATTTTCTCTGCCTACCACAAAATATCATGAATTGAAAAAAGCAAGTTAATTTTTAAAATTGCTATGGAATATTTGGGATTTGTTAGTTTGAGCTTTATTTTTTTGATAAATCAGATATTTGATAAAGTTTAAAATTTATAAAAATAAATTGAATTCATTTTTATTCTGAATCAAAAAAAAATATAAATATGTGTTTTTTTTTGTATAAAATATATATAATATATAATATATATAATTTATTGTTTTGTGCAAGTGTAAACCTATTTTATGGAAGCCGTTGTTGGTAACTTTGAATATAAATCAGAAAAATTTTATTTAAAGATAATGCAATTGTCATAAAAATTCCTAAATATTTGTGAACCACACCTTATAACAAAAATAGTTTTCAGTACTTTTGAGCTTTGCATAGACAGAGTTTTTAAAGCTTGACTCAGACTTAATCTAAAAACACAGCTCACAATAATAGCTCCTGCAGATTAATCTCAGCTGCTTATTTATATAATTAATTTAATTAGCATTAAACACTCATAAGGTGGAAGTATGAAAACTCATATGTTCCTCCCTTCTATTTGCGTTTATTCATTAATCAGCTTTCAGGTTCTTTGACGCCAGGTTTGTCAGCTGCTTTCCATTCCCTTCCCTTCCCTTCTCCTGACTGCGCCTCTTTGACTGCTCGTTTAATTTTTAACTTTGAACACAGATGTCAACTTGACGGCGCCCTCCCGTCCAGTATTTCAGTTGGGACACTCCCCCAACTCCGCCCAAGACTAAGACTGAGCTTGAGCCCAAAAACTTTAACAGCTAATTTGCTTTCGTGGGCGGGGGAAATGGAGGGAAAAGAGGCAACTGACGTCATTAGCGTCTGTGTAGCAAAAAATGAGAAAAGTTTACCAAATGGCGTTTTGTCACATGCAGAGGAGACAGTCTTAAAAAAAGGCAAAGAAAATAACAAAAATAAGAAATTCGTTTAATTGAATATTCTTCGTGTGCCTGCAATTTTCTTAAGGAGAAACACAAACACGAAATGGGAGCGGAAAATCAACGTCAAATTGGGTTAGTTGCTAAATTTGCTGGCGCCTGATGCCTGGGCAAAGAAAATCGAATCTGGGACGCATTATCCATCCAGCATTTGCAGGCACTTGGCCTTGCCGAAGTGGCTCTCAGAAGGTCATAGGAGAAGGTGTGCAAGGGGGGTAGAGACGAACGAGGAGCAGATGGGGGATGATTGGCGGGAAGTGCAGCCAAAGCAAAATCATTAAAATTAGATTACAAAATCCTTCGGCGGTGTCACATTTCCGTCGGAAATTGCACTTTGAATGCGGCAGAGTTGAATTTGCTGTCAGGATTTCGCTTTTCCTACAGCTACAGCTACCAATCTGACAGATTAGTTAATAAAATCTTATTGCTCGGCATTCGTTTTGTCCGCAAGTGGCTTGGTCTTTGGCAACTAGAAAATTAAAACTGAAAACTGCTCAAATTTGTCATGAGAACAAGCTATAAAATATGGAAATTTCTTATGACACTCGTTGAAGTTATAGTCGCCTGTTTATATCTAAATATATTTATATTTTCTCTGAATTTTTCTTTTTTTACTTCTCACAATTGCAACGAGTAAAAGTGTCGAAAAGTTGCTTTTGCCAGACTCTTCGTGTTGAGCATTCGCTGTCAGTGACAAGGCAGAACTTTCAAGACAACAGACAGGCTACAACAACAACACTCACAACAAAAAGAATACCAAAGAATTTGGGATGAGATGATAGTGTAGCGTGAGTTTGCGTTTGCCGGAAACTCATGAAAAATTTACTTCAAGAGTATTTTTTAAATATTTTAAAAATTTCCTAAATCTGCATTTTAATCCATAATTTCAAGTAAAATATATATAGTCGAATATATCCGATATTTGAAATAATGTCTGGTTTTATGAAATAAGTATTATGTGATATCAGATCAAATAATTATACTTGCACTTATCTGAACTCTAAATATTTGTTTTAAACATAATTACTGATTACTCACTTTCCTGTCTCCAAAAATAGGATTTCTCGACTAGGAAATACGCATTGCATACTAAAAAAGGATGAAAAAAAAACACTCTTTAAAAAGTAACAAACATTTGTATACAGTTTTTACACTCATTTTAGACTATCTGGCTTACAGGATACAGGGTATAGAAAGGCTGACAAGCAGACTTGTTGCATTATTTGCAGCTTTGCATGTCGTCTAGTGGGTCGAAGTAAAAAAAAAAGTTGGGTAGTTCTGGCATTTTTGTGGTTTTAGGAAACACATAAGCATGTTATAAAATATGCACATTATAAACTGCGGTGTGAGTTAGACAAAAGCCGAAAGGAATTTGCACACTCATGCAACGAGAGCAAACTTTTTTTTATATTTTTTTTTTACATTTTATACCTTTTATTTACGTATAATATTGTGTTGGCTTCCATAATTTCCTTCCTGCTACAACAGCGTTTTGGCTTTTTCTGTTGACAACTGGCTGCAAAATTTATGCTGGCATTTATTTATTTGTGTTTTTCGTTTTGACAGTTTTATTTCTTCTTTCGAATTATATACACACTCGTATTTCTTAAGCAGTTTCAAGTGCAGACAACGCTGCGTATGCGTTCTATATAGCTATTGCAATTTATGCAATAAAAGTCTGCAAAAAGTCACTCAATTGTGAAGTGGTTGAAGTGCATTACAGAAACTGATACAAAGTGACTTTTCTTTGAGAGAGAAGCTCTTTAGAATTTTATGATACGGTAGTTAATTTGGTACAAGGGTTTTTCTACGATATCTCTAGTTTTACAAAAAAGGAGAAATATAAATGAATATTTTTTTATTTATCAGATATCATAATAATTTAATTATATAATTAACAGAGTATTTTTCTGTCAAACACACAAAAAGAACACATACCTTCCTATACACATATGCAAGTTAAAAATCAATTGTGATTTGAGTAAATTAAAGAACAAACCTAAATCACTTGAGCTAAACCATAAAATCTAAATTAGAAACGTATTGAAAAGAACATGGCAGCAAAGAAGAGAATAAAAAACCATTTACTATTGAGTTAGTTGCTCTGTTTTGTTGAAATACCGAAAATCAAACAAATCGCACATAAAATTTAACACACAATGCAATCAAGTCAAACAAAACAATGCCAGAATTCCAGAATGACAATAGGAAATGGAAAACGGAAAATGGTAGTTGAGCAAGACGAGCATGAAGGAAACAAGTGGAAGGAGGCAGCAGGAAAAGTGTGAGGAAAATTGAAATCAAATTAAAGTGCAACACCATTTTTGCAATGAAAATCGGAAGAAAATCATTGACATCGAGCGAGTTGCTGCATGTTGCAGTCTCAGCCCGTCGGCAAAGCGAGGTGCACTGAACTGTGTGTCCTCCCTGGGCCTCTGGCCTCGGCGACACTCAAATTCCCAAACAGCAAACGTTGATGAGATGAGCGCGAGCAACCAGCTCACCCAGATGTGCACCACAGTGCGTATGTGTAATATCTGTATCTGCAACTGTATGTGAGTGCTTCCCTCTATGTAAGAAGGACACACAAAATGTATCCGGCAGCTGCTGTTGTGCCATTTCCGAAACATTAAGCAAGCTATGTATTTGTAAATGTCCTGAAGTCGACGCTGAAAATCAGTTGAAGTTTTCTGAAGATTCAACGCTGCAGGCACTTTTTTTCTTTTAAAATCTATCTACAGTCATGTTGCTTCGATTCGCTTTAACTGCAGTTATTTGATATTTTTTTTCAATAAACAATTATTTTAGTTTAATAAAAGGTAAGCTATTGTCAGAATTTTAAAGTTTATTTTTTTCTTAAACTCCATTGCTATTTTAAATTTTTCCATTACAGCACTGTTAAAATGCTATAATTTATTCAGCGTTCATTCAACGAGTAGCAACAAAAAACTGAAATTTTTACCATTTAAATATATATAATAGTGATTTTTATCGTAACTGAGACAAATTAAATAAAAAGGAGAAGCTTCAAAATAAAGGACAATATTTCCGTTGGGTCGACATGAAAAAATGTTGCAAAAATACTTTATGCATGTTGACTGATATTAACTTTAATTAATACTAAAAGAATTGTTTTTTAATGTGTAAATGATACTTTACCTTACAAATTATTTATAACATACATGTAGTATCTGCTATATGATACTATAGCGCGGCCATTTTGTTTTATGCAAATTTTTCTCAGTTTATAAATTAATTTATCTGCTGGCGAGTTAAGTTGTGGTCTCCAATATTTCAATTTTTATTTAAATTTTAAATTTCGAATTTTTGCAGTAGATTAAAAAATACTTAAAAATGACTGCCTCTGCCAAATAATGTTTCGCCATGAATCAGAACACGGAAATTCCAGTGATTTTTGCTGATTTTTCTGCAACTCGTTTACTGTCTCCCTGGAGTATAATGATTGATTATTTATGACTCTGTTGTCTGTCTGTCAGTCGTGTCAGTCTGAACCGAAATGTGCAAAAGTGGAATGCGCAATCTTTAACCCTGTAACGATATAACGACATTCCCACAAAGATACATTCTTTTATGCACTCTCTCTTCTCTCTTTCGATATATCTGTTCCTCTTCATTCTCATTCTGTTACATTTCCACGTAGTATACATAAAAAGTCAATTTCTGTTTGGGGTCTGACACGATTTAATGGTGTCTGCGTCGCGCTGACAAATCGTGTACGCGGTCAGCCAACTAGGTGAAAAAGGAGGGAGCGAATGAAGAGGCAGGAGTCGGAGTTGGGGAACATATCCATGTCGTTCAAGTCGTGATAAACGTCAGTCACTCCACTCGTTTTTTCTGTCTGCCGCCTGGCTGTCTGTCTTTCTTCCCATTACTGGGGTTCGATTTTGACGAAATCTAATCAAATCGACGATGACAAAATAAATTGCCAACAAATCAAAGACAAGAAATTGTTAAAAAAAATCTTGGACCGAACAGTGATTTCTGCTTCCAGGCTGCTTAATATATTGTTTAATGATAATGTTTATGATGATGATGATGATGTTGCTGTTCTTGTTGTTGTCATAGCAGTTGACCATTTTCATGGCACAATTAGTTTTGGCAGCTGGCGACAGTCGTCGCCTTTGTTGGCTTCTTAATGACATTTAAAGCATTATAAATAAAATTTAATAAAAGTCAACTTTTGACTGAGACTTAATTATAATTTAGTGCCTTGGCACGCGCCCTCTGTGCGGACAGGTGTAATTGTAATTACTCCGCACTCCACACGCACTTGCAGCCAAAGACCAAGACCCGAACTGAACCAAAGCGAACCGCTCTCATTGCGAGAAATGTCCATTTAAATGGCTTGATTAATGCCAGCGGCAAGCTACCAAGCGGCAAAAGCCAAACGCACATTGCCACAAAACTTGCGGTATATTCTGTGAAAAATAAAATAAAATAATTCATTAATAATTGTAATTAAATAATAATTTTTAATTAATAATAAATTATTTAATAAAAATAATAAAATTATTATGAGGTAAAGAGAATACCTTACTTTGTCCACTGTCCATTAAAGCGTACTCACATACTTTACATTCATATCATTTTTTTAAAATTAAGGATTCTCTAAGAACTGTAAATTAAATACTATAAAGTTCAATTAATATAAAAAAAAATTGTTTCTGCTGTTTCACATTATTTTTGTATGTTTAATGCGTAGTTAATTCATTATTCGGGCAACGCTCTGAGCTCCGTCAACAAATGTTTGCTCTACAAATGCTTATTTTTGAGCTCCTGCTAGTATTTAAATTTTGGCACCACTGTGCGGTGTGTGTATGGCTAATGTGGTGGGTGCCCAGAGTCCCTTTGAGTTCGCCAGCAACTAACCGACTCTTTTTGCGTTTTAAGTGTATTTATTTGCTCTTTATTTTTATGACTGGTCTCCGTGTAATTGACGCTGTGTGCGCTCGGCAGCGCAATTTGATGGTCGTATAGGAGCCTCTTGTATATGCGAGAATGTATGTGAATATATACATATGTATGTGCAGAAGAAGGCGCAGATCGGGGGAGTTGTGTGTAAAGCCATAAAATGCACACTGCTTAATGTTTTTTTTAATGATTATGTTTTTATTTTAAAATTTTGAAACGCTTTGTTGGTGAGAGGAAGGGAGTTTGTGTTGTGGACTTTCCGCTTTGCTCATTTAAATTTTTAATTAAATTTAAAGTGCAGATGATACGAAGCACACTCGTTTGCAAATACACATTTAGTTTGTGTTCAGTTGCCTTTTTGAAATGACATTATTTAACAAACTAAGAACGAAAATAAACGGAATAAAACAATCCATAGGAATAAAGTGTGTATAATTAATGAAATCTCGATGATGAAATGATTAGAATTAAATAAACTCTACAAATACATTGCAGTTCATATGTAAATAAAACAATTTAAGAACTGATAAAATCTTTTAGTTAAAAAGTGAAAAGCTCTAACCTGAAATATAAACAAATTCGGTAGAAAAATAAAATAAATAAAACTTAGAGCTTATTAACAGAACAATTTTTGTTTAAGTCCAATAGAAAAATTTACAAAATTACAATTTATGTGCAAACAACACTGCAACAACACTGTGCAAAAGCCGAAGCTTAATGCATTCAAAACTCTGTGATGCATCAAATTGATTAATTAGAGGCAGCATGCAACTGGGATCTCTACATATAACGCATTTGACCAGTTCTTGGTAGTGGAGAGAGGGATTTTTTGGGAGTGAATTCAGCCGAATTGCAGTCTGGCGACGACAATTGAAACGCCCACGTTATAAATCACGACGGGGGACAAAAACCAACAGCACTAACAGGGATAACAACAGCAAGAGCGATAACATGAAATTCATTTGCATGCAACACGTTGCCATCTACGCAAACAAGCAATGGTAGTTGCCACGGGGCACACGTGGCGTATAAGCGACATCGCGACGTGTCGCATGTGTAGCATGTGCTGCAGTTGTTGTCGACAGTTGCCGGCCCAAAAATATGCAGTTTTCTAAACAAGACCAGCGAAATGGCCAACTGCCTACCTCGGTCTTTATACCGATTCAGGGTTGGACAGAAACAAACTGCAACTGACAGCCAAATATTGAATTAATCTGCGAGTTGATTATGTTTACGTTCCATAAGTCCTTACGCATTCAAGCTTGTCGAAAACTTTGTTTTTATTATTGTGTTTCAGCTTTTATAACATTTATACATTAAAGTGAAATATGATAAAATTTAATTTATTCATATACAAATTTAACTCTTATTTTTCTAATAAACTAAGTGATGAAAAATATTTAACAAACTAAAAATCTACATTTTTAGTTTTAACTTTTTTTTTTTATTGACCTGTTTGATCTTCTAAGCACCTTAGACTCACTGTATGCTATGCAGACCCAGAGAACTTAATCAAATATGAATTGCTCACAGTTGTGACCCATTTGGAAGCCAGATTCAATGCCAAAAAACTTTGTTTAACTAACTCTTCTTATCTAAACGAAATAAAACTGTCTACTAACTAAGCTTAACACAATGGCCATTGCTAAGTTTTAAGCCGATTTTTGTATATCTGCATTTCTATTTATATTCCATTTGAATTAAATCTTCATGTGCTTGCCGCACGAATGAAACTGTTGAGTTTCATTTAGACTTGAAGGCACTTGTTATTGCAACATTGCTGTTGCACTCAAGTCTGTTACGCTCCTCTTCCTGTTGCTCTAGCGATTACTCTGGCTTTTGCTCATCATGATTTGAGTTTGTTAGAATTTCAGTTAGTTTGTTACGCACACGACAAATGCAGTGAGTACTGTTGACCTTGAGGTGAATGGGGAGTGGGCATGGGATCAAATTTGTTGTGCCAGCCAACACAAGTGGCAACAATCACACAAAGTCATCGACAACAGCAACAACAACATATCGAAGAAAATCAAATTGAAGAAGAATTACGAAATTCTAAATGTGTCAGAAACACTCGATTTAAAATCAATTTGATTGACCTCAACTTCTATTGTATATTTTAATTTAAATTTTTTTTAAGTTAAGTTTCTAGAATACAATTTTAAATCACTTTAATGAAATTTAATTAATAATATAAGTAGAAATGTGGTGAATCCTGTAAGAAGACAGAATATAAACACAGTCTTAATAGCTCCGTAATTAATGCAGCAACGATGAGCTATATAAATTGTACACGTTGCAAATATATTTAGTTTTCTTAAAAATTAAAAACATTAATTTATCCAAGAAAACTTTAATGATTTTATTTGATTTAAATAACACTTTTATTAGTTTAGTCGAAAACAATTTTATTTCAGCTCATGTAATATTTTAAATATTTAAGTTATTGATTCAATAAATAGCACTTAATTTGCTCAGTTGCCGAAATCCAATTATCTCCTGGCATTTAATTTTTGGATTGATTAAACATCTTAGAATTGACCGTAGACTACAAATTTGTTGTGAATAAGATTGATGCACCCTAACGTACATATCTTTGTATCTAATCAGCTGTGGATTTATTCCATTATTGCATTATTTATTAGTTTATTTCATTCTGAAATTAAAGGTGAATGCAGTGAAACACAAGCACAAAAAGTTGGCACTTAAAAGGCATTTGGTTTCTATGCTCAACTATTGCATTGTGCTCATATCTCAGTCCCCAGTTACATTTCAGATTCCACACCATACATTACAGATACGCATTACATATTTCATATTACATATTACACGTAGATATTCAAGTTGCCAACTCACTGTCAGAGGGAGAAGTTCATGTGTGGCTTTGCTTCCTAATGGGAAACTGCATTTGTATCTGTATCTTTTCGCTTTCCGTTTGCCACTTCTCTCTGTTATTCTCTCCTTCTCTTCGTTTACCGCATTGACACTGTGTTTGTGTTTCGGTGAGCTTCTCTTACACTTTTACTTAATAGCTCTGCTTATTGCACTCTCTGCTTTACTTTTGCTTTCTCATAGGTGTAGGTAGGAGGTGCAAGCAAAAGCCTCAAGCTCATTACGGCGATGACAAATCAGTTTTCATGTCAAACACAAACTCGACGTCAAGTTTGCGGATGACATTTTCCAATTTCGCACTTAGCCCCGGGATTAGGATTTCTGCACGTAATCCTGGCCAAACGTGATAGCATTGCTCTCAACTTCATTTCTGCAGGTAAGATTTTTTTTTTGAAATATTTTATAACAATTCTAATTGCGACAGGTAATAGCAATTAATATTCAGTTTGCAAACAATGGTAAATGGTCATTGGGTATGCTTAAAATAAAAGATTTTGTACATGGTAAAAATGTGTAAATATTGGAATAAAGAGAGTACACTAAGCTTTTCAAATTTATTCAGAATTTTCCCATGAGCCAGCCTCTTTTTTATTCGGAATTTAATTCTGACGTATTCAGTATAGTGATACATGAAAAACTTTGATTTATTTTATTTAATTTTATATTTTTCACTAAGCCAGTAGCAACTTTAATAAAAGTTTTTCTTTTTTTGGCTGTTATAAAATTCAAGTTTGATACTTGTATATTTTTGTTAAGAATGTCCTTTAATTGTCAAGCAATAACAATTATCTATTGCTAAACGATACTAAGTAGTGAAGTAAGTAGAGCAGATAATGTTGCTTAGAATCAGCTCGTTTGAATCCCAATCCCAATCTAATTGAATGGAGCAGCATTTGCTTTTACTTTGTTGAGTTCTCTGGTTTCTTCGGTGGTTTCTTCGTTTTGGCCTTGTTTTTTACGCGCATTCAAATGATTTTAATGACAGCAATTTGTGTTTGGAAATCGCGCAACATTAGCTTTTGGCTTGGGAAGATACAATATCCTCAGGGTATTAGGCGGGGTGGGCGGATCGGAGTTAAATGAACGTGTTTATAATGCTTAACTTTTAAATTAAGGCCAGTTTCAGGTCCCAGGCAGCATGCGGAAGTTTCGATTTGTCAGTGGGTCGCCCGAGGGCCTTTGAAAATAACGCGACACAACGCGACGAGACGCGTCTCGTCACGCAAAGGATAAACCCTAGAAACGGCATCAACTCGGTCTTAAATGGAGGAAAATGAAGACAGTCGGTCCGTTACGTCATTATCATGCGCATCATCATGGGCAACGTCATCGTTTCGGCCAGCTACAAATTCATTTAGACACAACAAACTTGGCCAAAAGCAAATCATGACAGCGTGCCCCTTCCACCCCCTTGTAAGTGTCCCTTTTGCTTCTGTTCCTCTGCCCGACAACCTCATCGTCATCGTCGTCGTCATCGTCGTCGTCATCGTCATCGTCGGCCAAGTGTAAACAGAAATGTGGGTTAGTGGCATGCGGCATGAGGCACGGGGCATAGAAACTGCGGTGTGTGGTGGCAAGTGGCGGGAGGCGTGTGGCATGCGGCGCTGTTTAGTTAAAAGAAATGTTTGTGATTTCTCGTGGCGTGCTACAAAATTATCACACTAAGATTTTGATTGATGAGACTTTTGGATGCTGTCGGCTTTCCACATCGCACCCTCCCCCAATTTCCGTTTCACGTGGGCGTCGCCTCAATTGAGGCCAATCTTCAAATTGCTGCGACCCAAAAGCCGCGGGCTTTGATTAGTTTTTCGGGCTTAGTGCGTGCTCAGCAACATTGCCAACATTTTGGACAATAGCATCCCAAACATAAAGATCCTTTCTATTCGCTGAATAGCTGACTAAAGGATTGTCTGATTCAACCAGAATATTTTATACATATCTCTTTTGATAACTCAACTAATGTCTGTAAAAAAAAGAAACAAATGTTTATTTTAAGCATGTTGAAGATTTGATAGCCTTGTTGATCACTGTATTCAATTCTTAACTGATCGTTTCAATCTGATACAGTTGTCCCAGACTGTCAAAATATGTTGGCCTATTCAATACCACAATCTTAAATACTTGAATAAAAAATTTAAATTCAATATTACCATAAATTAAAATAGTACAAAAATGTTCCTTATATTGAATAATAAATTTGAGCAGACGGCATCTATCGAAACATACTTACTTATTTACAAAAATTGTATAATTAATAAACTTTAAGAAGTCGATATTGATTAGTTTGTTTAGAATCCCAGCGACTTCTCGGTCTTAATAACTTGACTTGAGAAATATTTCAAAATTCAAACTTAACTGAAATAGAGACATTAGCAAAAAAACAATTTAACAGACAAATACCAGGACGCATTGTTGTTGTTGTTGTTGCTATTGTTGATTGTTTTTGTATTGCAATAACAAAAAAAACTTACCACACAGCTGGCAGTCGTAAAATGAAAAGCGAGACATTAAGAAAAATCATCATTCACGTGGCTTGCAACATCAGCGCAATTTGCAACCAGACAACATAGAGAAATAGCCTGCAACATGTTTAAAAAAATTTAAGATAAAAGAACAAGTAGAGAGGGCTACAAACGAGCGAGCACGACTTTGGGAGACCATGTAGTTTTATCCGATACTGCGTAAAATAACTTGTTGATTGACCTTCGAGATTATCAGGAGATAATGATGTGATATAGTTTTCAGGCCATTTCGGGGTTATAAATATATTTTTTTGTAATTTGATTATGTTCCTCTTAAAATATATTATATATATATATAGAACTTTGAGTTTTGCACAAAGAAAAGTTTATTCCTGGTACAGGGCCTTCTAAAAGAAATCAAAAATGACGCACAAACAAAATACAAAACACAAGATCTCCGCAAAAAAAACAATTTTAAATATTGCTGTGTACTTGTTTTCCCTATAGAAAAAGTGCAAAGTAAAATAGATGAAAAAAACTAAAACCACAATAACAATAGAGCCCAAATCTTGGCATGTTGTCGTCTGTTTTTTATGATTTAATATGGGAAACTGTTGGGTGGCAACAACAAAAAGAAAAACAACTAAAAAACAGACACAAAAACACATTGTACTTGTGGGCAAATTGGAGGAAGAAAGGGGGCAGTGGAGTTGGTCTCACGTGAACAACATAATCGCACATTTAAGCGACTGGCAACATTTTCTCTGCCTGTTCCCCATGATAGCCCGCTCTCTGTTGGCAGGCAGTGGAACTTATGTCGTTGCCCCATGACGCTTTTCAATGTGGCAACAAGTTGGTGGACAGTAGGCTACTTATGTTGTTGTGGTAACAGTGTGAGGATGTAAAAGTGGACGTGGCCAAAAGCATATACAATTAATAATAATAATAACATAGGTAGGTCTTATGGTTCAACTAAATGATTCTGAAATTAGTGAATTTAAATTAAGTTAGATGAGTTTAATAATAACATTTTGAATTTATTATTTCTATATTGCAGATTACATTCTCTTTAATATTTGAGGTTTGAGACTCTATCTCAATCTCTAATCATTAATAACTTACTTCGATATTTTGCAAGATCTTGAATTTAATGCTGGGGTGTCTGTTATTTTCTACCATTGGCAGTTATAAAAAAAAAAGTGAGCTTAGACTATTTTTTTGTGTAAGTTCAGAGCTTTTAATACTGACACCTTAACTTATTTTTGTTGACACTTTTGTGAAATTGCTAAGACTGTTAAATAAAAAAGTATTGCTTAAATAAAAGGTCCTATGTATTAACCGAAACCATGTTAAGTTTTGTGCATATTTTTTAAAAAATTTTTTGCGTTGTGAACTTTTGACGTTTGTCATTTTATTTGCACCCAGTTTATTTTTGGTTATTCCCCAGATGGTAGTCGTATATGTAAGGGTCGACATTGTTGGTTTTGTATGGAAGTTTATGCTAAAGTTGGCCATGTCAAAGGTTAGGGTAATTAACGAGTGTTGCGGACTGTAGACTGGTATTTAGTTGAAAATCCTCTTGTGTTTTTGCAGTATTTGTTTAAGAGATGTGACAAATCGGAAAGCATTGCCAGCCCTGTGATATTATAAGCTCCAACACTTGCTGGCTTACACCAAATATGCTAAGCAGGCCAAGAAGCAGCAACCTACATAATGAACGCACCTTTTGTTGAGTTTAGCTCTTTAGTATGCAACGTTTCCCAAGGTTGATGCTTTAATTAATTCAGAAGAGAGGAGCAGCCGTCTGCAAAGCAATTGTATAATTAGTGCTATGCCTTGACTCTTCCTCCCTCTCTTATTATCTATAGCAATCAAGCATATTCCGCACCCATTTTACAGCATTGACACACGCCCACTTGGGTCTTAACTTGGCCAGCAACTCAGGTAAATTTGTCGATTTGAGTTGGCGCACAACACGAAGGTGTTCAATTACACAAAGTAGACAGACACAGAATGAAAAAAAAAATATAAAAAACGATCGAAGGAAATATAAAATACGAGGCGCAGAAAATGTCATAAGCATTTGAAGAAATATTTTTCACAATAAATTCTGAAATGTTGGTATTCTTGCCCGAAATACAGAAAGTTGTTCATTTATGAGCTGACTGTAATATTGAGTTG
The DNA here is from genome assembly GCF_004354385.1 of Drosophila innubila. NCBI lineage: Eukaryota > Metazoa > Arthropoda > Insecta > Diptera > Drosophilidae > Drosophila > Drosophila innubila. Next base: position 4,880,899 of record NW_022995372.1, on the reverse strand, counting down.
GCTCATAATAAAAATAACGGATTGCTGACACAATCGAGCAGTGGGTTATTTGAAAGCGTATTTAAGAGCACAATCGACAAATTGACTTGGGAATATTCCATTTGAAAGCGGTCCATAAGTCTCCATAAGTTCTTTAACATTTATTTATATTTTATAATACTTGCGAGTGTCATTTACTATATTACCATAAGCGATGGTATAAATCAAAGTTGCACAAAAATACAAGTTTAAAATATTTATTCGCACACTATTGATCTATTAACATAAGCCTAAACAATTGTGCTCTTACTTTATATTTTGACGCTGTTGAGTGAATTTTTTTAAAAGCATTTTTAAAAATAAATTCAATAAAATTACGGATATATAGCAAACAACTTTCTAATTTCCTTTTTCTTTTAAATTTTTGTTGAACGTTATACAAGCATGCACTTAAGCTCGTCATGTTTTTTGTGCATTATATTTTTAAAGGAACTGGCCAGATAGGTCGAAAAATATTGTGTGGAAATAACCTTTTCAAATTATTTTTTTAAATTTACAAGCAATTCTGCTGCTAAGAAAATTTTATTTAATTCAATATTTATTTAAAATTTCTTTAATTTGCTTACAGCATTTAAAATTATCTCGACTTGCTCAAATGAAGTTCAGCTTTAAATGCCAATTTTAAATAGTTATGCAAGGTGCAGTTTAATTGATTCGTGAAATTTCCATAAAGCTGCAACTTATACCATTAAAACAGCCACGCACTTCGCTCGCTGTTCAGGGGCGTTTTGCCACGCCCACACTCAAAACGATGCCAGTTACCGGCAAAGTACTGCCAAAGTCAAAGCGAAAACTGTTGACGGTTAATGAAGACGCCCAACATAGCCAGACATGCCCAAACTTATGTTCATACTCTTACTCATTATTATAATTGTACACTGATAAAAAAAAATGTTTTATAACTAAGATATTGGTCTCAAATCTAGAAATTTCGGTGTAAAAAATGCGTCGAGTACATGGTATTCATAAATTAAGAAAATACATCTTGGATTTAAGAACATTTAAAACAAGACTGAGTTCTTGTTTTAAGAATAAATGTTCTTAGAATTTAAATCAAAAAATTAAAAACTTTAAAATTATTTTTTAAATTTATAATTTTCTTTTTTTTTAATTTTTAAAATGTTTTTTTAATTTTGTTTCGAGTGGGCTTCGAACCGGTGTGTACTGCTTCACAACTGAAGCTGTTTCTCTAACCAGAGCGCCACGGGGTAACCATATGTTTGACACGAAATATTACATATTTATAATATCCAAACAATTTAAGATTTTTATTCTTATATTAAGATTTTAAACTTTATTAGATAAATAATCTAAGTTTTAGTAATCTGTCTTAAAATATTCTTATTTTAAAAACAAAATATTTAAGATGAATAATCTTGATTTTAGAAGTTGGACGTTTATTTTAGTGTACTCACATTCATACTTGTACTCGCAGTCATACTCCTAGTCATACATATGCTTGTGGTACTCACATACACTGGAGTCCTGGTTATGACCTTATTCGTGGGCGTCTCACTCGTAATCGCCGAGTGCAAGAGTCTCGAGCGTGCTTAAGTAATGAGGCCCGAAACAAGAAGAAGACGACGAAGTCAACGGCAATTAGAGAAGGCGGCCAAAAAGCCAAGCTAAAGATGGCGAAGTCATGTCTCAATGAGTTTGTACTTTTATGGATTGCTGATTGAACCAGGGAGAAGAACAGAAAAGTTAACTAGTGGTTAAAGTTGCATCCGAAGGTTAAGAAATCAATTAAGTGTGCAACAACAGAAGATGCAAGTGAAAGAAGAAGAAAAGTTCAAGAATCAATAAAAACTGACCAAAGTAATAAAATCAGATGAAATGAAACAAAATAATATGAAATGAGTTGAAATGAAGTGAAATGAAACGGAAATGAAACCTAACGGCTGCCAAGCAAATAGAAAAACAACTGGCAATAAGGCAACGAGCAAGTTTTGCACATGCCGTTACATTTATCCTGCTGCAACATGTTGTATGCCCCCAGAGTGTGATGTGTGTGTGGTGTGTGTGCGGTGTGTTGATGCTAGTTAAAGTTTATCAAAGCTACGAAAAGAACAACAACTACAGCCGTAGGAGCAACAGGGAACAGGGAGCAAAGTTTTCCCTCAAAAACAAGTTGGCTGAACGCAACGTCCTGGCAAAGGACTATTGCTCCTGTTCCCTTCTTTTTCTCTCCCTTCTGCTTCTCCTCTTCCACGGCTTCTTCTTCAGCGTCTTAGTCTTGGTTGTGCTTAAGTCGTAAGTCCTCTTTGGGAGTTTTTGACTTCTCAAGTTCAGTTGCTCGCGCCCGACTAATGCCAAGTTATATATTAAGTAAAGAAAACAGTAACATACACACACACACACACACACACTCTTGTCATCTCTTTCACTCACTTACACTTCTGAACTGTTTCACACTCTTTCTTCTCTTCCACATTGCCTTTAGTTTATTTAATTCGTTGCAACTCTCACATATTTTTTGCTTACTTCACAAAGTGCGTATATTTTGCTGGCCGCTAACTTTCGCACTAGACTGTCAAATAAACTTGCTAATGAATTGAAAGGTGTTTATGGGATTGTAAGACGCATATTTATGCTGATATCACTTCACTGTTTAATATAATCCTTCGATAAGCTGATTAGCTAGGTTGAAATTCGAGATACAAAACTAAGTTGGCCTAGATAAATATTTTGAGTATAGTTGAAGGAAGTACGAGTATTATATATGTTTAAGAATAATTAAAATAGTATTTTTAAATTAATTTCATTTCGATAAAACTGAGGCAGTTTTTATTTTCATTTATTAATTATTAAATTAAAATACAATTTCATATTAAGTATTACAATATTTTATTCGTTTTATCATAATAATCCATGATAATAATCGTTTCCATATCCGCATCATTAGAAGTTCTGTAGTATTACTTCTAATGTTACCAAATCTTATTCCTTACCAAATTAGAAATCGAAAAAAAAATGTTTTTAAATAAATGAATTCATCTGTGTTGTGTTTGTTGTCGTTCACTATTATTCTTAGTTTTAGTTATTTATTTACTGTTTATTAAATAATGATTTAAGTAATCAGTTTAAAAGAAATTACTTTCTTAAGTTTTTATTTAATACCTTAAGTTTTATATATATATATTTTATATGTGAGAATGTTTTCAATTTGAACTCTTATGCTCACTGGAAAATTGAGATATTCGTAGATTTAATTTATTATGCAAATGGAAATGTAACGATGAAAATCCAAACCCATGTCTGGCCCTCAAATTAAAAACAAATAAACTAAGTACATACAACAAAAATGGCAACAAATCAAAAATGTCGCCAGCTTCAAAATGGCAAATTGTAAATGCCAAAGTTAAAGCCATGGCCAAAAACAAAAGTTAAGGCCTACAGAATTGCAAACAGATTTGCTCAACGGTCTCTAAACAATGGCCAACAGCAAAAGCTGCTGTTTCCGTTTTTGGTTAGAACAATTTCCATTGCCTGTCACTGGGAAATGCTCCCCCGGGTCTAACGATGAAAATATTTGCCAAATGTAGCACAAATGCCCCATAGAAAAGCCAAATGTTTGGTCAGGGGGAACCGGGTTCCGGGAGAAAATGGCGACAAAAGGGGTGAGGAGGAGGAGAGGAAAGGGAGAAACGAGAGGCGTATGTAAATTTCTATATTGTTGTTGCATCAAATTGAAATTTTGTATGCAATTGAGTTTACATAAAACAAATGGGAATGCATTTTTATCATAGCTAGGACCAAGGCATACCCTGTAATTATAAATAAAAGTTAATTTTTGTATTACTAAATAGGCATTGAAAAATTAGCTCACCTATTCCGACCCAAAACTTACGCCCGTAGAGGGTGGACATTGTTGTAAGATTTATGGGTAACGTATACCCTGTAATACTACGCAAATGAATACGAAGTGAGTGTGGAAGCCAAACCTAGCCCAACTAACATAACTTACGACTTTAAACCTGAAAGAGAATGGATGTGTATCAATTAAACCCTCATGATTTAAGTATACCCTGTAGTTTTAGTAACTAAATTTATCAAGAATAGAAAATAGAGATCAACTGACGCATGCTGCGATAGTCAACATAATTCGAAGTACTGAGTTCACATGATTGCGACTAAAACATACCCTGTGAAATAAAAAACTAAATAGAATAAATAATAACTTTTGAGAGAAATACGTATTTCCACTAAAGACTCTTTGAGTACTCCTATCAATTCTACAAGTATTCCAGGGTATTTGCATGCAATTTGAGTGCCGCTGCTGCAATTACTCATTGAAGTAATTGAATTTCGAAATCGTTGGTCATGTTACACACTTGTACTAATATTCGTACGTTATATTAACCACTCGACTCTTGCATTTGACCACTTTTTGGTTAAGCTCGTATACATAATATATCTGTATTAAAAACTGTTTTGTTGTGCTGGCATCGTTAGTTGGTTTATGGACTGGACTCAGCAGTCACTGCAAGCACACACTTAAGTGTCCGCATTACATACATGTCTGTGTGTATGTGCGTGTGTGTGTGTGTAAGTTTATAGCACACTTTAAGGCGCTATAAGCTTATATTGCACTTAATAGCACATAAAAAACGGTACGTGATAATGCAACGCACCACAAAAGTGGCCATTCGATGAGAGAACCAAAATAAGGAAAATGGCACCTTCCCGGAACCCATGCGTTCCGTTCGAAAAGCGCCGTGAAAAGCGTTAAGAACTTAAGCTGATGCAATGACCACATTTTAGGCTTTAAAATGAATTTATAAGAGAGAAATTTTATTTTAATAAAAATAATTATTTAAACACAATAAGTACAGGGTCTCAAATAATTTATTTATTGTAAATATTTTGATGTCAATGTAACTAAACAGCCGATAAATTGATTACCTACAAATAAATTTGAATAAAAAAAGATTCAGAGTAGCCTTAAAGCGAATGCGTTTCAATGATTCTCACCAAATTCAATCTAAATATAAAACTAATTGAATTAGAAAATCATATTTGAAATGCTTTTTACAGCCAAAGAAAATCAATCAAATCCATTTGATCAGAGCAAATGTCCTTCGAGCACGAATGACTAAAACTTAAACGGAAACTATTATCAAGCGAGAATCTTGAACTTTGATGTCAAGGCGAACATCATTCATTTGCTACAGCTACGAGTACTCGTGTGAGTAGTTCGAGTATTGGACAAACGAATGTGGTATTTAGATGTACGAGTATGCAAAGCTTTTTGCTATACTCGTAATTGACAATAACTAAACTTTATTTTTAGTTAATTTAAGGAAATTATCGCTGCTTGTTAAATGTCAAAGTGTCACTTAGCTACTTGTTGTTGTTTGTTGAAGAAACAATAACAAAAACAACAACGCCCACGTTTCAATGTAAACAAAACTCACAACACAATAACAATAACAACGAATAGAATGTAATACAATCAGACCAATTTACGGTTATCAAAGTCCTTACGCATCGTTAGAGCTTTGCCACGCCCCCACCCCTGCACACGCCCATCAATCAAAAAAGAACACTAAGTAACTACATGTTAAAGTGTGTGTGTGTGGCAGTGTGGTGTAAGAGTCTTCGTGTGTTTACATTGGAAATGGAAGTGGAAAAATTGAAAATAGCGCAGCAAATCAATTGAAAACTGGAAAAGCAGCTAAGCTCAGTTATTGTTGCATCCACAAAGCTTGCCACTTGCCACATGCCACACATACGCACGAACTCAAAGCCACCAAGAGACAGGCATTTAGTCATGCATTCAAACAATCAAATCTGCCGGACACTTACCCATTCATATGGGTGCAAAAGGCTGTCGTGCGTAATCCTCCCTCTCTAGACATTAAGGTTGCTTTGTTATCATCATCATCATCAGCATCATCATCAGCATCATCATCAGCATCATCATCATCATTTTCTTTTTTATCTGGTTGTTGTTGCTGCTGCATCTGTTGTCGTTCAGCTGCTATTAAACTTGCACTTTACTTTGCTGAGTTTTCACTAGCCTTCAGCTGGCCCTCAAAGTATGCTACACTTTTTATGCTCTTTCCATATGCGTTCACAACCAGGGATTAACACCGTAACCGGTATCGGAGCCGTTAACCGAAACTAACCGTTTCATTTTAGTACCGGAACTGAAATTAATTCTCTTTCAAAAGCTGAAAACCGAAACGCTTGTACCGGTACGGCTGTGGTAAAGTTGCTAGGTCAAGGAGTTGACAAACTTCGACCAGTCATAACTTTGGCAAATCTGTACCGATTTTTAAGCGGAATGTCATTTTGATCATGATTTTGCCTCGTAATTGATTCTGTATTTGAATTATTATCATCTAGAAAATTTGATATTTCTTCGATACTAAGCCATCTATCATCCAATTTTCCATACTTACCCCTTGACATTTTATTCAATAAATTTGATCTCTCATAACTTCGTCAAAAATTAACCGATTTTCAAGCGGAATGTCATTTTGATCATGATTTGTCCTCCTAATTGAATTTTTATCATCTAGATAATTTGATATTTTTTCTATTCTAAGCCATCTATCATCCAATTTTCTATACTACAACTTGACATTTTTTCAAAAACTTTGATCTCTCGTAACTTTGCTAAAACTTAACCGATTTTCAATCGGAGTGTTATTTTGATCATGATTTGGTCTCTTAATTCAATATGCATTTACATTTTTTTCATCTAGAAAATTTTATATTTTTCGACCACCATCAAATTTTTCATACTCCTTGACATTTTTTTCGAAAACTTTGATCTCTCATAACTTTATCAAAACTTAGCCGATTTCATGATTTAGCCCCCAAATCGATTCTGCATTTCAATTTTTATCATCTAATAAATTTTATATATCTACACTCCTGCTCAAAATTATACGACACCTCGAAAATTTTAGTTTTGACCCTCGCAGAAGAAGGGGAAAGCATAGTTAAACAAAATAAAGTATGGAGACTAATAAAAGACTTCTGCACAAAAGCTGCTGTTCTTATCTCTAATTGCATCTTTCGTTTTCAAGTAACGATTAAAAAAGCACAAAAGGTCTATTTTAGGCTTGCTTGCAATTGTATCAAAATTATACGACACATTTCAATTATTGCGGCTAGAGAGAAAAGTTTTGTGCAGATACATTATTTTTATATTTCTTTTTAATATTTGATGCATTTTGAATAAAATGACGCGTGGAACGTTGTTGAACGATGAAGAAATGGGGCGAATAAGAGCCTACAATGAAGCCGGGTTTAATATAAGCCAAATATCCCGAAAAGTAGGTCGAACCCGATGTAATTTCCAAATTTTGAAAGATCCGAAAAATATGGTATCAACCGAAGCTCTGGGAGAAAACCAAAGTTGGATGACCGCGATAAACGTCGCATAATAAAGAGAGCAAGCAATTCTTTTGAGTCTTGTTTCACACTTACTGCATGTTGCAGTAGCGTGTGTCACGGATGACGGTTTGGCGGACTCTGCAATCCTCCGAAACTATTGTTAGAGGTGTTTTAAAAAAGGCTCCGTTCCTTAAACCTAACCATAAAATAGCTCGTCTTCAATTTGTAGAAAATAACTTGGAGAGAAACTGGGCCTCGGTATGTTAGTTTAATTTCATTTTTATTACAAGACTTTGTGCAACAGTTATTGTTTAGATAATTTTTTCTGATGAAAAAAAATTTAATCTGGACGGCCCAGATGGTTTTCGTCACTATTGGCGAGATCTGCGCAAGGAACCTCTGATGTTTTCCAAACGCAATTTCGGAGGCGGATCCGCCATGGTTTGGGGAGCATTCCACAAGTCTAGAACGCTTGACCTCTGCTTTACAAGCTCAAGAATGAAAAGCAAGGATTATATCAAGGTATTGGAAGATCGTCTTCTACAATATTTGGAAGAAAATGGAGAAAGAGATTTTGTTTATATGCAAGATAATGCACCTATACATCGGAGCCAAGAGACGCAGCGCTTTTTTAATGGGCAATGTGTTAATGTGTTGGACTGGCCCACTTGCTCCCCGGACTTAAACCCAATAGAAAACATTTGGGGAATCTTAGCCAGGCGAGTCTATGAGAAAAATAAAAAATTTGATACCGTTGACAATCTGAAAAACGAGATTTTAAAGCAATGGTCTCTTTTAGACCATAACATCCTATAGAATTTAATTAATTCAATGCCTAAAAGACTTTTTGAGGTGGCAAAAGCTCAAGGTGGCTCTATTAATTATTAATTATTAGCTATGTATTAATATTAATATAAAATAATAAATAAAACTCTAACTAAATAAAGAAAATTTAAATGTGTCGTATAATTTTGATACAATTGCAAGCAAGCCTAAAATAGACCTTTTGTGCTTTTTTAATCGTTACTTGAAAACGAAAGATGCAATTAGAGATAAGAACAGCAGCTTTTGTGCAGAAGTCTTTGTGCTATTAGTCTCCATACTTTATTTTGTTTAACTATGCTTTCCCCTTCTTCTGCGAGGGTCAAAACTAAAATTTTCGAGGTGTCGTATAATTTTGAGCAGGAGTGTATCTATTTATCATTTGCTTTAGGTCTAGCTATTTATATTGTTCAGTTATTTATTCTAGACCAAAGATGGATATAAATCTTTTCAGCTCGCAAACCAATTTCAACTGTTTTTTTTATTAGCAAATGCTTGTGTTGGATTAAGCACAAGCTTTTATTTAATAATAAAACATTAAATAAATAATTATTTAATACACTTTGTTATAATAATATTGAATAAATATAAGCATATCAACATCACAAAAATAAATTTAAAGCCGTAATTTTTTATGTTTAAAAATAATAGAGTATCAACTGTTTCGCTAGGTTTGTAAATTGAATAGATATCTTTCTTTCGTTTTTTGTTGTTGTTTCAGTTTACAACGTTCTTGTGGTTTATCTGTGCTCTGCTTGGCCATATTCTCTTTTAGCTACTATAAGCCATGCTTTAGAATTTCGGCTAACAAACATTAACATGCACTCACACACAACACATATCCGAGAATAGGCACTTAGTTTGTAAGGTGACAATAAAGTTTTGAAAATCCTTTAATTGACTTTGCATTTTCTTTTCCCCACATTCTCACACTGATGAGTCGCCAAAATCGTAGAAAGAATGTGAAAAAGTTAAAAAAAAAGAGAGACGCTACACTGAGGACATGAGTTTCGCAATTTGAACAATCACTCAGATTAGGTTACGAGGCCAAAATTTTTGTGTATAATGTTTGATTTGCTTTCATTCAGTTTTTTTCTTTTGCGTAATCGATTTTCCGGGGAGCTGGGAAACTGACATGAATTTATAATGACTCGACTGAAAATCTATGTAAATAAACATATGTGAGTATATGTGTGTGTTGTTAGTGTGAATTTCATTGTCTGGTTTTATAACGTCAGACAATTATAGATATTTATGATGATGAGTTACATTTTGCCACTAAGATACATAGCACCCAACAAAACAACTAACAGCGTAATCTATAGACATGAATAAACATACATATATATATATTTACAGCTATATCTGTACTTGTCAATGTCTACCACATACACACACCCACACACATGTTGTGAAGAACAATGGCTACTGAAAATGTATTGCTATTTTGTTGCCTCTTTTGTTGTTGCCACAAAAATGTTGTGGCTAAAAATGCCGTACAGTTGGAAATTTGACAAAGGCATCCCTTGGGGTCAGCTTACAAAGATCTATACATGCACACCCTGTATTATTTGAAAATACTATAAAGAATAATATTAATTTATGTTAAAGTTTAATCATAAGAAGTAAAGTTTTATTGATTTTTTTTATGTAAATAATTGAGATGAGTCAAGCTGGTTCCATTTTTAAGATGCTGATATAGTATAAAAAACATCAAATCTGAGTATTTTTTTTATTATTATTTGTTGTCCTAAAAGATTTATCAGTATTCCACAACAAAATCAAAAATTATTAAAATATTGTTCGTGTCAAATCCTTTGTCCGTTGAAGCATATATTAAGCTAGCTACAGGGTAACTGCTAGTGTAGCAAGTTTTTCTTAAAATATATTGAATGTCTGGCCAATCTTTGCATTTGGCTATTGTTTAAACCATATATGCTAGCTATATGTCTTCCTCATTGTTCTAAATCAAAGCCAGAAGACATTTCTGCATTTTGAGTTCCATTTGTTACTTCTGAACATTTGAAAAGTGCTTTCTCTTTAATTTTGAACCCTTTTAATTGCTCTGGCAAGATTTGGTCAATTACGGCACCCATTTTTAGGTGTTTGGTCTAATTGCTAACTCGAAGTTAAAGGAGCATATATTTAATGCATGGAATTGTGAATTTAACGCAATTGTAAGCTTAAATCTATTAAATTTAAAACAAACAAATAAGTTTTATTCTAAAAACGAGTTTCTTTAAAAGGATTTAATATTTTTTCCAATATTTTTTTTTACTAGTTATAAGAAAATTAGAATGTAGAAGTTATTTCTTAAATAAAAAATTATTTTATACTGCTTAAACTTATTAAATAATTAAAATTAATAATTAAACAGTCCACTAATTGATGAGCTATTATGTATGCAGCTTATAAGCTTTGATATGCTTTCAAAGCTTGCCTACTTTAATCAACCTGACTATAACGTCGAACTGCAATGCTTTATTTAAGCTTTTTGCTTTAAGTGAGCTTAATTGCTTTCAGTTCACGCATATTTAATGAGCTTTTAAAAGCTTATATAGCTTATAATCACCCTATGTGTTGTTTTAACATCGAGGCGAAAACGAATTGTGCTTAAGAGGAACCCAAGTAATTATATTTTTATTGAGTATCGTAAGACTTTCAAGTTTTATTGAAATTCCACTTAAATTTTCTCACCCTTTGCCCTAATTTTTATCATTTCTCTTTCCATTAAGATGCGATTTTTCGCATCCTTTCGCACTTTACACGGCTCTCATTTCCTTGCTCTCTTCCGTTCTTTCTTCTGTGGCAGCTTAAATAATGTAACTTCTTAATTTCATGCCCTGCCATTTTTCAGTTTTCCATCTTTGGCTCCATGTTGTCAATGTTGTCTCTGCCTGAGGAAATTTTATCCTGTTGGAATTTTTTTACCCTTTCTGCTTTCTGCTCGAAGAAAAATTCTTGATGCTTTAATTGCAGTTGTAACATGTGTCCGCTGGCCATTGTTGACCCGAGTTCATTTGTGAATCTGCTAGTGAATGCCATGGCTATGTATTAATGTCAACTCATTAGGCACTGCTAGCCATAATCACCAGATCACATCCTTGGGGAACCAACAACAAATGCTGTCTCAGTTTCAGCTTCAGAACTACGAATTGGACTTGAATTTGTCGTCCGTTTGGAACTCTGAGTCGACCACGTAGCATCGCATAATTACAACTTAATCGCTTGACAAACAAAGTAAACACAACCATAAACATAAACAGCACAAGCCAGGTGGCAACATGGGAGTGGAAAGGGTCAGGCAGGTTGAACTGAAGAAGTTTGGGGGCAATCTCGGATCTGTGGGCGTGCCTTAACTCTTAAACAGTAGACCAAATACTTTAAAGAGCTCCCCAATCTATTATTTGGCTTTCAGCTACTGTCGGTTTATGGAGTATTTCCCTTGGTTAATAGTTAATGGGCGGTAACACAATATAATAACAGACTAGACGAGGGCGGGTCCAACAATTTGTAACGAAAATACAACTATATATATGTATATGTGATTTAATTTATTTTACTCAAATATAATTATTATCATTTATGAAAATCCATAAAAGTCAATAATTTTAAATCAAAGCGAATATGCAAAGATTTCATAGAAACGCTAATTATGGTGCGTTTTTTTCATGTATCTTTTTGCCTTGTCGTAAATTTTTTGAAATAAAAATAATTAAAATCATTCATTATTTGTGATCTCTGATTGATGTATTGCCTTGAAATATTCTAAATGATTCCACGGTGAATAATATGTTGGTTTTTAAACATTTACAATATAAAATGATAGTACTAACATTACACAGAGTATAATAAAGCGAAATTATAAATTATGACAGTCCATGGAACCCTTTTGTAATTGTCTTAAAAGAGATTGGGACTGTTATTTTTTTTAATAGGTTTTTCTATTAGCTATACGTAGATTTATTACGTTTTCATTATAGATAGTTAAAGAATTGACTAACTTTAAGATTTGTTGTAAGATTAGTTATAAATAAGTTATAATTTTTGTTTCATTATTTACAATTTTACATAATACTACATATGCAACATTTCCTACAGCTTTTATCATATTATGTCTCGATGATATTTGAAGCATTTTTCATGTGATTTCTGTGACCACCCTCGCACAGTGTACACACACTTTAAAGCATATGTACATAGTACATTTGAATGTTTAGGGGACATGCAAAAACAATTTTCATGTTTAGCTACCTTCTCGCATCATTGAATATTTTATGTCAATTAAAATGTTAACTCTGTCAAGCGTCGTGGCACGCACAGAGGCCATGTATTAAGCTGTCCCCCTTCCTATCACCTTTCCCTCCATGTCGCACCGTCAAAGCGTCCCCATTCTATGGTTTCACATGCAACATTCATTCGAATAATGTTGCGGTCAATTTCGTGAGCTATGGTGTGTTTGTGTGTGTGTGTGTTTGTGTGTGCATGATGGGGTAGTTGGTTCTGCGAGGCCATAGCTTTGGCTTATTGGCATTAGGAAAGGTATTAGATGAGATGTCGACCCCGTTGCATGCCGCTGATTTGACAGTCGCCTGCGGGTTGCCCGCTGTTGCACGTTGCATTGTTGTGCGTCATGAAAGCGACTTAAGCCGCTGCCTGGCCTCGACTTTAGATATGGCCCCACCTCACTCTTCATACACGTACATCAACATCACTTCATTAAGCTTATCAACGTCAACGTCAACGCAGACGTTGACGCAGCTGCAACTGCCACAGCCTCTGCAAGTGCAACGGCCGCATGCATCAATATCGTTGTTGACCATAGGCCGGCTGATAACAGCATTAACATGCATCATTTGTCAATTTGTTGGACAAAGCAGAGTTTCTCCGTTGTCCATTTGCCGCCGCCTAATTGCCAATGCAGCGCAGTCGACGTCGCCTCCGGCAGAGGCTTCTCTGTGACGTCAAAAGCTTCACGGAACGAGGACAAGGATGAGGACTAGGACGAGAGCCGGAGTTCGGCTTTGATTATGCTACGGCTGCTGTCACTCGCAAAGTCTTAAATTTCAGCCAGAGAGCGAAGCATAATAAGTATACGCCACATATTAAGCATACGCACTGTAAGCTGCATTGGTATTGCGGATTTCATTTAAATGAAAAAACTTTAAATTATTTTTAAATAAAGAACGAGGTTTGAACTTACCTGTCGGTCAGCTTATCCATAATATACAAATAATTTAAAATTTCAATTAAATATCTTATAAAAAAAATTAAATGCCCAACTAAGCTTAAAATTCTTAAAATCTAGCTGGTTAAACAAGTAAAATAAACATTTAAAACTATTTACTGACCTACATCAATTTTGCCAAAGAATGTGAAAAATCCAAAAACAGATTGAATGTTATCTAAGCAAATATACTCATGAATAAATTTGTTTGGAGCCAATTTATTTATATAAATAAATGGGTAAAATTCATCGAAAGAATTTATTGAGGTAAATAACTGAAATTGCTTTATTTACTTTTCGTTTGCTGGAAAAATATGCAGTTTTAAATATGTGCAGTGTAAGCTCGCTAAAGTGAAACTTTTTGACTAATTATAAAACTTTATTACATTATATAATTTACATGTTTTTAAAAATATGTTTCAAATTCAAGATATTCACCCTACATTGATAATAATTATTATTAAATGTTTATTATTGCGTTTACTCAGCTAAGTTATCCTTCCATAATAAATTCACTGTGCTGCATAAAAAAATATATATATAATTTCATGAAATAAGCTATACAATCAGTGTTATTAGCAATATTGAAATGGTAAACAATTGATAAGCAAATATTAGCATACGAGGCAAATAAACAACTTTTATAATAAATTGATTCATTTGTATTTGTTATTAAATGTTATAAACTAACCACAAATAGCGTGACTTTGGCCGTTGGCTTCAGCTATTCAGTTATTAAATATTTAGAAAGTGCACCGTAAATACAATTAAAACAAATTAAAGCTAAGTAATCCTTATATGTGAACTCAATATTTAATTAAATTTTATTTAAATATTAGTGAGGTAAATGTGAAAATGCTGCATGGCTCGATTGTCAACGATTGGCAAGGCGATACCTTAATTGATTTTCATTTACTCAGTGTTCAGTTAAAACACCGGGAAAATTGATATAACTGTTGCCATTAAAGTGATTTCATTTTACTGACAATTAAATGAAAGTGAAATGCGACACATTGCATTCGCAGGCTTTTATTTTTTACAATTATATACTCTGTAATAATGGAATATGTATATTGAATATGGAAAATATGACTTTATGCAAATGAAGAATGTATTTGAATAGAAAAGTATATAGATATCACACAGTATTTATAGTTCTAAACAAATCTTAGCAAAACCTGATTTTTCTAAACATAAATTTTTTTTTTAAATTTATCAGATATGGCATACATTTTTTTAAAAAAAAAGTGAAGTTTAAGAAAACTGAGTAACAAAGTTCGTACAACTATTTGTCAGAGTATCACATAGCTTAACACGCCTCATATTCTCCATTTTAAAATGTATTATATAATTATGAACTAACAATGCTATATAAGTAAATATATCGCCATAGAGGAACATGTGTGTGGCACACGCCTATTAAATGCGACACATGGCGTATACATAATTGAGCGTACAGCTTTTAATCAATTAAAATAAAATGAATTGCAGCTGCAAGCGAATTAGAAATAAATTATGCAAAATTTACCGTCAATTGCGAGCGCGTATAAAGTCACCTATCAAATAAATCAAAAATTAATTTTTGTTTATTTTTTTAAAAATTTTTCCTTTGACACTTCCAGTTAAATATCAGTTAAAATGTGGCTTTGATTATATATTAACAACAAAGCTGGCAAATTAAAACACAATTATTTTTCTAGAACCCTAATTTTTATTTAAATTAAAGTAATGGAGTTTGAAATCAAAACCTAAATAAAACATATAAAAGCTCATTATAGCTTCAAATGCACTCAATGCTATTGTAATTGGCTTACGCCCACATTTCTGTTTGTAAAACTGAAAGTGTGACAAGCTTTATATATATGAGCTTTCCAAGCTACTTAAAAATATATAAATTACACGGCCAATGACTGTTTTGTTAATAGGTCTTGACAAAGGTTTTTAACTATGATCGCATGACTAATGAGAATATTTGCATTGAATTTGACATGTTCTTTAAAAAATCCTTCAATTACCTTCTCAATTACTGCACAAAACTCAATTTAAAATGCAAAACATTGTTCAATACTCAATATAAAGTAATTAAAAATGATAACGTGATTATTGACACTGGACAACATGCGAAAATGTTGATGCAAATATAGTGAATTAGAATAATTAGAAATGGATACTATGAGCAATTATTAATTATCCACGTATAAGAATGATAAGTATTATTAATTGGCGACACTTCTGAACTGACAGAGATTTTAGCGGCAATTACCCATTATATTAATCTTCATGCTCTCACTCACATTCATATTCATACTCATATTCATAGAACCAAATGGCTCATTAGAAACTTATGCCAAAGAATTTCTTACAAATTCATGTTGAATTCATGTTGCCATGCCATTTTTTTGGGGGATGAGCACGTAAAAAATATTAAGATACTAGATACGAAAGCTCAGAGATACATATGTATATTCGTAGTATGTATGCAGACGATACACAATTTAAATGCGTTAATTTTGCGACAATATTTTCGAAATCTAGCGAAGCGTGCCAAGCTCTGTTAGAGTCAGACACACACACACACACACACACACACACACACATTGAGACACACATACTGTCACATATGACTGCCATCTTTCCGGCGGGCACACGTGCAACGGACGGACGTAGAAATGATGGAAACGTCGACGTCATTTTCAACTACGTCTTTATCTGTGCTGCTTCCTGGCTCTGATGCTACCTGCCAGGATATCCTTTTGTTGTTAACGTCTTCGACTTTTATCGATGCTAATATGCATGGCTCGTCGGCAGCGACTTCAACTGCTTCTTGCCACGCTCTTGCCACGTTTCACGCGTCTGGAAGCTGCAGCCGACGGCAAATCCACTAACAACTCAACAAACTCACTTTTAAGTGTACCAAATTTCATGCATCAGTTAACGCAGTGTATATGTATGTGTGTATGTATGTGTGCGGCATATTTGATAACTTTTGATCCTGCACCCATCGTGACGCATATGAAAAATTATCTACATAGCTCGAACTTGAGTACAGCATCTTGAGCAATGAACAATTTTACAAGTCTTGTAACAGCATGAAAATCTCAGGAATTTTTTTGATTTTTCAAACATCAACTATTTGCAGCTTCTCCACAAATTCCAGCTACATAATTAGTTAAGGTTTAAAGCTGCCTCACGCCCCCTCTTGGCATAATTTGTGACATGCAATGGTGCTACTTATCGTTGCAGGTTGCAGGTCACAAAACTAACAACAGCCAAACTGCCAACTGCCAAACTGCCAACTGCAAACTATGCGGTTAGTTATGTGAGAAGTTTCAGTTTATGTCGGGGGATAAGTGCTCTTAACAGTTGGTCACATGTTAAACGCCTGCTAACAGGTTGTTGGTAACAGCCTGCTAGCTGACATACTCATATTCTTGTGGCTTTTGGCTTTTATGGGTCTGCGGTTTCATGCAAATTGCACCCAAACAGATACCAAACTTATTTGACTGTTAGTATTTAAATCTAAGTTTCAATTCTTAACATAATACCTTGAATGTCGAAATGTTAATTTATTTATTATTTCGCCTCTAATTTACTTCGTTTGTAAAACTGCAATTTTTTTAGTAATATTTTTTTTTTTTAATTTTGTCGCAATAAGCGATGTTTGATGCACAAATGAATTCAACAACTAAGTTTCTATATCTGGGATGTTTATATTTGCTATTCTTCATACCTTACATTTATGTCACAACATTTCCGAAACCTAATAAAATTGTATCACAACTGTCACTATATGCCTACAATATCGTTTTACAAATTAATATTTAATTATAGAGATATATTTGGGTATTTTCTGGATCGAGAAAGCGACATTTGTAAGTCATTAAAAGAAAAAAACGACAAAAATGTACATTATCAAAAATGTTTTTTTACATATGTAATGAATTTCATTAACACAGTATTTATTTTAAGAAAAAAGCTTTGTAGACTTGCCGTTTTCGAATTAAATCTTTAAATGCGATTTGGAAGAAAATATTCTTAAAACAATAAAAATAATGTAGTTTTTGGCTAATTTGTTGTTTGTTTTTGATTAATTTTAAGTTTTTGGCAGCGGTGGACCTTTCTGTGGAAATGCCCATATGCAGTCTCAAATATCCTATACTCTGTTAGTACACAGAAATAAATCCATTATAAAATTCAAGTTAAAAAAATTTGGTTTTAGCTTGAATCTTTTAAGTATTTATTCAGGATATAATTCCTAAATTAAGACAATACGTACATAGATTGGAAACGATATTGAAAAATCGACATTAAAAAGTCAAAGAAGCCTAAATTATTTGATCTAACTGATAAAAAATCTTAGAGAGCTCCAAAACTGAAAATATTGTTATGAAAAATCAGCTTGATTTCCGTAAATCATACTTGATTTATGAGATTACGGAATTACCGTACTTCTGACACCGCATTGGATTAATTTTAGCCTGGAATTCCGGATTTTTTTCTATGTATATGTGTAATGTAAATTTATTTGTTAAAACCTTTTGTATCAGCTTATATAGTAATTTAACAATTTCCTGATGTCGGTGAGCTTTGCACATCATTCCATAACTTAAACATTATAATGATTCCATGTTTCGAATAGCGTTTAAAAAGTGTTTGCATTTCCTCAAGTTAATCACACTTGGGTGCTCAATCAAATACCATTAATTGAGGCTGCATGTTAATTAACCCACAATCTTTTTTCATTTTGGCAAACATGCAAAAATTCGCTTTATTATTTGCCTGTTCCAAGCGAAAAAAACATTCACAATATAAATTAGAAATATTTAACAGCGCAATGTTAGTTAACAGCCAGTTTCTTACACCCGCATTAATTTCTCTGCTTTTACTTTAACATTCGCTGTCGACGTCGCGAGGCTGCGTCGCTGCCTGCACTTCGTGTCGCGCTGCTAACGAGAATAACATTGAGAGTTCGGCTCTGGTTTTGACTCTGGCCGCTGCTGTTAAGTCCGACGCTGCTGCAGCGCTGTCTGCGTTGCCGTTGTGTTATTTCAGTTCTTGGCTTGAGGCTCGTTGTTGCTTGTCTCAGTCACCTGCTAAGGTTTGAGCGCGTCGCAACGTGGCGGCAACTTCGCAACGGTTTCCAACGGTGTGTAAGCGTCTGTGAGTGTCTTATCTGTGTGTGAGTGTTAAGCGCGTCGCATTCCTTATGTGTGTGTATGTGTGTGTTTTGTTTTTATTTACATTTACATTTAACAGTTTGACACATTTCCTAAAACGGTCTCTCTCTTATATTTTAAACACAAATTCTGTTCAATTTTTAAAAACCAGTTTATTATTTATTTATTAAACACTTGATTTGTTACAAATACTCAATACGGCTTTGGTAATTGGCTGCCATGCAAGAATTTAAAGCGCGCGCCGCGTGACGTCGCTCGGTTTTCTTCTTCTTCTATCGGTCATCCCCCCTCTCTCTCTCACACTCTCTATCGAGTAGCTGCAGTTCTTTTACTCCAACTATCGATAGAAGGCTTTGTGTTTTTGTTGTTGTTTACCGTTAGCGGTTAGCAAGCTCTCATCTAGTATTTCTCTTGTCGATTGTTGTTCTTGTTCTTACTCGAGTGTTGGCCACCTTTTCTGCTACTTCTTCCTCTTCCACTTCTGCTTCTTCTATCACTTCTTCTACAACTGCAACTTGGCGCCCCTCTGGCCAACGAAGCGTATGGTGGATCTTGTGTTTAGAAAGCCACTTGGCGACTCCAGACATATTTTAGTTGCTTCTCTCTCTCCCCCCTCTTCTTCTTCTCCTTCTCCTTCTCCAATTCAAACGCCAACTCTTCTTCTTGTTCATATTAACTCTATCAACGGTTTTCAAGTCTGGCTTTGGCTCTTTAAAAATGCTTAATTAAATTTGAAGCACCTCACTCGTAACTTCTGTAGAGTCTTCAGACATAAATTGACCGACTTCTTGTACCGAAACCGATTTACCGTTATTTCATGGCATATCTAGTTTTTATCTATAAACAATAAAAACCATTAATTAAAATGAAGCGTTTTAAATCCATCGACAAACAAATATAAATGACAAACTCGAGTCATTAGACATGATAAAATTGTTTTAAAAAATACATTTTTACATTATGTTTACATATTTTTAACTCAAATAAATTGTGTGGTAATATAATATTTTACAGCTAATGATCATAGATGTGTATCTTAGTTTGCAATTAAAACTAAAGTTAACAATATATATATTCGCTAAAATTTATACTTATAAGTTTTGAAATTTCTCCAATTGAATTAAATGTTTCAATAATATTTCACCATTATTTTTTGATTTCATTAATTATTTCAGAGCTTAACATTTAATTTTTCTTTAACAATAACTTAAAATTTTTCTGGCAAAAATTTTGAATTCACAACATAATGAAAATAGGAACATCACTTTCAGGCCAACACTCAGACTGTAATTAGCTCACAATTTGCATATTAGCCAATTTCTTGTTTGGTATTTGCCATTGGCATTCTTTTGTAGTTTAACCAAATATTTGAAATTCTTTTGGCAAACAGGTTGCTATACGCAGCAGCAGCAGCAACAACAACAACAACATCAGCAGCAGCAGCAGCAGCACGTGCAGGGCAACAAGAACAACAACAAAAACTGGAAAAAATAACGTGTAAATTACAAAGGCAAAAACACGCTAACTGCATAAAAATTTAAGAAACGCGCGCGCGCAAATAAAACAAAAATATATGACAAACAAAAAACATAAAAAAAAAAACCAAAAAGTCAAAAAATGCTCGTAAAAAATTAAAAAAAAAACGGAATTGAGGAAAAAAGAATTTTAAGCGCTTGCGTTTTGTCAACCAGAAAAGGGCCAAGCGGCAATAAGAGCTCACAAGTGGCAGCAGTGGCAACAACAACAACAACAACAAGAACAACAACTACATCTTCAAAAGGAAGCAGCGCTTCAAACCTGTGAACCAAAAGCAAAACTCAAAAAAAAAAGAACCAAAAAAAAAACACAAAGAACAGCCGAAAACCCTTTTGAACCCGAGGCAGGAAAACGCTTGTTTCGACAAGGCAGTGACAAAAACAACAATAGCAACCACAACAACAACAACAACAACGAAAAAAGAACTAAAGGAGCAACAAGAACAACGACAACAACAACAACAACACAGGTGAGCACAGTGCATGAATGAACTGAATAAATGACTGAATGAATGAATGGAAGCCTCCTGGCAGCCAGCCTTGTG
Organism: Drosophila innubila; assembly: GCF_004354385.1. Taxonomy (NCBI): domain Eukaryota; kingdom Metazoa; phylum Arthropoda; class Insecta; order Diptera; family Drosophilidae; genus Drosophila; species Drosophila innubila. The sequence goes on along the minus strand of NW_022995372.1, from coordinate 4,860,204 downwards.
CTGTTTGGTGGTTGTTCCCCTCTCCCTTTACTGCGATTGAGTGATTGAAAACTGATAAAGAAAAAAAGAAAAAAACAATAAAAACAACAAAACAATGGAAAAAAGCAGCATAATAAAAGGCGCCGTAGAAGAGATGAAAGACACACCCATCCATTTAACAAAATAATGCACAGGTTGTTCCTTGCTTTTCTTTTATTTTCCATTTGTTAAAAACAGAATACCCCTACTCTGTCCCTGCTTCCTTTCTCAGTGTCGCGTCCTCCGCTCAATAAGCAATTAATATGCACAAGTGTCTGCGAGGGCTGCAAACTGAATTTGGTTCGTTTCGATAAGCGAGGTTCGTGGTGCCACTTGTATAACAATAAACGTTAACAAAAATCGGTGCCATAGTCCCAAAAACCAAAGCGGGTTTTTCTCCATTGTGTGAAAAACGTGGCACATTGTTTTACTTGTGCCACAAGACGAAGCAACAGAGAGACATTCAGATGGGAAAACACAGAGCATTGATATTTTATTCAGCTTGTTTTTTCTTTTTTAAAGGAAATTATCAAATTATTTAGATAAATATTAAAAAACAAATTGTAATTGAGAATGCTTTGTAAATAAGTTCATGAATGCCACACATATAATTCCTTAAACTGTTAAAGATATTTATATAATAAAATATTGATTGGTTTATAATTCTTTACTCAATTCATCTATAATATGGAAATGTTAAAAATTAACTAAAATTACAATTGACTTCCAATTTAAATTCTAAAATTGCACTTTCTCTTTCTTGAAATGTTTATCTGTGTAAGTTTAATTAAAACCAATCAGCCGAATGTCATTATTATTGCATTTAAGCAACATAAATACTTGCTGAAATTCGAAAATTAAAAGTAAATTATTTTAATGAGTTCCAGAAATAAACTTTACTTCATTCGGATCCAAAACTATTTACCAGGGATCGTAATCATAAAAAGTTATATAATAAACATTACTTGGTAATGATTATATTTAACATTTTTACTTATTTCTTCAATTATAATCATTAGGTTTGTGTAATTTAAACAAAGCTTACACCATATTCAAAAGGAACATTACGAACTTTTTATTTTTTTTACTCAAAATAAAACTCAAAAATACAGCAATAAAATTGGTGAAAAGTCTTAAACACAAGCCGTAAGTTCCTTTTGAGAGTTAATTTGGTGTTATAAGTTGAAGCTTAAATAATAAAGCAAACAAAAAATAATCATTATTTACGGTCTCTGCTATTTATGGCTAGTTCTAAGTTTTGAGAACGTGTACAAACTAAAATGTCATTGAAAATCATTACCAGCTTCTTTTAGTTTTCTGACTGCCCAAACAATAACTTAGAAAATATGTCAGCCTTTGTTTAACTCAGATAAAACCCTAAGCAAATTAAATTGTTGCCCAATGTTCATAATCAAATTAAGAAAACTCACATTTTTTTCTCATTTTCATTCTCATTTCGAGTTTTTAATTCGACGTTGAAAAGAATCAGAAATTCTTTCAGCTCTTTTCCTAATTTGCTTCATTGTGATTATTTTAATGGCCTTAACTTGATTTTTACTGTTGCAGTCACGATTCCTCTAATTTAAGACAATTTGTATTTGGCTTTGTTAGAAGCAAATTTAAAAAGCAGAAGAAAAAAGGAAGAATAAAGCCAAACTATTTCTTTAATCCCAGCTCTGTCGCAGAACTTTTACAAACCGAGTTGAAGTTGCAAAAAAGATTGGATAGAAAAAAGAAGGGTGAGGAGACAAAAGGAAAACTAAATATGAAAAGTAGGAATCTTAAGATGTAGAAAGATGCGTAAAAGGAAATACAAAGGGCAGACAAAGGGACAGCATCACAGTCGGACTCGAGATGAGTTGAGTTTGAGTTAAGTTGAGTCGAGTTTTAGTCAAGTCAAGTCAAGTTGAGGCAAAATATCGCACATTGCATACTATATAGAAGTTGTTATCGTTGGTAAAAATAGAAATTGAAGAAAAGTTCAAATAAACAGAGGAAAATACAAGTAAACAGACAGTCAAATGCAAAGGGTGTCGAGGGGGAAACGGAGCAACAAAACACAAACAAGTAATGTAAAACACAATAAAAGTGTCTAACTGTATAAAGAAATGAAAGTCAAAATGTGTTGGGCTACAGTTTGCTCTCCATCTCTCTCTCTTCTGTTTTCTGTCTCCTCATTCTCTTTCTTCAGTAACCCCCTGTGCTCGCTACATTCGCAGCATCTTTGGCATCATTAGCGGCAATTGAGTTTTGGCCAAGTCGTTTGGACCCGACACAATTTTTACTGTCATTTCTATGTCTTTCTTTCTCACATTCTCGCTCTATCTGTCTAGAAATATGATGAACAGATACTCTCTAAGATCATCATCATCAACTCTTGAGGTTGATCGTGAACTCAAAAGATGTGAAAAATGTGCTAAGGTGCCGCAGACACAGAATTTACTTTTGAAAGACGAAAGTCTTTGACTAAGTTGAGAAGAAAGCGTGCAAATCTGAAATACAGTGGTCTCTCTGTAAAGTGTACAGCGAAATTAGCTTTTAAGCTTCGCTTTTGAAGATGTAGGGACAGTTAATAATAATTATTTTGTTTTAAGGGTAATCTATGCAATTTCACCATGATCTCAAGATTTATAATTTTTATTATTTTACTCATAAAATAATCATTATTTTTTATTCAAAAAAATAAAACTTAAGAAGTTATTATTATTTTTGAGCAAAAAAAAACTAATAGCATTATGATTACTTCTTGAGTTTTATTTTTTTTGAATCAAAAATAAAACTCAAGGTGTTATTTTGACTTTTTTATAAGGATTATAAGGTCAAAATTTGTATACATTCCTAGTCAGTAAGTCATTTATAAATTAAAAAAAAAATTCAAAAAAAATTTTTTAAATTATTTTTTCAATAATATAAATATTTAATAAACATTTTTTTTTATAAAGTCAAAGTAACACTTTGAGTTTTATTTTTGATTAAAAAAAATAAAGCTCAAGAAATAATCATTATTCTATAAGTTTTATTTTTTTGATCAAAAATAATGATTATTTCTTGAGTTTTATAATAAAACTTATAATGATTACAGTCCCAGTGAAGGTGTTTTTAATATAATAAAACATGATAAATAAGCTTGAAAGCCATTTATAATATTCAGAGACTCATCTTAAAATAAGCTTTTGTTAGTTCTAAATTTCTTATCAACAAATTGTTTTTATTTTCCTTCAAAAGTCAATTATTATAGCTTTTAGTGCTTACACCTCTGAAATGTATTTTCTACTCAACTAATTTGTACATTTCACCTGAGGAAATGGTCTAATTTGAAGGGCAATAAAGCTGCAATTTGTCTAATGTCTTGAACTTCCTCTAAGCCAAAAACCTAACTAATTTCTAACAGCTCAAGTACAAGAGAATAAAATAGACAAAGGGTGAATACAAATGGTTCCCACTGTGGCGTTGGTTTCTCATAATTGAATTATGATCACTGACTGTGTCAAGCGTTCACTCAGACAGACGAAACTAATGAACACGCCAAGCCGAGAAGGGTAGTCAACTGAAGCGCATGATGATAACGATGATAATGATGGAGCTAATGATGATGATGATGATGATGATGTTGCCACTTGCAGATGCAAAGCGAATGAATGTGAAAAGGAAGTGCAAGTGCCAGACTCAGAATCAGAATCAGAATCAGAGTCAGAGAGAGCCAAAACTCAACTGAGAAGCGGCAATGAACTCAAAAGAAATGCCAGACAAACAACAACAACATATGTTAAAGAAGAACGAAGCAAAAACAAACAGCAGCAGCAGCAGAGGCAGTGGCAGTGGCAGTGGCAACAAGAAATGCAGTTAACAAAAATACCAAAGATGCAACATTATGTGGCAGGCTTAACATTCTTTTCAGACATGTCCGTTGCAAGGCATTCTGAGCTCAGCCTATTCGAGAGCTGGACGCACATTTAATATTCATTTGTGCAACTGCAACGGTTGCAGCTGCAAGTATAACAGATTTTGGTTATCAACAGACAGGAAGAGAGAGAGAGAGAGAGAGAGAGAGAGAGGGGAAGAGGTAGATAAACTGGGCACACATGCCAGTCTAAAGGTCATTCAACCCACGAAGCGTTTATCAAGCTTATCATGCCTGCCTGAGCTCACTTTATTAACATATTTGTATACCCTGTACAAACAGAAAATTTGGTGTGATAAGAGGCACAACAAGTTTGTGAATCTCTAAACATATTTGCATAGCCTGCATAAGAAAAATGTCCACTTCATGTAGATTGGATGTAGAACAAGACTTTCAACGTTATTGCTATACCCTGTAATTGTGTAAAATGGTTTTACTTGAAGTAAATATCAATCTCAAACCTATTATAACAAGTTGAATATAGTAAACTAGAGCTTAAAATATGTTATACTCAATTAATTTAACTAAATACCCTAAAAATTTTATTCAGTTTTATTTACTAAAGCAATCCTTTAGCCAAATAAGTGTACAAAAGGGACAGAGCATGTGAATTAACTTAAAACTTTAGTCGTGTTTTACTTGAACTAAATAATTTAAGTTAATTCTATTAAGTTTGCTTAAAAACAAACAGACGCTATAAAGTATATATATTCTTGATAAGCATCAACAGTCGAGTCGATATAGTTATGTCATTTACGTTTTTTAATAGATCTTAACTGACAGAACATGCATTTAAGTTAGTTTTTAAATCCTTACCGAAGTTAGCTTAAATCGGTTCACTATATCATACAGCTGTCATTGGCAAGGGTTGTAATGTAAATTAAACATAGATTTATTTTTTTTATAGTGTGGTCCCGTGGCTCAGCTGTTAGAGTCGCCGACCTATCACATAACTAGAACTACAGTTTGAAAAATAATAGAAATAAAACATATCAAAAAAAAATAAATAAATTTATAGCGTATCTTCAAGTGCATGAATGCTCTTCATTGAGTGTATTGCAACTGTTGTTGTTGTTGTTGATGTTGATGTTGGTGTTTTGTATGGTGCTGTGGTCTCATTTCCTTTGCCAGTTCCTTTACGCGCCTGCAAGAAAAACGGCCAAGCGAAAAACCTAGGCCATAGTTAACCTAACCTCGCCTAGCCAGAAGGGAGATCCAATTCTGACCACTCATCCCATCATTCCCCAGTTGCATTTCCATTCCCCACATGTTGTTGCCCCCCGCGGTGGCAACTGCTGTTGCTGCTGTTGGTGACGCTCAAGACAGTTTCACTTTATGCATTTTAGAATGCCCGACACAGAGAATGAGGTAAAAAGGCAGAGAGGGGAAGATGGGAAGAGTGCTTGGGCCTTTCTCTGTGTTGCGTTGTCGTGTTGCCCAACAGGAAATGGCCAACATTAGGCAGTGTGGCACGTGTGTGTCTACCAGCTGAATGTTTTTCATGCACCCTGCGGACGGAAATGCGACAGGAGCGCGTTTCTAACAACTTTTCATGGCATTCCTCTGCAGCAAACTATTTTTTTTTTTTACAATTCATAAAATAACAATTTCAAACTACGCTTAGCTGTCACTATAAATAGAAATATTCTGTCATATTTCAACGGAATTTATTTATTTATTTAAATATATATTTAAAAAAAATAATAAATAAATCAGCAATGTGTTAAGCAGCTTGTTGAAAATGTTGTCGTTCAGCTTAAATCCAAGTTATAACCAAGTTAGTTGCCGACCAGAGTTGATTGTCAACTGATTTATGTCATCGCTTTTTAAAGGAAAGGAAACTTCTGCAGTTCATGCAGCTCATTAAAGAATTGTTGTCCCCCCCATTCTCTTTCGTTCTCATTGTTAGAATTTCTTGGCACTCAAAAGTCACGCTTACCAAACAGCTGCTGTTATGCCCTGTTCCCATTTCCCCCCTCTTGAGCAACCTCTGCCACTTGGTATCAACAACGTGCAGCTTCTGCCCAGAACGTTGGTTCTTTATTGAGTAAAATGATGCAGTAACGTGAAAGAACAACAAAAATCAAGAAAAGAGTAGAAAAGGAGAAGGAAAACGTATTTCTTTTGTTCTCTCGGTTTTTCTTGCCCCACAGTTTTTCCCAGTGTTCCTCAGCTATCCGCGCTTTCCTCGTTTTGTTCGAGCTGCCTCATAGTTTATTTGTGGCTCATTTGCATTATTTTAATTCATTTCGCCTTGGTAATCGCCAATGATGACCCCCCTTTACCTCTTAGCCTCTCTTTCTGCCTTTCAGCTCCCTCTTCGTAAAGTTTGTATAATTTTTGGGTTCTTACCGCTGTTGCTTCCACTTGGAGAATGCCAATAAATAAAATGAATTCTGAAGTGAAAACGCTTCTTGGCCGTTATGCATGCAACATGCACTTAATTAACTTTGACCAAGTATAATGAATGGAAAAACCAAAAAACAACTGTTACAAGAAATGCCATAAAGAGAACAAGAATCAAAAATATAAATGTAATGAAATCATATGCCAAACTTTTCAATTCAATTTATATTTCCGAAAGCGAGAGCCAAAAGACAAATTACCAACTTTTTAAGACCAACTGAAATCACAGCGTATAGTTTTTCACTTCTTCAGGTAGAAAAGGAAACAGAGTGAAAGGGGAGGTGGACACAAAGCTAGACACAAATCCATTGGAAACTTGGTCCTGGCTCGGCCAGCAGGACACTTAAAATAAATTGCAATTTGTTCCATGCCAACACGCAGTCCATAGTGAGGCATAAAGAAGAAGAGGTGGAAAGGTAGTGGCAAAGGTTGCCTATAAATTAAGTGCGGCAATTAATAATTAAAATGTGTGTTAATTAGAGAACGGGCCCAACATTCGCCACTCTCCATCTAATTGCAATTTCAATTAGCCGCATTAGGAACACCAATGGATGGGTTCTTTTTTAATAGCTAATCAACTGACTTTTAAAGAGTGTAGCGAAATGAGTTTATAAAAAACTAAGGACTTGATTTAATTCAATTATTTCAACAGTTGAATTGAATAATGTTTTAGTTAGCATTACACTTTTACAGATGTGTAGAAAACTCTGAATGAACTAAGGATTATTGTCCAGTTTATTAAGAGAACTTTAAAGGAACTAAGGATTACCAACAGGAAGATTTTACTATAATTTTAAGATAAAAATGGTATCCCCCATGACAATTACATTTTTTTATTTTCAATTTGCACCAGAAATACCTAAAAAGACGATTTAAAAAGATCATAACTAAAATTTTCTCAAATAGAACGCAACGCGAGACAAATCTTATGGTCATAATATATAAGACAGTTGTTAATACATTCTATACCTTTTTCGTTTTATTTTTATTTCCATTTTTATTTTATTTTATTTTATTGTCGTCGTGCCAAAACATTTTTCGCTGACAATTCGTATGGCTAACTAAGGACACGCTTTGTGCTCGTCTCGTATTTCATCCGAGTTTCATTGTGAAGGGAGCAAGGAATGCACCAGGCGACTGTAATCCTGGCTACCGACTGCCGACTGTTAAATATTTCAGTTTTTTGGGCTGTGAATCACTGATTCTTTTATGGCATCACACGGATTAGAGATTCCTTTGACTGTGGTCTTGGGGTTAAATGCAACTAAATTGCCCCTCAGGTCTGACTTCCTTTTAGCAGTCAGTGCCTCTCGCTTGTGGCATGCCCCTCACGTTTTCGCTTTTCCATTTGTTTAGCTGCGTAATTTAGTTATGCCTCACTCTATATCTATTCAAAGATGTATATAAGTATATTCTGATACATTGATTATTAACATCAATCAGAGTATTGGTTTTATTTTAGTTTTCTTTGGAAAGTCCGAATGTTGCTTGCAATACATGATTTCAATTGCCATTGCATATATTTTTCTCTTTTCCTTGTTTTACTGCCAATTAGCTAATGAAAGAAGGGGAAAACACAAAAACGAATATATATATACAATAAATTTTTTTTCGATGTGAAAGGTAAGAGGCGACAAATAAATACTAAATGAATCTGTGAGTGTATTTAACGAGCCAAATAAAATTATGCCTACCAGTCAAAAAAATTAATTTAAATACAAAAACTTTAAGCTTTCGAGAAAACTACGTAACAATAAAGTTTGTAATATTAATTGAAAAAAAAATATATATAGTAAAATTAATGTTTACTAAATCTTAATCGAACTGAATGAACAAAAGAATTACTTAATAAACAATACATTTTTTTATTAAATAATGAATAATGTATATTATATAATTTAAATAAAATTGTAGTTTCAATCATACACTTTTTCAAATTAATTGAATTATTGTGTTTAATAGAGAATCTTAATTATGCAATTATTTAAGTTCGTTTTTATAATGAATGTTTTATTGAAAATAAATGGCTATTCAAATTTAGTACCTTCTATTGTGTCTCGCCCTTTATTCAATTATTTGCATTAACTACATTCTGACTGCACCTGCTGGGATAATGTATTACACTTTGCTTAAACTCAATTTTGGAACAAGAAATTAATTACAATCAAAGCGAAACTAATATTTTATATCCACAGCTGAAGTAAATTGAATAATACTTGTAGTTAAGTATGACATAAACCTAAGCTGTATATTTTTAATTATTGTACAAATGTACATATAGAAAAAGATCAAAGACATTTGCTTGAGTATAAAAGTGGAACTTGTCAATTAAAAACATACCATGACCAGATTCAAGTTAAAAATCGAACATGGTTAATCACGGAATAGACAATTTAAGTCAGACAATGCATAAATACATAAATGTACATTTAATTCTTGTGCAACGCTGCGTATGAGTAATTTTTTTGCAATTAACTTTAGAATTGCTGTTTCCTGGCCGGAGCTTGCCTCACCTTGCAGCATAAAAAATGTTAATTTTCATTTTAATGAAGTCGAAATATTATTTTGCAAAAAAATAATGTAAATACTAGTTAAACACTATAATGAAATGCTGTGAAATACTCAGAACAAGTAACTCGAAACATTGCGCAACTGATTTCAACCAATTTTAATGAGTTAAAATTTTGTTCCCAAAAAAAAACAGTCTGAAAAATAGCTGAGGGTTGGGAAAAACACAGAGGCTGTGTCGACTTAGAGATACCCTCTACAGTATTAGAGTTGCAAAATGGATTTAAATCAACTCTAAATTAAGTTAAGTTGGAAGAAGCCTTCAGTAGTTGAGCTTCAGTAACATACCCCATTGATACCTTTTTATGCAGGGTATGCAAACCAAAACGTACGCATGCTGAAGAAGCAGTTGTTGCAATTTGGCTAACTGATGTGGCTAATTGACGCCATGACGAACTGACTAACTGATGGATTGCTGCAGAAATCCAGCGAGCAGCAAAAGTGCCTGACCCAAATACCGAGCATACAACCGAAACAGAAACAAACACAACAATAACAAAAACTGAAAAATCGCAACAAAAAAATGTTTCTAATGAGGCAAATTAAGCAAGCGCCAAACAATTAAAACAAAACAAACAAATGAGCGCATAATTATTTTTTAATTAAATTCCATTTAACAAAGTCTACACTCACACACAATCTTGGGTGTGTGTGTGAATTGATGCTGTTTTTGTTGTGGAAGTTGCTAAATTTTGTGTAAGCATTTGTGCACTTTTCATTGGCTGAATTTCAGCGTAACAGGTGTAAATTACAAAAGCACGAATAGTGTTTAAATACGCAGAGAGGAGAGAGGAGAATGGGAACAGGGTGCAGTTGTAATCACCGTCATCAACTCCAGTGAGCCAACATTCTTAGCCACAGAAAATTAGTGGGCCAAAAGTGGTTTATGGCTGGCCAAGACGAAAATCCCCCCAACAGAAATGGGGCAAATGTTGAGCAAGCTGAAAATAAAGTCTAGTTCTAAGAAGCAGTAAACGGAGCAGCATTTAAAATTAATGAAAAAATAAATTAATAACACAAAAAATAAAATATAGTAAATATTATAGACATTTCTTAAATAAAATATTTACTAAAAGGAAATAAATAGCTGTAATGCAAATACTAATAATTTAAAATTTAAGAAAATTAACAGCCATTCAAGTCACGATTTTTTCTTTTACATTTAACTTGCATTTAATTAGACTTTTTCTTATAGATGCATGTGATATGATTATAAAATAAATTCAACAATTCATATGCTATTAAAAAAAGTGTGATTTACTCTGTTTTAGTTTAAGATATAAAATATTATATATATAATATCATGTAATAATTATTCTATAATTTTACTTTGATACTTTTTTTAAATTATCTAAAAAATATTTAAAAAAATATATAAGTAGATACTTAAAAAAAAAACAGTTAAAAGTTGAGTTATATTTTATAATGCTTGTTTATATCTCTGAGACATCTACTCGAGGACTTTTATATTCAAAAGCTTTTTCCTAAACTTACTGCTATTGGGAGTATAACACATATAGTTCATATATATTTGATATGAATGAATATAAAACACTTATTGTAGCCTTAAAGTAGCAACATATTGAGTTGCTTACAATGTGGTGTACCTCGTGATAGAAACATGACAACAATACAATTAACAACACGTGTTGACTTTTCAAATTGAGAAGAATTCGAGTAGAGAAATAATTCGAATAATGATAATAATAATGTTATTTTTATTGCTATTGTTTGAATCGATGGCACAAATTGGTGAAAGTCGACAAAGATATTTGATGAAGCATTTGTTTTGTAGGCTTGAGGTTGGAGGCAGACACAGGCGTTGCCTATTCAGATATGCGTGCAACAATTTTCGCTGGCTTGCCGCGTTTGTGTGTGTTTGCGCTTGTGTGGGTGGCAGCAACAAGAGGCAACAACTTCATTGAGCTTCTTGAGAGTTGCAAGAGCTTGGTGAACTAGTTTCCATTTTAATCGCAGCAAAGAGAGCATGAAATGTGCAACGAATTGTGGCAGCTACAAAGATTTATCGAAGCCCGGCCGGGGCTATTAACAAAATTACTTAACAAGCGGCCAACTGCAATGGACAGCAAATGCATCGCATTTTGGTCAACGCCAGCAGCAGCAGTAACAACAACAGCAACAACAACTATCGAAAATAATCCAAAAACAACCCAAAAAACAACCTAAAAACAGCGAACAACGAACAACAACAAGCAAAGTGAACAACGCTGAATTATTGCCAAGCGAGTGAGTTTTGAGTTTCAGCTGATGGCTGCCACCGTGTGAGGCAAGTTCTGAACTCGAGTCTGGTCTGTTGAATCCACGAGCTTCCCTCCATTGGCTGCCAGGCGGTATATTCTATTTAATTGCATTCGTGGTTGATGCAGACACAAAGCACAAAGCGCACAGCGCACAGTACCCTGTAGAACAGAACTTCACTCAGAAGGACACTAAGTCAGACCTTTCTCCTCTTACTCCTCCTTCTCTGCCTAGTCCTCTCTAGTCCCTGGCACTACAGCCAGCGTCGTTCCCACTGGGGACTGTAAAATGTTAATCTCAGAATTAAAACTGACAGCAAAAATGTAACAAATATAATGGCAACAGAAATATAAGTATTACGTTGATTTATGATCAATGTAACTGTGAAAAAACCTTGCAGCCAGGTCCATTGTCATGTGCATTCAATTAGAAATTGTAGATTTAATTCATCTTATTACTTCAATATTTATGCTTCAATTTGAAACTATATTTAAATAAATGATTATTTATTTTCCAATTTAAAATATAATTCATAAAGTTTTCAGTATGTATTAAATTTTTACATATATAACTTTGATAAGAGAAACAAAAGAACATTATGTCTAGTGCGTTTTGGATTTTGATTCTCGTAAGCCAACACTTTTAATTTCATTTTATGCTATATTCGTAATCGTTTTACTGCCCATTTATAAGCTAACTATTTCGTGTATCTTTTGAAATGGTTATTTCTTTTTTTGCCTTATTCGTAAACGTTTTGCTGTACATTGATGAGCCAATGAAAATGAATTTATTTCTTCCCCTTTTCAGTTTAATATAATTTTATAATTTATTTCAATTTTACTCATTTTGGTAAACGTATGCATTTTGAATTTTTTTATTAATACGTTGAAAATATTTAAAGAATCTTTATTATAAGCTGGGCAAGTGTATAAAAGTTGCACCTCAACTTAATCCTTAGCTCATAATAAATTAATTTCAACTAATTTAATACTAAGCCACTCATTATGTTCTTTAATTAAACTTTCTTATGATGTTCTATAAATGAAGTTACAAATTTTCTCCTAATTATAACATACATTTCATAAAAAATACTTGATTTAAGTTTGAGTGCTATAAAATATTTTACACAATTGCTAATAGAGATACTTAAAGCTGGAGCCTTTTAATATTTAGTTAACATAATAATTCATTCTGTTACCAATTCATTGGCCACGTTAACTGCACGAACAGCTGAAAAGTGGCTAAAAAGCATTAACTTTTCGAAGCCTAAAGTCAGCAAGTTGAAGTTGAAGTGCAAGTCACTTGTTCTTGCAACTTTTGCCTATCACTCCCTGCTAGCAATTTGCGATAACGACGCCTCTGGCTGGGAGGGGGGAGGGGGGGCTGGTCCAGTCACAGCTTTATAGACAGCCAACACAATAATAACAGCAACAAGAGCAACAACAGCAAACGCGGTTGCCGCCTGCCAATCGGCAAAGTTGCAAGCGGCAAAGTTGACGACCGCAGTAAGTAAAGCAAGAACAACAGCAACAGCAATCGCAACACCAACAGGGGCAACATCGATGCAATTTGTTATTTTGAATTTTGCAATTTTCGAGTTCAAACTATTTCTGTGCGCCATAGCAAAAAGCAATCACAGAACGCACAACGAGAGGCTTCAAGTTCAGTTCAGTTTGCTGATTTTTTGTTGTTTGGCATGGGATTGTGGCATGCCACATGCTGCATTCAGCATGGAAGCCGTTGCAATCCCAACCCAATGGCAGTTCCTTTGAATCAAGAGTCGAGACTTTGTCCAAAACTGATATTTAATTAAATACTGCTTTGACTGCAGGATACGAGATAGCGACCAATCCAACTGATTGTCAGAGCTCCACGGGAGATCATTTTTTCTCTGAGTGTACGCTTGGTTCGCAGCCAATAAAATGATGCCTTTGTTAAGCTAAATATAAATTTTGCAGCTATTTTTGGACTCACTTTGCCAGTTTCAAGCACATCACAAATGCTCTGCTCCAGAAGGTGTCTGGGAGTGTGCTCCAGCTTCTGATCCATTGTCAACTGATTCGATTTATGCAGCACTCTCATCTCACTCTTTTTTCCTCTCTCCCTCTCTCTTATTTTCTGACTTCTTCAAATCCCACACTTTGGCAATGAAAGTCGAATTCAAATTCCAAGTCAAGGGCTAAATAAACTTTGTCGCTTGGCTTTGGCAAAAGCGCAAGAAAAATAGAAAAAAAAAAGCGAAAGCATACCTTTTGTACAATTTTGGGCATATATTTTTCTACCCTATCACTGCGGACGGCAGTTCGCGTTAGTGACGAAAGCAGCACGAAGGGTGCGAAAGGCGACTAACTATATATACAGCTAAGTTGGAAAATTTGCTACGACTGTCCGATCAGATCGAGTTATATACCGATCGACAGGTTTAGTTCTAACTTACAAAATGGCGTACTAAAACTTTTTCTAACCAACCTGGGTCATGAGATACGGGGTGTAAGTGGGAGGGGAAAAATTTTGATAATTGCAGCTTATGGGGCCGTTGAGGCTTTTTGGTAAAATTTTTTATTTTTTAAAAATTCTACTTAAAAATACGCGTCGATTGATACCTCAATCACCCAAATGCGATAACTGGTTCAAAAGATAATTAAATTTGAAAATTTTAGTGGACTTCTCAAAATGAAGTGAAAAGTCAGTTTGTTTGTCTGTTTGTCTGTTTGTCTGTTTGTCTGTTTGTCTGTTTGTCTGTTTGCATCAAAGCGCTAAAGAAGCTTAAATGTAATGATGGGATTGATTCCTTTTCAAAAAATCTAGAAATGTTTGTTCTACGACTTTTCAATTTCCGCTAGTTTAGCGGAAAACGCTAAATCCCGCCAAAATTGAAACCTCAACAGTTTCCAAACCATGGAAGCTACAGATATGTTCTATATATCATTAGAAAGGTGTGTTTGAGGGCTTTTAGGCGTACCTTTAAACTTTTTTTCTAAAGTACTCAGGTAACATTTTACAGGTGAAATCAAGTTTTTAGCTTACATTTTGGCGATTTCTGACAAAACGGCTCTAACGATTTTTGTTAAATTTTAATATGTTGTAAAACGTACAATTTCGCGTTTTTTGGTATATGAAACATAAATTTTGGTTGAGGGGTTCGGAAGATATTACCTGTTAAGTGAATAAATACATTTTTCTATCGGTCGAAAATCACGTTTTAGTACGAAAAACTTTTTGGTTTTATGAGATATCTCAACCAAAATGATACAATATGCATTTAACTTGGTTTTATATATTCTGACCAAAGTTGGTTAAAATCGGACTACTTTATCATATAGCTGTCATAGGACCGATCGGGTAAAAATTAGGTTTTAGTATGAAAAACTTTTTTGTTTAATGAGAAATCTTAACCAAACTAATACAATATGCATTTAACTTGGTTTTATATATCCTGACCAAAGTTGGTTCAAATCGGACCACTATATCATATAGCTGTCATAGGACCGATCGGTCCAATATTAAGTCTTAGTATGAAAAACTTTTTTATTTTACTAGATATCGTAACCGAACTAATAGAATATGCATTTATTTAAGACTTATATATCCTGAACAAAGTTGGTTCTAATCGGAACCACTATATCATATAGTTGTCATAGGACCGATCGGGTGAAATCCAAGTCTTAGTATGAAAAACCTTTTTTTTCATAGTAAGTACGAGGTCTCCGACAGTATAGTATGCTCAGCTGTAGCAACGCGAGCAAAGCGAGCAGGGGGCGGGGCCCCCTAGTTTTTCTTTATAATTAAAGAAAAAAAATTTTTTAAACATAAAATACGTTCAACAAATAAATTTTTATATTTTACTATTTGCCTGCATTAATGATAAAGTTACAATGTCAAAAGCGAAAGCAATTGCAAAAATTTCTGATATCCCACAAAATTAAACGAGGTAAGTCTAGTGACGACTAGACCAAATTTTGATATCTGTTTTGACGAATAAAATTAGTTTAATCTGTTTTAAATAAAATATAATTAATAAAAAAGAGTTGGCATTCGGCACTGCGCAAAAGTTATTTTATGTACAAATAAGATCACCCTTTTACTCACAGTGCCGAATGCCAATTTTCGTTTTTATTAATTTATATTTTATTTAAAATTTTAGATTAAACTGAATTTTGTTCGTCACAAAATTGGATATCAGAAATTTTGGGTCTAGAAATTGCTTTCGTCACTAGACTTTTACCTCGTTTAGAGGTTTTTTTTGTAATTTATACAGAAAAAGCCGAGTTTCTTCAAAAGTTGTGCAAAAATTAAAAAAAAAATAATAGCAATCTTAAGTAAATAAGCTTATCCAGAAATAAACTATATAATTATCGATGGGCTTATCGATAGTATTGAATGTTCGACTCATTTGAATAAAACTTTGACTTATCTAACTACATTATCTTTTAATATTTTCTTTAACAATGTCTTTAATCATAACTGTAAAATATTATCTATTGATGACATTAGTAATATTAATTAAAGACAATTGAGTGGAGCTACAACTGCTAGATTTTTTTTCAATATTTCTAGAAATAGCATTTCTTCAAAAACTTTAAAAAAGAGCGAGGGTTTATATTTGTAAACCAAAACAATTGTTTTTAATTAAAATATTCTAAATGCTTTATATAATTAATAAGTTAAAAAGTTGCCGATAAATTATGTTTTCATTTACAGGGTATTTATTTTTCACTATATAACCTACTGTCACTTGGCGTCATCCATCTCCTTTGCTCTCAGAACAATTTTTATGTGTCTATCAATTCGACCTGTGGGTTGGCATCCATCCTTGAGCTGTAAAAGTAGACATAGAGTACCTCTCTTTCTCTCTCTCTCTTTCTTTTAGTATGTGTCTTTATATAAAAGTATATATCCATATACTATACTAGTATTTATATATAGAGTAGCATATCAGAGGCGTCTGCCAGACTGTCTATCCATCTCCGTTTACTGTTCCTGCAAAATTTACTGAATTTAATATGCATATTGCAATAAAATTTATGCATTTTCCTTTCCATTATTTTTTTCATATCCTGCACTCTACTCTCCCTTTCACTCTCCTACCCTCGAATTCTCATTCTTCTTCTTTTATCATCAAATTTGCAGCGTTAAGGCGTAAATTTTTGTTTTTTTTTGGCTCTGCAGGGTGCAGTGGATATTCAATTTGATATTTCACCTTTTTTGTCAAAAATTTGATATGTGCTGCTTAAAAAATGTTTTAAATTTTCAGTCATAGAAGTAAAATAAAGACCGGGTTCTTTTTATTTTATTTAATATGCCATTTATGAACCATTATGCACATGCAAGAAATTATAATAACAAGAATATAAGGGAATAAAATGAAATATCAGACTGCCTTTTTAAATGCGTAACAAGACGGGTATGGCATTTTAGATTAAGTTGACAAAATGCTGCTGTTGAATTGTGTTAATATTTTAGAGATTAAAACTGACCGAGTTTTAATGCTTTAATGAGTTTTGAAAGCTGTCAAAACGGAAACCGATTAAATTGTAGAAATTTTACTAAGTACATAGAAAATAAAGATACAATTTACCTCATGAAAATCTTTATTGTTGCATTCCTAAAATAAAAATATATATTTTTTTATAAATAAATTCTTGCTTGCTAAAATTATATTAACTTGAACTTAACTAATTTTCACCCTAATATTTTGTTGTCTTTTCAGGTAAATGTGCCAGTTTTTTAAGCCGCTTAAATGTTAGCCAAGGTAAACCTAAAATTTCTCATGCTCTTTGACCCGTTGTGGTCATCCGATTTTCACAAAGTTACACTAATTACATTTAAAGCCTCTGTGAATGGGTGCGAGTGTGTGTGTGTGTGTGTGTGTGTGTGTGGTGATCACTTTTTCAAAGTGCTCTCAAATGGCCCATTAAAATGAACCATTAATTCTTAGCCAATGACCCTCTTAACTGCCAGTTAATACCCAAAAAAAAACTTAGTTTTCATATCGAGAAAGCAAAGTTCAAATAGAAAGAAATATGTATGTATACTCGTAATAAAATATTTTAGCGAAACGCACATAAAACAAAATAAATAACCAATTAACAGAATGCGACACACCCCAATGGGAAGTAGGCGACAGGGGCACGGTGGGCGTGTCCATAGCGCCATAAACTTGTGCGAAATGTAGTGTGAATTCCATTAATTAGCCGTAATGAGCAGAGCCCAGTGGCAACCATATTGGCATCGATGTCCAGCGTTGACCGCTGGCTTCGTTCGCTCGATTGGCATATCAAAAGCACATGTGGTGCGTGTCATGTGTGGCAAATGTCGCATGCAACATTTAACTGCACAGCCACAAACGAAACAACAACAACCTGGGGAGCATGAAGCGCGCACAAATGCGGCTAATTGGCAGCCAAATAAATGCCTGAAGGTCAACCAAGAGCCGAAATGCCACACAGATACAGATACATTTACAAACTATAGATACAGATACATTTACAGCTATAGATACAGCTACAAGCGACGCATAACTAATACTCGCTTGACACATATTCAATGGCCAATAAACTCTTGGCCAGCGTGACGTGTCAAGAGGAACACGGCCTACACCAGATTAACCGTTAATAGCTTCAAATTGTTGCCACGCTTTTCTGATTTTCGGGCATCTTGCTTTCGTTGTTGTTACGCACTTTTCAGAGAAGTTTTTCTTTGCTTTTCCATCTGCTATTTGGTATGCGACGCAACTCGATTGACTTGTTTTTGTTTTTTTTTGTTTTTCGACTGCCTCTAAGCGGTCAACTTCATAATGATGATGATGTTGTTGATGCGGTAACTGAATCGCCTTTGCGCCATTCGCTTCATTGGCCAAATGCAGCAGCAGCAACAGCAACAGTCAATTGCCAATGTTTATCTGGCCATTTAAAGTCGTGTCTCGAGTTGGCATCAATTTTCAGTTAAGTTGTACAGTTGTTCAAGAAATACCAATCTTCAATTACACTCTCTATCTAAAGTGATATTGTTGATGATATGATATTTTTGTTTAAATGAGCATTGGGAATAAGTATTAGTTGTTTTATTAGGTTTTTTTTTTTGTATAGACTTTTATTCCTAGACTTATCTTATTTTATTAGAATTTAGCTACAATTTTGACAAATTGACGCATAACTTCTATAAGCAAATTTTTAATTAAGATTAAATAAATACGATACAATTTATCTATCTAAAATTCCATACATACATTTTTCTGCATTTAATCAATCTATTACTTAATTTGCGTTGCAGAAACTATCTTAAATTCGGTACTTTTTTAATGATTAATAAAATATTAAAGGGTCCGAAATACGTTAATATATTTGAGTCTCCGACCTTATAGTAGTTAAGCATACGATTATCAAAAACGAATGAAATTAACATGAAATATTGAATAATTCTGAAACTTCAACCATTTCTTTATCTGATCAAATTTTAAAATTAAGAATATTCGGTCCGACCTTATAAGTTTTATAAATGTGTTCTAATACTTTTATTAATATTTTTTAAATAGAAGATTTCAAAGTCCCTCATATCATTCAGTGCAGAACTTTTTAAAACCATCCCTATGATATCATTATATTATTATAACAAATCATATGTTTACCGCATAACTTTACTTAAGCTAAGGTTCATAGATAGATTATCTATGTCATGCCAAAGATTCAACTCTCGTCAAGCATGTCGTGAATTCTTATTTATTTCTCTAACTGCTGTGAGTTTGTTTACCCCTTCTAAGCCAAGTTCAACCCACATCTGAAATATAATAATATCACAGCATACAACATTCTGTTGACAACTCCATCGTCTTCTTTCCACACACATATGAATTACAGAGCGAGTTCCCCACGCAAATCGCTTTGGTAACTCGTTTAGCACCAAAATAAGAAGATGATTATGATGATGATGAAGAAAAAAGCGGGTCTATGAATATGTCCAAAAGTCAGACAACAGTTACAACATACATAAATAAACAACAGATCCCAAGCTGAAGTCATGCGTATTAAATACCAAATAAAAAAAAAAAAAAAAACTGAGATGAAGAGAAGAAAAATAATAATAAAACGGAAAAAAATTCAAATCGTTGCGCACGACCAAATTGTAGGCAATCATTTGGAAACACAGACACACACACGCACACACACATGATGATTGTAAATGTTGTTATGCGTGTGGTTAAATAGCGAAATATCGTCTCGATATGTGGATAACTCTATAACTGTGACCAACTGTGCCATTTTCTAATAGTTAACTCGTATTTGAAATGTGAGAGTGCGCCCAAGTAGACATGGCCAAAAGGGGTTAGAGTGTGTAAAGGGGAAAGAGGAGGTGGGGGGAGCTATCAGTTGCGATTTACAACAATCAGCGTGCAACTAAATCAGTGCAACTAACAGTGCAACCTGTTTTGAAGTGCAACCCGATGGATGATGACAGTGTTGCAAGCACTTGAGAACAAGTTTCAAATGCAGCAGCCAGCAAATTGGCCTGCAAATGGACACACCACCCCTCTCCCCCCTCAGCCATGCCACTGCCTGGGGCAACCGCAGCTGAGTCGTCGCGTGTTTGGCAAAGTACAGCGTCCACAACGTCAACAACGAACGGGACACTTAACGTTTTGGCCATTGACAACGATTAAAAACAAGTTTCCCCTTAGCCAACAGACTCCTTTCTCTTCTCTTCTCTTCTCTTCTCTTCTCTCCTCCCATCGTCACATCCTCTGGCCTCTGACGTGCCCCAAATCTGCGAGAGGCTGCAACTGGAACTGGAATCCGAAGCCGAACCGGGACCGGGACAACAGCCTCGTCCACATGTCAAGTGGCCAGGCGCGACAACATAGCTGACCCAAATACAAAAAGACATTCAATCGACGCGACGCTCCAATTGAACTGTATTCTGTATCAGTTTTTGCTTCGCCTTCTTTTTATGGCCTTGCTACAGTTAAAAAAAAACAGGGAGTGGGAAAAAAAACAGAGAGGATAGACGGGTATTTTGTTCTATATACGAAGTTTAAAAGTCTGGAGTAAACTAAAGGTCAGACATAAAATAAAAGTATCTGCTCATGACGATTTAGTTTCCAAAGAGTTTATCTTTAAAGTACGGCTTTGTGGAGAATGATAATCATTTTATTCATGTGACAGCCATTTAATTTTATTTATTTTATTAAATATATGTGTTCACGCAAATAAATGAAGATTCTGTATAAAGTTCTTAAATATGTTTAGATGAGATCTAAATAAATATGGAATGTTGATGTTTACTTGAAGCATAGACCAAGATAAGTTCTAGTTAAAAATTCATGTTTTGTTTTATAGCTCAAATAAAAAAGAAGCAAAAAACAAAATATATCTGTCGACATTGAAAAAATAATAATAAGTCTTAAAGTAATTCAGTAGCATTTACTAACTATTCTTAAAAGATTTATGAAAGTTACAAAAATAATTCAAAAACAAACTTAATAGACGCCTGTACTTTTTGAGACCCCGTACTTAAAAAAAGTACAGGGGTCTATTGGGTTTGTTTTAACGAATATGTGCGTAACAGGCAGAAGGAGGCGTGGCAGACCCTATATAGTATATATATTCTTCATCAGCATCAATAGCCAAGTCGTTATACTAGCAATGTCCGTCTGTCCGTCTGTCCGTCTTTTTGTATGAACAAAGAGATCTCAGAGACTATAAGAGCTAGAGACACCAAACTTGGTATGTAGGTTCTTCTATATTGCAAGCAGATCAAGCAAGCCTGTACTTTTTTTATATATGTACCAGTTTTTTTTTTTTATCAAAAATGTTTTTTAATCACTTTTATAGAAATGAATTCCACCAATTTTAGTTGTATAATACAAAGAAAGGCACCCTAGTTATGTTTAAAGTTGATAATTAAAAAAGAAATGATTAAAATAATTTAAAACAATTTTTTTTTATAAATAACCTTTGTAAATGTTTATAATGTGTAATATATAATATATATTGTATAGTAATTTAGCATAAATTGTATAGCTTCAAGTAAATTGAAAGTGGATGTAAAAGTCGTTTTGTCAATTTGTATCATAAATAAAAATTGAACATAGTAAGAGAGAAAGAGAGAAAGAGAGAGAGAGAGGGAGACAGAAATAGTGAGGATGAAGGGAGGATGGTGGGAAAGGGAGTCAGTTACAGAGTCAGGACAGGGAATGGGGAGTTGAAGGGAAAAGAATTCGCAGATGAGTTTAGTTGTCATCAAAGCTCGTGGAGTGCAGCTGTGTATGTACATATGCACATATGTATGTGTGTATGTATGTATGTATGCATGTATGTTCTTCTGCAGGTGTGTGTATCTGATGATTTACCGTAGTGGCCTCACACACACACAAACACACACACACTCACACTCACAGACGCAAGCAAAGCTTTGCTGGACCTGAAGCTCGTTTCATTCGTATCCTCGGCGGCAACAGTCGAGTTGTGGTTGCCGAGCTGCATCTTGTTGCACGAGTTGTTGTTGTTGCTGTTGTCGATGTTGTTCGAGTTGTTGTTGTTGTTGTCATGTTAGTTGTTGTGCCCATTTGAACGTTAGATTCACGTAGTTGGCTTGTTAGCAAGTGTACGGTATTTTGGTTGCACACACACAAGCAACTTCAATTACAATGCAACAATGGCAATAGAAACATAACATACACCCAACGCACACAATGCACTCATACATACATACACCCACAACAATGAACATCAAAGTGAACAGTTTATTCATTTCATTTTCTGGCATTTACATTTAAATTTGATATGGCTGATTTGGGAACTTTAATTATTTTTACAAATTTTAAATACAGATAAGATACTGTAAATTCAATAGATTTTTAATATGCCATAATTGTGACGAAATAACATACATTTTTTAACAAATTAATGCAATGACTTTTCTTAATTACTTTCACATTTAGCTGGTATTGAATTAGTTTCTTTAAAAATCTTAAGTTTCTATCAAGAATTGAAGACAGTAATAGTTTTTTAGTTTGAAATTTCTCAATAATATGCAAATTTACCATTTTAATTTTAGAGCTTTTTATTTAATTTACACTCAGTTGTAGTTTATCATAGGATATTTGATATTCGGTTAGTTCGGGAATTAAAATGTAATTCTGTTGGTACATGTAAAAAACCTTGCACGAAAAAGTTTAAATTTTCTGCTCATCCTTGAAACTTTTTTGCTGGGCAAAGTAGAAGGTTTAACTTTTAATCAGTGGACTGCCAGAACTTTAAAAGGTTAACAGGTCAACAAATACAAGACTTACCATTTAGATATATTTCTAAAATATAATTTTGTAAAAATTTTTGGTCTCTCTCTCTCTCTTTCTCTTTCTCTCGTTCTGACTTGAAATGAGATCAAGGGGAGCTTTGGAGTGCTATAGAGCAGGTCGGTAAAAGCGCAAATGAGTGAAATGAATGAAATGAGCACACATACTAATACTAACACACATGTTGTTGCACGGCTGCGTGTCACGCCCACACAATGAAAAAAGAGGGGAGCTAAAAGTCTGGTTTAACAAGTCGGAAAGGCTATAGTCGAGATCCCGACCATAGCATACCTGTTACTAATTTTAAAATATACTAAAGTAATTTATAGAAATTACTACTTAATAAAATCTATTGCATACTTTTGAGTGCTTGTACTTTGGTTAGCTATTACTGCCGTTCTACTTGTCCGATCTTGCTGTGGTTAAGCATGATAATAGATAATATTAATAGATAACGTCAATAACCATAAAAACACGTATTATCTTAAAAATTGTGTCAAAAATTGAAAACAAACGACCTGCGTGGAGTATATAGAAATCTGTGTGCCAAATTTGGTTACTCTATCTTTGCTGATGCTGATCAAGAATATATGTTCTTTATAAGGTCGGAAATGACTCCTTCTCCCTGTTACATGTATTTCAACGAGCGCAGTATACCCTTTTACTTATTTTTTAAGTAACGGGTATAAAAACAACAACAACAACAACAACACAACGACAACTTTTGCTGCTTGAAAGAAGAACAAAGACCGCCAGTCATTTTAGTGCAGGCCAGCTGTTAGTAGGGGGGCGTGGCACAGCCTCAGTTTGCAACAAAAGTATTAGCTTCATTTTAGCATTTAGCCCAAGCCACCCCCCGTTTCATCCCCTGCTGCTTGGGGCGCCTCTTCTTTGTAACTTTGTTTGCTTTTTTGTTGGCAGGCCTCAGATGAATTGAATGTGAAAAATTTAAATGCAAACAGCCGCAGTCGACGCAGCATGCAACATGCAGCATGCTCTCTCGGCTCTCTTCTGTTGCTTTCTGCTTGCGTTGCATTACACAAGGCGACCCTCGACCATGCCCCTATCCCACAGCCGCCCCTCTCATTCTGCCCCCAATGCTGGGCAAAGTTCGTTGTACCGCGCTTAGGCCAAGAGTCACAGCCCAAAAGAAAAACGCCACCGCTTTTGATTGCCAACAGTCGGAGCACAAGAGCAGCGGGTGTAAGGGGAGCAGACGAGAGGCAGAGGAGGTAGGAGATAGGAGAGGGGATTGTATAACTATATAGTGCTATAGGTGGCCAGGTCATAGACTTCAGCTTGTTACCTAGGCCGGGTTTGTATCGTCGCCACACGCATCACACTCCACTCGTCTTTTTCTCATATTTGTTTAGCTTTTCTTTTTTATTTCTTTCATATTACTTCTCCATGAGAAACGTTTAGTGTTGTTGTTGAGGTGCGTGCTTAAGATTTACCGTTACTGTTGGTCGTTTCAGTTCAGTTGAATGGATTTTCAATGGACTCCGTTGTGCCCTGAAAGCTTCTATTCAATATTCTTTGACGTCGTCGCCTGCATCTGACAAATATTAAATCATAGATTCTCATTGCTCTTGAAGTTCTAAATTGGTTGAAAAAACTTAAAGTTAAATCTACTCATAATTTGCACTAACTTTATGAACATTGTAGCATCAATGAAAATTCAAAAATCTCTTTCCTTATAATTTTTTATAATTTTTTGTATGGGATGATATCAGAAAAATGTTGTATGAAAAGGGGGAAAAAGTGGATAGTCATTTTAAGCAAAATTCAAAAAATCACTAAAAATATAGGCACAGAAATTTTTGAAAAATTCTTTTTGCAGACACTATTAGAATTGTTTGAAAAAACATTTTGCATCAAAACATTTTTTGTTTAAAGCCGAGAAAAAAAGTTTCAAAATTTGAATAAACTCTACGTCGACATAAATTTAAAATTTTCCATGAGTACTTAATGGGTTAATGAAAATTTTGTATCATTCAAACAGGATTTTAATGACTTTTTCATTCATGCTAAAATTTTCATAAAGTTAGTTAAAAATATGAGTAGATTAAACTTTAAGTTTTGTTAAAATAAATATGCCGACCAGTGCATAAGGAATTTGCGTTTTCTGAGAATTAAATTCACTTTTCATTTAAGTAATTGTTTTAGCTAAACACTATACTTTAGCCTAATCATCTCACATACCAAATTTAATAGCTCCAACTCTTAAGCTATCCAAGTTCGCAGGAACATGACTCTTCTTTGTTTGTTAATCAAAGCTGAAATCAAAGACAAGTTGTCAAAAGTACTTGAATGCTATACGCATAGTCGATTTCCTAAATATATATGTACGTGTATCTACAATTTCAAAGGTGTTTCATTGTCAACTTCAAGTAGAATTCATGTGGTCAACTATGTATATAACTTTCGTTGTATCTTCTCTTTATCTCTTGCTGAGCACACATCATCAATGCGAGCTTTGACGCACACACTTATTCACTCAGATACTCGCACATTCACTTAAATACTCACACTCGCACACACACACAGACTTTAGCACCTTTTACATTCTCTTTGAGTTTGGCTAACTGAACTTTCTCGGCTTTTAAGTCAACTGAAAACCCTTTTTATCCATTCACACACTTGCCTACAAAATTAGCACTTTACCAACTACGCATGGCAGCCACATGCCAAAGAAATTAGCAACTAAATAACGTCAAAAACCCCACAATTTCTATCCATCCAGCCTCCCACCTTCCCTCACACGCTTCTCATCTTGTTCCTCTTCTGTTCTGTTCTCATAGCAGCTTCATTCGAGCCACTAAATAATACGCCTTAACGCGCTCATAACATTTTGCAGCTATACTGTAGAGGCAGCTATTCAAATGTTTCCCCCTTTTTCTCCTGCGTTTTCCTTCAATTCTTCTCTCCTATCTCAGTTCTATTTCACCCGCAGCATTTTGATTATGCAACACACGCGTTTTCCACGAGTCCTCGTAGTTATCTATGGAGTCCTAGACAGCACCAACTGCCAGATAAGCTGCAACATATAGCATAAAGCTTCCCCCTCTTGCCACTCCCTCTCTCTCGCGCTTTTCCTTCGCTTCTTCCAGTTAGCACTCAACCTGTGGACTGGCATCATAATAATTTTTAAATCTCAGACTTGTTAGATGATGCCTTTAGAAATGAAATCAATCTGATGAATTATGTCGATAATAAGTATACAACAAAATTCAGCAATTCTTTGAATTAAATATATGATTTCAAATACCTTAAACCTTTAATAATGTTTTAGACATTTAAAATAAATGTATAAATATATATATATATATTTTTTTATTATATTTTCTTTAAATTTATGAAGTTTCATTAAAATATATTATGTTAATGTTTATTTAATCTTCATCTATGTGTTATTAATATCATTTGTATCATTTAATTTATTATGAAAGTTTAACTTTTAATATTATAAAATTTCTAAGACTTTTAGAAATCAATTATATTAAGCCGTTAAAAATATATATGTTATTAAAATAATTTATAAAGAATATTTAACGGTCATACCTAAATTTTTTTGAAGACTAAATATATTCGTTGAGTTTTAAAAATATTATTGAAATATGAATTGATAAATATATATGAGTTTATAATAAATTTTATTTCATTTTGCTTTAGCAACACTTATTTCAAATTTTCAAGTGAAAGAATCAAGTCTTGTCGTATTTAGCGCTAAAGATTTAATTAGAGTTTTTTCCTACAGTCTGAAAATGACAACAATTCGACAAAATTTCACTGAAAATATTTAAAAATTATTTTGCGCTGCATACACTCTAGTGAAAAGTCTTTCAGATATTTGAATATACCCTTAAATGATGCTGACCGTTATATAATGTGCGAGCCCCTGACATTCCATTGTTCTGGATGTCATTCATTCATATATCATAGATTTCCGTGCTATCTTTGGAAGCAGTTAATGATTGCCCGGTACAATGCAATGGCAAGCTTTTCACTTGCAGTCGCAACACATGCACACACACACACACACACACACACACACACACACACACAAAAAAAAGAACTTTGCGTTGGCTCGTACCCCACCAATGGTCAGCGCGATAGTTGCAAGCTGTTTAGATGCTTCGGAGTCTGGCGCCGCTAGGCCCACGCCCCGAACAGTATCATCTGCTGCAGGAACAGTGGACACGGAGACTCCCAAGAGACTGAGGGACCCCGATAGCCCATCCAACACGGCAAGAAACACGCCTCCAAAGAAGACAAAAATCAATTGCAAAGAAGTTGAAGAAATGGGCTCGATATTGGAAGAGCTCATATACACTTATGGCGAGAAGCAACCAGCTACTAGACACATTAATCTAGCTACGAAGAGCATGCTGTATAGATTAAGAGAGCTGCATGGATCCGTTCTCACCCAAATAACGGACATCTCATCCCAGTTAGCTGAGGCTTTGGAGCTTATAGCCTCGCTGAGACAGAAATCCTCCTCGAGTGATGTTGTCCAACACGTGGCGGTCGAGAGAACGGTAGTCGGGATACCAAACTGCAACGCTGCAACACAGACTTCGCCAAAGGCACCCAACCATGTTGGCAATGCCCCCCGCATCTCCCGGTTCAACTCGAAGCGGGTTCAATCAGGAGATACTCAGGTAGCATCTGCGAAGAAACCAGTACAGAAGCGAACGCCGGCAAACCAACACCAAAGAAGAGCCAACAGAAGAATCCACTGGAGAAGCATCAGACCACGAAGCCCCTGGAGGAAACCGAAAACGGCTGGACCGAGGTAACAAGGAAGAAATCCAGGCCGAAAATCCCAAATCGTCCTGACGCAGTAATAGTCAAATGCTCAGGAAACAACTCGTATGCAGACATACTAAAGATGATGAATGCGGAGCCCACGCTACAATGCTTAAAAGACAAAGTACAGGGCATCAGGAAATCTGCAAACGGAGAAATGATTCTCAGAATGCAGAAACAGTCGGACCCTGCCACTGAGCAACTACAAACTGCCCTAAAGGCAGTGTTTTTAGACAAAGCCGCTGTCAAAGCAGTCCATGACACTGTAACCGTTGAAGTGCTCAACATTGATGAGACAACATCTGCAGATGAGGTCCTCTCAGCTCTCTTTGCATCGTTCGAAGGAGACATCCCAATTGAGGTGGCACCGGCAATGAGGACAACATACGGCGGCAAGCAGATAGCGACAATAGCGATACATCCAAGCCTCGCTACCAACCTGCTCAATCAAAAGAAAGTACGCATAGGATGGAGCCTGTGCCATGTGCGGCTTAAAATTGAGCCCATCAGATGCTTCCGTTGCATGGGATTTGGCCACACGTCCACCCGTTGCAAAAGTCAGTACTCAGTTTCGAAAGAAACGTGCTTCAAATGTGGCAACATCGGGCACTCAGCAAAGATGTGCACAAATACACCCAAGTGTCTCCTCTGCGATAGACAAGAATCTGGTGTTAGCCTAGTTGGGCATTCTGTGCTGAGCAGATCATGCCCACAATTCAAGAAGGCACTTAAAGAGATAAAAAATGGTTGTTAATACAATTAAATCTTAACCATTGCAGAGCAGCCCAGGATCTGCTCTCTCAATCAGCGAAGGAATTCAAAATCGATGCAGCAATACTCAGCGAGCCTTATGTGCCAAAAGATTCTGGAGTGTGGACCCAAAGCACAGACGGCGGCGCAGCAATATGGAGCTGTGGGACCCTGCCGAAGCAGCTTACCCAACGATATCCCAGAAAGGGTTTCGTCAGGGCTAGATATGACGACGTGTTCATATACAGTTGCTATATAGCACCAAGCATATCCCTCGATGAATACACGGCCATAATCGATGACATCGCTCGAGACGCACGGGTAAGTCACCCATTATAATAGCAGGCGACTTCAATGCCTGGGCCACGGACTGGGGAAGCAGCAGAACATCACCGAGAGGATCCATTCTTTTAGACACCTTCGCGTCTCTGAACATCTGCTTAATGAACATCGGAACGAAAACACTTACAGCAAAGCGGGCAGAGAGTCTATCATCGATCTGACTTTGCCAGTCCAGAAATTGCTCGAAATAGCAAATGGCATGTCTCAGACATGTATACGCACAGCGACCATTTTGCACTTAATAACAGATTATACCAAAGCAAGAAGCAGTCAGACACGTACCTCAAGCATTCGGTCTGGGTACAA
The DNA here is from genome assembly GCF_004354385.1 of Drosophila innubila. Taxonomy (NCBI): domain Eukaryota; kingdom Metazoa; phylum Arthropoda; class Insecta; order Diptera; family Drosophilidae; genus Drosophila; species Drosophila innubila. The sequence goes on along the minus strand of NW_022995372.1, from coordinate 4,831,555 downwards.
AACTGACTCCTGAATCTCGATACACTTCTTTCTGGTGTGCAAGGATTCAGAGCTGATGGCAGCGCCAACAGTTCTGCAGATATGCTAGCAGAGTTCATCTCCGCCGCATGCGATGCATCCATGACGAAAGCTCGTAAAGGAAGCAACCCACATAGCCCCGTTGCCTGGTGGAACGACGAAATCGCCCAAGCACGCAGAGACTGCCATGCGGCAAGGCGCATGTGCCAGCGACACAGAACCTCGCCTGCATTTGAGTTACTCACTCGATCCTACAAAGAGAAGAGGAGAAGTTTCAAGAATGCCGTCAAGCGCAGTAAAGCTCGTCACTTCCAAGAGCTCTGCGATGCCGCTGACGCACAACCGTTCGACTAGCGTACAAACTTGTCATGGGCAAGCTAACTCGACAACCAGCGCCCACAAGTGCAACACAGCTCAGAAGAATTGTCAGCGTTCTCTTCCCGCAGCAGCCACCAACCGAGTTCCCGCTGCAGTATGCGGCACATTCAGGCAACGAAGACATGGTGCTCACCAATGCGGAGGAAGTCCTTAATCTAGCTGCAGGAATAAAGACTGCCAAAGCTACAGGCCCGGATGGAATTCCGAATATAGCAATCAAGCACATCATCGCGGCGCGACCAGATATATTCGTTGAACTCTACAACAAGTGCATTTTGGAGGGCACGGTGCCTCGCAGATGGAAAACTCAGCGCCTCGTCCTCATTCCAAAACCCGGCAAGGAACTTGATGACCCATCTGCATACCGCCCCCTATGCATGTTAGACACTATGGGCAAACTACTTGAAAGGATCATATGCAACCGTCTAGATGACGAACTGGCCAGGGTGCACGGCATCTCAGATAAACAATTTGGTTTCAGAAAGCAACGCAGCACGACCGATGCCATCCGAGCGGTAACGGATATAGCAAATCGAGCCATCCAAGGTACGAGATGGGCCAGAGGAGCAAAGCAATACTGCCTAGTGTGTACACTGGACGTAAAAAACGCCTTCAACTCGGCCAGCTGGACCCGTATTCTTGAAGCACTCACTGCCAGAAACATCTCTGGGTATCTAGTCCGATTGATATCCAATTACTTTCAGGACAGAGTACTACTTTACGACTCGGAGGAAGGTCACCACCAGGCCAGAATTAGCGGTGGTGTCCCCCAGGGATCTGTTCTCGGGCCGACACTCTGGAACGTAATGTACGACGGAGTCCTTCGACTAAGTCTCCCAGATGGCAACACTATCGTTGGATTCGCAGACGACATTGCAGTGGTGACTACTGGCAAGACGCTGGACCTTGTCACGTCCAACAGTAGCGACGCCATTGATATAATTATAGCCTGGCTGTCCCAAAACGGTCTCGACCTGGCTGAACACAAGTCAGAAGCTGTTCTGATAAGCAGTAGAAAGGTTGTGGAAAAGACTGTAGTGAGAGTGGGATCAGCTATGATCGAAACGAAGCCTGCCATCAGATACCTAGGCGTACTGCTGGACCACAGGCTTACATACAAGCATCACCTCGAGCACGTTAGCCACAAAGCCTCGACCGCAGCATCTGCCATAAGCCGAATGATGGCAAATACCAGAGGGCCAAAGGAACGAAGTAGGAAGCTCATTGCTGGTGTAGTAACCTCAACCATTTTATACGGATGTGCGATCTGGGCACCAGCAATGAATGTGCAGTCGTACAGCAGAGGATGTAAATCTGTATATCGACGTTGTGCGCTACGAGTTGCCACTTGCTTCCGGACAGTATCGGAAGAAGCCTCCTTAGTAGTGGCCGGATGATTCCTCTCCCACTCTTGGCAGCCGAAAGGCAGAGCGGCACCACTGCGAACAGGCTACTCAGAGACTCCACGATATCCCAATGGCAGACTCGCTGGGATAACTCGGCAAATGGTAGATGGACCCACCGGCTAATCAGGGACCTGAAATCCTGGCTGCTTCGACGGCATGGGCAGATAAATTCTACCTGGCGCAGCTGCTAACGGGACACGGATGCTTCAAATTCTACCTGCACCGCTTTAAGCATGCCGAGGACCCATTCTGCGAGCGTTGCGGATATGGAATCGTAGAAGACGCCGAGCACGCTATATTCGTGTGCCCACTCTTCGCTGAGGAACGTGCCCAATCACTGCTAGGCGCACTACAACTCACGCCGGATAACCTCGTGGCCTACATGATCGCCGACGAGGCTGTGTGGACTAGCACCTCCAACCTGGTCTCCCAGATAACGAAGGAGTTACGTCGTAGGGAGAGACTGCGCAAGGGAAGTGATGACTAAGCGTCAGTAGACGAAATCCGGTCCGCGAAGTAGTGCTTCCCGGCGGTCCCGCGGCTCGGATCCAACCTCTCTTCTATTCTGTTTATTCTGTTGTTGTTTTCTTTACTCTACCCTCTTACTTATTGTTACCTTCTTTTGTTTCATAATAAAAAAAAAAAAAAAAAAAACACACACACACAGATACTCAGAGCCATATGCAGTGCACATAAATTACGTATGCGCCGCATTGCCCAGCCTGCCAGTCTCAATTCACGTTTCATTTTATTTTTCTCTCGTTTTTTGTAATTGTTGTTGTCTGGCCCCAACTCGTGGGCATATTCTCTGGGCCATTCATCATTTTTCATGGCGTTGACACTTTCACTTGTTTCAGACAAAACAAACAGAACACAAACAGCAACAACAACAACAACAACCAACAGCAAAGTTGACAAGTCTATTTTTTATATGAACACGCCCCTCTGACCCAATGTCCTTTACTTTAGCTGGTTACGCGCTGTCAAATTTATTAGTTTCAATATAAATTGACAACATGAAAATTTGTTTATAAATTGTATTTCTTTTCTTTTATACATAGACTTATGTTGGCATTTTGTACTTGTTTAAAGTTAGATTGAAGAGAATTTCGAATTGGTAATTAAGAAACATAACTTTTACAATGTCAATAAGAGTTTTCTGGCAATCAGAGACTGCAGAAGATATATCAATCATGTTTTCTTAAAAATGTTTATGAATCGGTTACTAATCAGGGTTTCGGTATATTACAAATAATTATTAGTTTCGGTTAGGGTTTCAGTCATGGTTAACAATTTTAGCCGGTTAAAAACTCGTAGGCTCTTAAACTCTTATAACAATCGAATATTAAATTAAAAAGTTATTTTAAAAGTTCGTTGGATCCTTTAAAATTGTCACCATATACAGGATATCTTTTAGTTAAGCAATTTCAACTAGGTCCGATTATTTATCGCCTTTCTGTCGTCTTCTTGACTTTTTGAACTGTGCGGTGCTAAATTGCGGGCACTGTCTTTAAATTTCTCTCTTAAGTTATATTTATGTGTCGACCTTACCTGAAATTATCATAAATTGCCCCTCATTACGGCTATGTATAGCAAATAAAATGAAGTTAAGCAAATACCAAAAGCAAAGCAAAACATAAACGAGCCGACAGTAAATATGAAAAGCGTTTTTCAGTTGAGTTGAGTTAAGTTCAGTTCAGTTGTTGTCTTCGGTGTGGGCTATGGTTTTTCTCATTGGTTGCTGGATAGTTTGTTGTCTGTCAGTGAAAATCGCTTTCATCTGCAGCACGTAGCGAAACCAAAGCAAAATAAAAAGCAAAAGCAAAGTGTTGACTGTCCAACAACAATCCATCGAAATGTCTTCACTTTTATTGTTGCCGACAACATTTTTGTTAATGTTGTTCAAGTTGTTGATGTCTTCATTACAGGTAAGTTTATTATGCTGAGGCTTAGGTACATTTTTGATGAACTAACTAATTAACATCTGGCACGACTTTCAATGCCAATGTCAAGTGGCAAGTGCCCGCATATAAATTATATTATATTATACACTTAGAAGCCAAATGAGCTCATTTTTTTCGCCCCAAGAAGCCAAAACCCCATCACTTAATACCAAACAAAGTCTTTTATTATTGCCTGACATTCATTAAATTTTCTTCTCAAGGCAGGACGAAGAGCAGATTGATCGGGGAAGGGGGTTTAGCTGATTAATATTGCGGTGGCATGTTGCGAATATGAACTAGATAAAGGTTATACATGTATATGTATAATAGCGAGTTCAAAAGGTCAGGACAAAGCTGTTAAATAACAAAAGAGTCAAGAAGTTAGAATAGATTAATAGATAAGCTTATTAAGTTTACGTGTAACAAATGGCAATTATTTATTTTCCTACGTGATAATTGCTATACTTGTAAATATCTTAAAGAAGGTCGATTAAAGAGTTGCACAGAATGAAGTAAAATAAAAATACATCAATAACCCTAAGCTTGAAGTTAAATATAAAGAGTTTTAAAGTAAGGTAAATTTAAAAATATACAATGAATATTATACATATCCCAAATTTAATTTTCACCATTTTTGAAATATGCAAACTGCTCTCAAGGAAACTCGTTATACTTTGGTGAGATAAATAGTAGGGGTAACTTTATTTAAAGTTTACCTAAAGGTCTAGCTATAATTTTACATGGCTTTGGCTGCAATCAATCTTCAAATCGAGCAAAACCACTTCTTAGCTATTCTCGAAAGTAGGAAACACACAAACACACATTTTACATTAACAAACACTTGAGTATAAGTATGAGGCACTTAGCTTTATTTGCTTGGGGAGCAGTCAAGAGCAACAAACTGCGGCAATATATCTGTCATAAGCTACGATATAACCATTCATGGTACATTCCTATTTACAACTCACTTGGCTGGTCACACTTGACCCAACAACAACAACAACAACAGCAACAGCAACTGCAACCAGGCAACAACCCGACAACAGCTTCTCTCCTGCCTCGTTACGCAACTCGATCAGATGCCACTTTGCTCACAAGCAGCACTTCAATGAGAGTCACTTCAAGCACTTCACAGTCTCCCAAAAAAAAAAAAAAATTATAATATAAAAATAAATAAATAAAAAATTTGTATGCAGCCCAATTTACTGTTGTTGCTGTTTTTATTGATTAGTTGTCATTGATGCGACTACTTGACCTTGCCAAATGTTTCTTTCCATTCAAATGGAATTTTTAATTACAAATCGCGAGGCACTTCCTCGAATGCGAAATATTTGACTGCCCACATCATCTGAATTCGTCATGGCAGCCTCATCATCATTATCATCATCATCATCATCTTTAGTAGCACTTTCGTGTTGTGCTTTTGGTCAATTTTCTGTTTTTAATCTCCAACATTATTTAAAAATTTTACGCTTCATTGTGTATGTTGATTTTAAGCTTCATGTTGTTTTTTTTTTTTTATTTGTATTATTTTTATAAATTTGTACATAAAATTACCATATTTAAGACCTTCACTTGGTCTGCAAACAGCCATTAACAGAAACTTTTGCGATTTTTATCTCATTTTTCATTAGTGTTCTATGAATTTTGCTCAACTTTTTGGCTACTTCTCATTGTGCCAAAGAAAACCCAAAAGTTTCATTCAGTTTGTTGTTCAATAAACAGGAAATCGAGACGAATTCCTGTTTCGATGTTGGTAAACACAATAATGTTGTTATTAGTTTTGTTGTTTGTCATTATTATTATGATGCTTGAGTTGTCAAATACATTTGTAACATGTTTAATATTTTGTTAGCATATCCAATGTTCTTTATGTATCATTAACTATGAGCAGCTGTTTATTTTTAGCCAAGTTTCGTAAATCTATATGTTTTTCTTGCATAAACTGGTATTAAACTGGTTTAATGGCAAGAACATTAATAATACTTTAATTAACTCAAAATAATATACAAATAAATCATAATGAAGTCTGTAGGCCGATAGCTTGGAGATTTTAATCAAGCTGTCTATAGAGGAATTAAATTTGAAAATATTCAATAAGTATTTGAATTATTTAGTTATTTCAGTGTGGTCGATATCTTAAGATTAAGACTACTTACTTTTGAATCTTAATCTTATTAGTCTTAGCTTGGAATTTAATGATAAATTCGAACAATAATTAATCATTCGTCGGGCATCAATACAAGTGATTTTAACATTCTGCCTGAACTGACACTAAATTTCCTAATGCATACAAATCATATTTCTCTCAATTTGGTCAAAAAATAAAGCAAAAGCCACGTAGCAAATCACTTTACAACTGTCAACTAAACAATGCTAAATTGGAGAAGACCCCCACCCCCTGATCGACCCCATAACCCACCCTCTAGACACCCCCATCGACTGTCCGACATTTGACTTTATCGCACAAATTGATTGCATGCCGGTCTCAGGCATATGCCGAAAAATTTGATTGATAACTTATTAGTTGGGTTGCTTTCATGTCTGGCAATGGAACTAATCCCCAGAGGGAATTGCTGCCGCCATGGGTGTAGTCGTTAGTGATACAAGGGGGAGAGATTCTCTTCTTGTAGCTGCTGTTTCATCATTTTGCATAGCTTGCAAAACTTTTGTCTCTCGAACAGTTTATCGACTTGAGTTGAACGCATGAATGAATGCCTAATAAAGATGAATACACCCAAAAGATACGAATACTCATGCCACCACACTTGGCGCCCCCCAAAGCTTGTTTTACAACAAAAGCCGCAAATTTAAATATTTGTATACATTATTTTTGTTGTTGCTTTGCATATAAAAATTCAAGTTTTCTCTCTCAAAAATTTAAACGACTTTCGGGCTGACCGAGGAGTTGCAAAATTTATTAAACTGGCGAACGGACACACAGACTGTTGGCTGGTGAGTAAAACCAAATGCTAATACTATGAGTATACGGAGTATTCGTACAAGCAAGCGGATTTTGCGGTTTATGCAAATCGTGCCCAAAGTCACAGTACAAAAATAACAATAATTTGGCATGTTTTTCTTTCTTTTTTTACAAACTCTTTAAAATATACACAGACGTACACATATTGTTTGTATAAAATGGGTATATATTTTTTTGTTGAATATAAAATAAATAAATAAAGATTTTATATTAATTTAAATAAATCAGACAGATGCCCTGTAATAACAAATGATAGGAGTTAATATAGTAAGACTGAAACTTTTTTGAACTAAAATTTCTTTAAAGAAAAATAACTTTATAAAATTAAAATTCTCGGTCATTTTAAGTCTCAATCAATATACAGTACAATGTAAAGGAATGATTACCTGTAACAGTACAGTTGAAGCAACTCTTTACAGTAAAAATTCCAACATAAAGTTTTTAAGAAGTGTAACGTCAAATTGGGCTATGATATTCAAAAAACCAGAACCAATCCCTGTTTAACAGTTAAAGAAAATTCTTTTTAAACTGTACTTAGAAACTAAATTAATTAACTAAATTGAGAAGCTTTATAAAATTAATCAGCAGGGAAAATAAATCTATTGGACGGGAATATTAAAAACTTAAGGAAAAAATAAGATTCCTGAGAAATGTTTTTCTGTCAATGTTTTTCTCTCAGCAACAATTCACCCCACAGCCAGATGGTGAATATAAAAACCCAAACAAATTGTTGTTAAAATATATTTATTCAACCTGACTATGTGTATGTGCAATAGATTGTATGTGAGGATGTATGTCTGTTTATTTGTTGCTCAGCTGTCAAACTGTGCAGTTCAAGGCTGAGTGCTTAGCCTGGCCGAGTGCCTGGCAGGAATTGGGATTGGCTTTGGCTTTGGCTTTCGTATCGCATTTTGGCCAAAAAGTGCGGGTGGCAAATGCCATCAAGATAATGCCAAATGTTTTAGTTGTTGCCGCTGCCATTTTATTTCTTCAATGTTGTATTTATATAACACAGACCAATGGAGGAGGAAGTGAAATGGGAATCTTACTTTGCAAACATCATTTTGTATATGAAGCATTTTCATTTTCATTTGAAAAAACTTTTTTTGTATGTTTTGGATATAGGCCAGTTTCAGTAGGAGAGTCGAGTTCCTGTTGTTGGTCCAAAGCAACACCCAAGAACAATAATTCATTTTCCGAAAACGTCCTACCGAGTGTCGACAATGACGTCGACGTGCTGAATTAAATGAAAAATGTTTTAAATTGAATTCATCACATTTGGTTAACATTTCAAATGGAAACGTTTTTATCCCAACTGAGTGTATGTGCTGTGTGTGATTGTAGATTTATTTAAGCTACTGCACATCCTGTATGGGGGACGTTGTATTGATTGCATTCTATTTTTTCTGCTATTTGAATTTTGTTCATTAGTTTGTTTGATTTGTGAGGTTGAAGCTTACTCTTGGCAATTCATTTGAATGCATCGCATCGCATAGCATTTCAAAATATTCATTTTTTTTTTTTTTTTTCAAAATTTTGCAGCTAATATTTGGATAGCAGAGGAATAGAGAAAACAGTTGCGTATAATTTTGCATATGCATGCAAATTCTGATCAAAATTATTATGAAATTGTTATTTGCGAAATGTCTCAGAAGTGTAAATAGTGCTTTGGCTTACCTAAATTGTAAACAGTTATCTGGTAATTAGACGTAGTAATTAGTTTGAAAATGGGCTTAAAATCGATTAAATACTGCAGTCATTCAATTGAACTCAATAACAATTTGAGTTTCTTGTCAAGTGTATAAACCATAAATTATTCTTAAACAAATTGCAGCTCGTTAGCCAACGGCACAATTTCAATTTCTCGATATCGGCAATAACATCAAATAAATCGATTGATTCTCGTTTAAACTATAAATACCAATAAATAGTGGATGCTATTTATTCGATTCCCTATTGCTTTGGTTTGACTTTTGGCAGTTTCCACTTTGAAATATATGCAAACACTCATTAAAGGCAACAAAAGCCATTTGAGGACGGTACAGTTTGAAGCGACCTTTTGACCATGGCTAGTGGCAATTGCTCTTTATCATTTACATGGATTTAACTAACAGATTTTTGATTTGTTTTATTTGTCGTTCTCTGTTCTTTCTATTATTACAACTAAAAAGCAGCAGAGAGACAATAAAAAATTGTCAAATAAAAAGAAAAGTTTTATATCGTTCTGGGGACATTTCCCAGTTGGCCAGAAGCCCAGAACCAAAATAACCACAGAGAAAAGCTCCAACTGCAATTGCTGTGGCATGCAAAACACCACACATCCAAAGCACACACATACACACACACATGTGTGTTGGCACAACTAAAGTTTTAAGCAAATTAAATTAAATATAAAATTTGTATACATTTTCGTGTATTAATATTTGTATTTTTCTTATTTATTTTTAGGTAAGCGCCACATTTATTCGCAACTTGAATTCGGTTTGATTTATTGGATTTATCAGTGGGTGTAATGAGGCATGTCTGACCTGCTTATGGGTAAGTGAAGCGTGGTAACTGGGTAACTCTGGCAATTGCCTTTTGGCACCGTCTCAACACTTTCTTCATGCTGTGACCTTTACAAGAACGAGCTAAACAATGGTACAACACTAGTATGGCCTGACAATCTACCTAAAGATTTGCATCAAATTCTACTTCATCTTCTCTTCTATTACTTCTATTTATATGATTCTTTTTGGGGTCAGTTGGTCGTCGCCAAGTCTTTTCGTTGCAATAGCTGATTTTTTCGCTTTCCATGGCACTTCCGCCTCATCGGTCTGCACCGTTGGAAACAGGGTCGGATTGTGACTGTGAAGGGACTTTGGTTTTCTTTACTTTCAACTTATTAAAATTAAAGATTTACATAAGAATATACATAAGAAATAAACAAATATAAAAAATTGTTGTTTTTTTATTTATCGCATTTATTTAAGACTTTAACTATATAAAAATCATTTTTAAATTTTACTCTTGGGTTCATTCTTTAATTTTTTCTGCTAAACATTTTTATATGCCTTGAAATCAAGGAAAATTTTAAGTAATTGCTCAGAGCCCTTGGCCTGGCCCTGTGACTGAATCCGCTCCTGAACTATGCACTCACCGCAGCGTAGTCTCATTGTCGCCACTTGCTGCAATGTAGCCTTGAGTTGCCAGTTACCAGTTGCCAGTTACCAGTGGCTACTTCTAGAGACATATCTCTGTCCGCACTGCATCTAGCACTGCGTCGCAAGTGTTTACGGTTTACAATTAATTTTTATTTAAATTTGCATTTTTATTTATTGTCTTAAGTCTGTTTTTGGTGCTGCTTAGATACCCTAACTGAAGATATTTGAACTCAGTCATGCAGATTGTAATTATTGTAAAGAGAGAAATCGAAATAAATTCTTCTGTCGGTCCAGCTAGTTCTATTAAGATATACTTAGCTAGCTATCTAATAAGAGTGCCAAAGAAACCGAAACCAACCGAAATTTTCACAAAAATGTGTAGAGGTTTGAAAGTTTTTCGGTTGGTTTCGCTTTCTATGGCACCCCTGTATATTTTTTTTTCCCTAAATATCTATCCCTCTTAATATCTCAATATATATCATGCTCTATGAATCTCCGTTTTGTTCATAGCTATATGTATTTATATCCATATATTTCTCAAAATGCTCTCTTCTTTATCTCATCCCCAATATTCGGTATTTTTCTCTCTGATAAACTTGTTTTCTATCAGGTTTTCTCCTTCGATACCTTGATTCTTCAATAGGTTAATTTTCTTTTTAAGCTCCCTCTCCAATTCTGTTTTTCTTTATTTTTCTTGATTTAAATATAAATGAAATCAAATAAATATTTTTGTAAGAGCATTCAGTCTTCTTTATATCTCAAGCAACTAATTCCATTTTGTTAAAGACTCTTTTAGCGCTTTTGTTCGCACATTGCACAATTCATTAAGTTGTCACCGACGACTTTGTCTCTGTTTTCGTTTTGTTTCAACTATTTTTATTGCTTTTTCTTCCGGCTTTGCCGTTTTATGCACTGACCTGTTTTTTCTTGTCCCCTTTTCCCGTTCCCACTTTATCACCCCTTCTTAGCCCATGCTGTGCAATGGGAGACCAGCGTTTTATACTGATTGTTGTCTCTAATTAATTTATAGTTGATTTCTGCTACTGCAAAAGTTTTGTGTCACTTTATGCACTGATTTAATGGCATTTCTGCATTGTTTACATAACAAACAAGAGTGGACACATCATTAGAAAGTTTTAAATTTATTTTACATTTTCTACACTAAGCTCTGAAGCTTCAGTTCCTTTAAAATCAGAGATTCGCTGTCATTTATTATAGGCTTGAAATATTTTGATAATACTCAAGATTCATAAAAGTTAAACCATTCTTTTATATAATAAAAACGCACAGTACTATACCTCTTTGTTAAAACTCAAAAAATATCCCAAGCATTTCATAAATAATGGTTAAATGTTACACTCTACTGCCATCAATGCTGTTCATTGGTTATTTATGCCATTTTAAATAAGATTTCAAGCTATAAATTTTAATAAAAATAAAAATTTTTGCAACATTTGCTACGCAGAAGCATTTGTCCATCATAAGTAAATACACAATCATATATTTGCTCTCGTATTTGCAATTTATGTTATTTGCGGCTCATTTAAATGCATTGGTTGCATTTCGTGCTTGTGGCAGAAATTGATAAACAGTTTTTATTATTGTATGAAAAATGCAAATACAGAGCAAAAGTGCTTAAAATGAATGCCGAGTGTTTATGACACTTGTTCGTTTGCAGAGAACTTTTTTTAAAGGCTGACGATTAAAATTATTCATTTGCCATAATATTGAGTTCTTTTTTAATTACACACAAAGCATCATAGATAGGGTGAGTGAATACATCTGCAACTGACTGTAAAAAAAGTAATGTAAGCTAAAAAAAAAGAACATTGTTAAATGTCATTTGTTAAAAGCATTATTTCCTTGCAATACATTTGGACATATTTATTGGATTTGTGCTATTTGTATATTGTAATAAATTGATTATGCAATCTGTAAATGAAATTGTTGACTTTAACTGAGCTTTATACATATTTACTTCCGTTTCATGTTGCAGATAAATCATAACAATAGTCTCCATAATAAAATAAATGTTCGAACTTGTATGTTATTGAATTCCATAGTATAGTATTTATACAGATATCCGTTTCTTAAACAAAAACCCAAAAATTATATTCCAACTACATAAGTATTGTTTAACTATTTATCTGGAAACTCGAAGTTGATTTGCATAACCACAAGACAAGTTTTTAATTGACCCAATTGCGGCAAAGTTTGTTTCTGGTGCTAGAGTTCTGGTAACCGCTTTATCTGTCCACTTGGCACGCACTTTTGTAATTATATTGAAATCCCGCAAAGGACAAAATAAGAAAGAAATAAAGATAAAGAAATAAACGTATTTCAATTGAAAAATGCACTTGAAACAAAGCAAACTAAAAACTCAAACTCAAACGCAAAACTTAAACAATTCTGTGGAACTGCAGAAAGTTGAGAAAAAGCCGGGAAAAGTTTTCGGTTTATCATTTTCATTCATTTTTTTTTTTTGTTTTTGATTTTACTACCCTTTCTCCCAGTCTAAGGCAGACAATGTCTTGTTGAAAAATTGTGCATATTTCCGTTTCCGTTTTGAAGCAGTGGCGTGTGTTACTATAACGCAACATGTGTATGTGTGTGTGTGTGGGTGCCAATGTGTCTGTGTCTGAATGCAGAGCAAAAGTCCTAGCCCCCAGGTCGACCTGTTCTTTAGTTTTGTTGCCACTCTTTGCTGATGTCTGCGCATAAATTAAAATAAAATTCGTTTTGCAGACAGACACCCAAATACATATAGACACACGCACACACCAACATACTGTGCGTGTGTGTAAATTTAAAATCAAATGCAACATGACATATAAATGAAACTTGACGCATTGCAATTTAAATGAAAGACTGCACAAATTATTTCATTTTATCCTTATCATCAATGTAATGTAATTTTTCGCTTCTGGCCAGTCGTAATACCCAATTCCAGGTTTCATCATTCACTGACAGCCAATTCATGCATGAATAGCTACGAGTACATCCAAATATTTCACAATTTTTCAATACGAATTCGAATTAATACACATTTCTCACTCTCTTTCTCTATCTCTACCTTTCTCTTGCTCTATCTGTCGTGTGCAAAACATTTTATATTGATGAAATTTTCATTCGAGTTTATCTTGTTCATTTTGTTTCTCAATAAAATTATTGACAGCATTTGTAAAATATTGTATTATTCTTATAATAAGCCATCACATTTTATATTTTGCCAATAACTATACATACATATATAGTATGTAGATTGTACACATTTATTTGGTCCATATGATATGCAAACTAGCGAGCTGTTCAATCAACATTTGCTGACATTTATTGTAAAAACCCTTCAAACACATCTCGCAGCACACGGGAATGTCTTTCAAATACCCTTTTTTCTAGAGTTTCGAAGGTCGTGTTTCTTAAGAAGTTTATAAGATTAAATTCGTTTGTTTTTGTATTAGTAAAAAATGTTGTCAGAAAACTAACAAAAATTCTATAGACAAGTGAGTAGATAAATATTGTAGTCAACTTTATTCAATTTCCATTTCAGTAGTTACAGATCTTTCATTACAGTATGCCAAGAAAGTTTTTTGACAAAGAATAAATATAACTAATAAACTTGAATAATAATTGCTCTTCTTTACAAATTTTGCAAATTATAATTATAGTTATTGATTGTTCTTAAAAAAAATTTATGTGACAACGAGATTTATTGGTATTGACTATATTCTTTGAAAAAAATCTAATATCAATATTATATCAATTTATAGTGAACAAATTCAGAGGATGTCTTACTAATTTGTTAATTTTCGCTAAGAATATATATCAATATCAATATCAATATCAATATATCTAATATCAATATTATATCAATTTATAGTGAACAAATTCAGAAGATGTCTTACTAATTTGTTAATTTTCGCTAAAAATCGATTCTTACTAAATTATAGGGTGTCCGCCCAGTTGACTACAATTATCGCTCATATACAGCTAGTTCATTTTGCCAGCTATTGCAGTGTACATTTTTTTGTCAATATGTGGTATATTCCAGTGACACGGCGACTGATTGCGTATACGTAATGTGACAGATGTTGAAAAATGTTGCGCATACGACGTGTGTGCACCATACGAAAAATAGTTGATAGTCGAGAGTCGGCAGTACTCTTTTCTGGAAGATGTGATTTTTAATTTTACAATTTTTGACATTTGCGTTTGCATTTATATTAGATTTTACGAGGCCAAATTTGCCCACCCCCTCGCCAGCCCTCAGGTGGCGCGTTGCCGGGTCAATGGAGACTGACAAACCGAACAGGTCGAGCACCGGCTCGTTGCAAGCGTGACAAATGGGATTTGCTTCAAACATTTCATTTGTTCGCTTTTGTATGTGAAAGTGTGTGTGTTGCATGTTGCAACATATTCTACACTCGTTCATATGCCAGCCACGCTCCTCAGGACGAGGGGGTGGGAACTGAGTCAGGTAATCTAACCAGGCAAAAGTAACGAAATTTCTCGGAGCACACGTAGACCGAGTTGCAGATAGCACTTGGGGTTTTTTTGGGCCAGAACTGTGAGCTTAGTTGGCAGTTAAGCTTAAGTGTTGACTGTGCCTCATAAATTCTCTGGCAACTTCATTTTGCAAATGGTCGAGCTGTCTAAACTTGAATGTTAAGCCAATTTGGCCCGCAGCTTAGGCGCCTGCACTAATTAAAACATTAAATTTGCAAAATGTCTCAATTCGAAACTCCAAAAGAAGTGAAGTTGAATATATTGAGAGGTAAGGAGAGAAACAGAAAGAGGAAGAGAGTCGTCGATTGCTTGCGGCATTTTAGGGCAACATCATTAATTGCAACAGCATCTCCGTCGACAAAAAACACTGACAAACTGCTCTCCAATCAGTTTGCAACGCCATCTCAGTTGATGGCCGCTGGCAAATGGTTGTCGCAGAATGTTGTTTAAGCCACAACAGCAACAACAACAACAGCAATCACAGCAACAACAACAGTAGGGACAACAATGACGTCAGCGACAGCATCCGCTTTGCGCCATCAAATTAATTTTAATAATGATGACGTTTATTAAATGAAAGTAATCATAATTACATTCTACAGACTTGCCCCAGAAAACGTCGCGACGTGTCCAACAAAATTTGTTGCCAAAATTAATTAAACTTTAATAGCTCACCCATTTATTTTTTGGTTTTAAATGTATATAAACGATAACATAAACACATTTAGCACCAACAAAAAACAACGCCTTTTAAGCATTCTAATAATGCGTAATTTAATAATAAAATCAAGCGAAAGAAAGTTGTTACGGAAATTCCCTGCAAAACTTTTCTTTCAAAGAAAATGCGAAAATAAAACAGCGCATAAAATCGGGAATTTGCTTAATTCAACGGATGTTTTGACGGCGCGTTATAAGAGCTCCTCCTTTAATATCAACTCTTTGGTCAGGCAGCTGTGCCTTTTAAATTAAGTTTATATAGCTCATTAAATGGGCATAAAGTGACCATAGAGAGCTGTTAATTGTACTATATTATTGTATAGAATCGGATTTTAACTGAAAGCTGTTTGGATATTTTTAATGGCCGATGATTTTTGAGTGTTGATTAAAGCTAATATTGAATATTTAGCTAAAATTTAATTTAATTGTTCATTCAAATCATATTTCCTAATTTTATTCAATTAGTTTAATAAATAAATCTCAGCTTTTTTATTTTTTAGCTAATTGCTTTAAGTGGATATAAAAACCTAAGTCGTCTTTAAACGGGTTTTCAATGAAAACAATTTGGAAATGCTTAAAAAATAGTTTGAATTAATAAAATAAAGGTGTATGCGGAAGAAATTATAAATTAATGTTTCTTTATGTATGTAGCTCATTATATTACAGATCAAAATAAGTATCGTTAAATATATTCTTAAAATCACTACTCACAATTTTTATGGAAATCCAACTTGACGCTGCTGCTGGCAAAAATCAACTGTGAGGAACACTTTTTCAATGTGTATGTGTGTGTGTGTGTGTATCTCAAAAGCTTGTCGATAACTCTTAAACAGATAAATGTTAATTATATTGCATCTTTAAAGTCATCATTTTTAGTTAGTTAACCATAAAATTATTTATTATGTTAATTATTAGTTATTTAAATTATGTTGATGCGTTTTTTTAAATTTTATAATCACGCTATCTGCTAACTAAAGCACTTACAGTGTCATCGGAGAATTAATTTTAAACAAGACAAGTATATAACAGATTTTGAACGTGGCAGTGTAGAAATCAAACCCAGTTATTTATCAAACTGTGGTTCTTGTTACGTGACAGATTGGCCACAATTTCAAATAATACATTAAGTCAACGGTAATTTTGACATTTGCAGTTGAATTTACTTGTATTCATTTTATTTACAATTATTAAATGCACATTGCTTTTATAGTTATATACTTCATTAAACACTCAATTTCTATTAGCCACAAATAGTAAACATATAATAAGTAATAATAGTCAAACGATTTCTCAAAATTTCTAATCACAATGCACACAATTTGTTAAACAAAGTTTGCTCAACAATTGTTAGCCACACACACACACACACACAGACAAACACTCACACACACGTCCTACACACTCTGTTGGTTCAAGTTTGGCAGCTTCTTCGGTCTGTACAGCTGACGAGTCTTGGCCACCCTCTGGCTCCCCTCTGAATCCGTCTCCATCTCCATCATTATGCCGTTTACAATGAGTCGTAAAGTAAATTCAAGTGAAGCGTTTGCCGCTTGACTTTTGTGTGTGCGCCTATTTGACTTTGGCTCGATGGCAGAGGCTTGGCTCTTGCCGTTTTGGTAACAAATCCCAGCTGGAGAGACGTCGACAGCAAGAACAATGGCCAGCGATAAATGGCAAAAGCGCAATAACATTAACCGTTAGAGGCAGCGCTGCCAGCGTCGACGCCAACGTCAGCGTCAAAGCCAGCTGCAGGCCAAAAAATGCGGCATTTGACCCAATTCTCGCACAACAACATCGCGACGCGTCGTCCCAAAGTCTCCAACTCTTTCAACGGCTTTTGGGACCAGATTCAATCGTCTGCGTCATTGGCAACCGGCAACCAACAACCAGCAACCATCGCAGGCCACAGAGGCAGCAATGTGGTGGACTGACTGTGGGCGGGGCCGGCTGCAAGAGGGAAACGTGGCAACACTGGCAACTTAGTCTGCTGCTTTTCCCAATTTGGCTCACACACACACACACACATAGAGATACACACGCATACTAATACGCACCCTTTTTGCCCAGTCAGGCATGTGTTGGTCTATCTCTTAAGCACCCAAGCAGTCACTTATCTATGTCTGTGTGTGTGAGAGAGTTGTGTGTATTTGTGCCAAGCCACTGACGTAATTTTCCTGAACGTCTCCAAATGCATTTCCAGTTAGAGATGAGCGCCTACTTACATACATACGTGCTGAATCAGCCAGGGCTTGAGTAAGGTTACAAAAAAACTATATTAAGACGACTATATTCAATTTATTTATATTTATTTATTATCATCGATGCTAAGTCGACGCAACCATATAAAATATCAAATATATGTAGAAATTTAAAATAAATATAATTAATAGATTTAAATTTAAAAAAAGATTAAATATTAACAATTTAATGTTAACAGTTAAAAACAAAATTTATATTATTATTTAAAATTAAGTTAGATTTAGGGGTACTTTAATTACTATAATTATTATATTTATAATTATTACAATATATATAAAATAAATTCGTAAGCTTTGTTTAAGATATGAATATCATATCCACTAACAATTGGCATTAGAAATTGTAATTTTATCTTTAAAAGCTGTAGATAAGCTAAAACTAAATAAAGTACCTTTATTTTAATTTAATTCATACAACTCTTAGATACATAGCAAGTAATATCAGATAGAATCTTTATTGGTTAACTGCTCGCAGATCTATTTCTGATTTATGACCACAGTCTGCGCAATTGTTTGTGTGAGTGTCTACACTATGTCTGTGTGTGTGTATGTGTTTGTGTGTGTGTGTGTGTGTTTTGAAGCGTTTCTGTTAGCAGTGGTTTTCCAATTGAATTTCCAATTCAGCTGGCCATCGCAACTTTTTCAATTGGAGATTTCAACTTAAAGTTCGCAACGCGCTCATTTCGCTTGCCAGTTTAATTAGCCATTAAAAAGATACATACAGAAAAAAATGAGTGTGGAGCGTCCTTGGAGAATTGGTAACGTTGCAGATATTTTCATAAATATTTCCGTACAACGCTCTGGCATCTTTATACCCTGCACTCGTTAAAAGCGACAAATGAGTATCACAATGTTGTGTAAATGTTGTGTCTAACAGTCTGTGTATTATCAAACTTGATGTAAAATCATATCTAATAATATGGATAAATATATAGATAAAAACATACAAGTATTCTTTATAAAATATTAATGGCTCATCTGATATTTTTCACTGCGTGTATACTTTTTTTTTGGACAGGGTATACCTAAGTCGACTCTCGACTATTATGCGCTTGTTATCATTCAATTTTTATTATTTATTTTCTTGTTGTTGTAATTTATGGGGCTTCGCTGCAAATTTTAAGCAGATTTCTCGACTCTCTCATAGTCGGTGGGAGCTTAAGCTCAGCCTCGTATGAGTGAGTTTGCCTCATCATCATTTGCTCGTCGTGTCTGCCACTTAACACCTTTTGGCAGCAGCTGCCACGCCCAGGCAATCTTAATAAATGCCTTCTCCCAGCTATCCCTTCAAGCTCCTCTTTCCACCATCAGCATCATCTCTCATCTCTCATCTCAGCGTGAAGCGAGTTGATCTGCGAAAAACAAAAAAACCAAAAAACATTAAAAGAAAACATGCAACGACTTAAAGTTTGCCAACGTCGCCGTCGTTTGCTGCTTTCGCCCTTTTGTGGGGTATTATTCAGAATTTAAGCATACCGGAAGAGCACGTTACAGTATTTTTCCAGCAATGCTTTTCTCAGCTTGTTTGTTTATAAATATCGCGGAAAAATACGCAGCTTACAATAATGATATCAATAATCCAATTTTCGCATCAACTTAAAAATAAGGCTTTATGCCCCAGTAAAGTTAATGGAATATAAAAGGCAAGGATACAAATGCATTTATCTATATCTTATTGCATAACAATAGAATCGAGTTTCATTAGAGTTTGCTGAAAATGTCATTTAAGGGAAGCGCAAGAATCTTAAATGAAATAAATACATACAAAAAACATCATGAATCTTCACAGCTGACGAACCTTTTAAAGGTAAATTAATGCTTTACTACTGAAAATCAAATCTGAGCGAATGTCTTTTTTATTTACAAAACAAAAAGCTATTGAAATTTCGGCTTTCAGCCAGTGTCATTGGCAACTAACTGCTTGTCTCTATAAATGTCAGCTAAAATTTAAATAAATATTTAGACAGATATTTCATTAGACGGCATTATGACTCATAGATTGTCGTTAATTAGCTGAAAACAAATGCTTTAAGTTAAAGCAGGTCAGTTGCTTAAGCGGATGCTGTGAACAGATTTATTTTGAACTTTTAAAGGCCCAGCCTTATAAGAGTTTTCAAACAAATTGATTGAGATGCGGGCGTCAATATGTAAGTGTTTATATAACCCACACAATATTAAGTATACGTAATGTGTCACACACACTCGCACAGAGACAAGACTAATTTCAGGCAAACAATTGGCATCTTCAATTACAATTATTTGCAATCACTCTGCTCTTGGCTCAAGACGAGCTGTTCAACCTTGTTGAATATTTTACGAAATTTGTTAATTCGTAAATTACGGGTGTACTCACTTCACCCATAAGTGTTTTACCTACACTTATACAACCAAATTTGTAATAAGCTGCTTAAAATTGGGCTTAAGGCTTTTGGGCTTCAGATTTAAGGTTGACAAGCCCTAAAATGCGTCAACGAGTTACAACTTCTCCCCATCCAACAACTTTGTATCTCTTAACTCTTCTCTGACACCATAAAAAAGTATGCAATTTGTCGTTGTCGTTATTGTTGTTGCTCTTTGGCACGTTTTAATCATAATTTGAGTTGTTTTTCATGATTTTTACTGCTCTTTTGTTTGGTTTATTTTTAATTATTGAGTTGTGAAACTTTTAATCTCAGTTCAGTTTAGTTTTGTCTTACTTTTTTTTTTGTTTTTACAATGACTATGTAAATTTGTGCGCAATTCCCACACTTAGTTTTTAATGCGGCTTTGTTTAAATAAGAAAAAAAAAAATGGTTTTACCTTTGGAGTATAAATTTAGCACCCGTACAGATTGTTAATATAGACAGTATATATTTGTAATGCCTACCTTATATTTGTACATTTTCGAAGGAGACTATATTTGATTTTATTCTAAAAGGAATATTTTAAAATATAATTTCCACTTCGTTCTACTTGTCCGTCATAGGAATCAGATTTGAATCCTTTAATGCCAGGCATTATTAATTGCATAGTATAACATTTACATTAGAGTGTATAACAGAATATTTTTTCTATTACTTCTTTCATTGAGCGAAAAGCCACAGAGCTCTTTATTTCATGCAATTAGAGCTTTGAGAGATAGAGTTAGAGTAAGAACAAAAGAGGAAAGAATGGACTTTAGTTTGGATCTGGTAGTCTGCGTTATGAACTGAATAATTCATGTGCATCAAACTACAAATCTTGCTAACTTAATTTCAAAGTACTTGGTGGAGTTTTATGTTAACCAATATACGAATATTATGGCTTCTGCTTTCATTAATTTTCATGATTTTCATTTCATTTTAGTTTCATTTTTACTCACAGCTACTTTTCAATTTGCAGCCACATATACAGTTCAATAGAAATTGAAAATCTCAACAAGTCTTGCAGTTTCTCTCTCCCTTTCTTCCCGTTTAGCTCCGTTTCTCACTCTACATTTTCTTTCTGTATGTCTGCTATAATTCAATTTTCTCTGCGAATAAAAAAAAATATAAAAGCGCTTTCATTAAAATTCAACTGCATCAGCAAAATTGTAACACTGGCCACACACACACACCGCACACCCACAACACACATACCACAAACATATAAGTGTATATGTATGTACATTGTGTATAGGTACCACAAAACCACCAGCAAATCAATTGGAAGAGAGCTTCCCCATTCAGCGGCCATTTCATGCCAAATTGATTGTAAGAATTTAATTAATTTTTTTTTTGTTACATACTATTGCTATTCACGACATTTTACATATATTTGCCATACAAAACACACGTACATACGTTTATATTTATATTCATATTTTTAGACTGTGTGCGCATTTCATTTTTGATTTCCCAAGGATAACTATTTGCAGATACTGTGTTGCAACTGTGAATCAACTGAATATGCCTGAGTAGCTTTGAAGTATTTTATTTAAATACTTTAATGTGCTTTCTAAAGGATGGAATATAGCCTGAAATACCACTTACTATAAATATTAGATTAGGGTAGTGAAAGAACAGTAAAAGCTAAGGGCTTCTTTGTAATTGAAGGTAGTTGAATCGAGTTTAATTCTAGTAAATTAATTGAGATTCCGTTTTTAAATAAGCTTAATTTTGTCTAAGTCATAGTTTTCCAAAATTGTACCTAGATATTTATACTAATTTAATCTAGAATTATTCAGCATAAAGTATAAAAAGCTCTTTGTTTGATTAAGTTATAGCTTGTATTAAGTGAGCTCAGAAGATGGTCAAAATGAAGTTGTTTATGCTTTATGTGAGTTTTATTGTGCTTAACTCAAAAAGAATAATCATAACGTTTTTTGTTTCTTTAAGTTTAAATCGTAAGCGTTTTAAAAACAAAGACAAGTCGCTGTAAAATTTGTGCTGGTTAGCTTAAAGTATTTTTGAATGTGGTGGGTGTTTCACCAAGAAAATTTATTCCATTTGAAGTTTATATATATATATTTACTAGAAAGAAATTGCGCTCAGTGTAAATGGCTTTTTAAAGGATTATTATTAACATTGTGGCTCGTTACAGAATGGTTTGCAAATGCTATAAATAAAAGCATAGCTGTGAGTAAGAATACAAGTAGCTCATACTCACACTCATACTAATAGTATTTTTACACTTTTGCATTTTGGGGCGAGGTAAGCAGAACTTTTTGTTGCAAGCACACTGCACAAGTTTCCTCTAGTTGCTCTGTTGTGGCAGGTCGACGGCAGGTCTACTGTCGGACTGTCTGCTTGCAACTCCCTATAACGACTGCGACTGCGGCATGTACACAAAACAATTATAGCCCGTAGGTAATTTAGTGTCGGAACATTTACGAGTATCAGTAAAAGGCTCAAAATAAAAGTAGGAAAGAGTAGAAATGTTTTATGTGTTGGCCAAGAGGCAAAAATGTTCCTTCAGCAACGAGCAACAACAACGACGGCAACAGCAACGAGTACGCTTAAAATAATTTCAGTTAAACAAGGCCCACAATTTGCTTACCAAACCGAGTGTTAGTTGGGCTTTTTGGGTGGAATCGTAAAGGTGCCTTTGGCAAAGACTTGCTTACCACTTGGAATGTAGGCAATTTCCACGTCTCAGAGCGTTTGTTGCCCTGTTGGCTGTCATTCAAGTGTAACTTACTGCAGACGGCTAAAATATTTGCTGTAAATGGCTTTAAGTGCTGAGTGATTATACGACTAGATGTGGTTGTCTGTTATCTACTTACAAATGAAATTGATAAGAGGAAACTATACAGAAACTCTCGACAGCTTGGTATAGTAATAATTTTATTGCGTTTATAGGAAAACTTAAAGTTAACAAAAGCACCAATAAAAGCAAATATTAAATATAATGTAGATTATCATATGAATCACTTCACTTTATATTCTACCCTTTTCTTTTGCCTGTTTAAACAAATGTTGTGCTTTCTGTAAAGGCACCGCAAAGTCTCAGCTTATCACCAGTGACAATTGCTCTCATGAATTGTGGTCCCAGATAAAGTCCCTTTTCGGTTGCTTTTGTATCGCCATCGAGCCTAATAACATAATCCTTGCTAATCAAACGGTTAGATATATCCTGTTGTAGCTTGGGACTTAGAATATCATATAAAGTTCCTCCGCCTGAGACAATATCACTTGTTGCCGCCTGCTTCTTGTTGACAATGGTGCAACAATTCTCATTTTTAAGTATCTCCTCAAACTGTCGCTTGACTTGAGACTGATTACTGCGTTTTGGATATCCGGCGAGTCTTTCAAAGCATTTAAACTGATAGAATCGACGTTCCAATTCGCCAAGATTAGAGAGAAAGGCATCCACATTGGGCAGCTCATTGGACTGAGCACGTGAGAGACGACATAAATCATTCAAGAGCTCCTCAATATGTGCGCTGAAAATATCCTCCACATGGGCATTGCTGTAAATGTCCTGAAAAGATAGTAATCAAACTTTGTTTTACTAAACAAATTACAATCTATAGTAATAAATAGAGTTATTAAAAATCCTCACATAATAAAATTAAATTAATAATTATATTCAGAGCAAATATTTGTAATGTACTAAAATGTGTAAAACTTGCAAATGTGGATATTTTAAAAATTGAATATATAGGGAAAAGTGTGTACATGTTTTTTTAGTGAAGAGAGGGCATAATTGAGTTATTGTCTAGACTTACAATTAGTTTCAGAATTGCCGTATGTAAAGTTGGCATCAAAGTCAGCGCATAGATCTCGCTCATGGTTCTCGTTTCCAAAAAGTGTAGCACCTTCAATGCCTCATTGGTATCATCGAAGAGGCGTCGCTGTCTTGCCACAGGTACTGCTTGAGCCTGCTGCCACACTTTCTGCCAAGTATTTCCCTCTGTTGTCATGCGTACACTCAACTGATGTGTAACTTGTCCAGTTGCTGAGGGAATAGTTTCATGAAGCAACTTTAAATTTATTTCAATCAGGGAATAACACCGGAGCCGGTACCGGAACCGTTAACCGAAACGAACCGTTTCATTTTTAGTACCGAAATTGAAACCGTAACCGAATGAAAATTCTCTGTCAAGAACCGAATACCGAAACGTTTGTACCGGTACGGTTGTGTTAAAGTTTATAGCTCAAAGAGTTGTCCAACTTCCAACTGTCATAACTTGATCAAAACTGAATAGATTTTCAAACGGAATGTCATTTTGGTCATGATTTGGACTCTAAATTCTTTCTGCATTCAAATTTTGTTCATTTAGAAAATTTAATTATTTTCGACCAAGATTCGATTTCGATGGTAAGGGTCCCCCCTGTGAAATTTTGAAAATTCAAAATTTTAAATCCCAAGTTTTCACTTTTAATTAACTCCTTATATCGTAATTAGTATAAAACAACATTTTTGTAAAAAATTATGTGAAATTGAACAAAAATTTGGACTTGTGAAGTGGCCAAATCCGAAGTCTAACCAACTTCAAACTGTCATAACTTGATCAAAACTGAACCGATTTTTACACGGAATGTCATTTTAATCATTGTTTGGCATTTTAATTCGTTCTGCATTTAAATATTGTTAAATTCCTAAAAAAAAATATTTTCCCCTGGATTCTACTAGATATTTATTTCGAACCTAAGGGTCCCCCCTTTGAAATTTTGAAAATTCAAAATTTTAAATCTCAAGTTTTAACTTTTAATTAACTCCTTATATCGTATTTAGTATAAAACAACACTTTAAACTTGATTCTGAGACCTTTCGGTTTTTTGTAAAAAATCATGTGAGATTTAACAGAAATGTTGACTTGTTAAGTGACTAGCTCCGATGTCTGACCAACTTCAAACTGTCATAGCTTGATCAAAACTGAACTGATTCTCAAATGGAATGTCATTTTAAGCATGGTTTGGCATCTTAATTCACTCTGCATTTAAATTTTATTAAATTCACAAAAAAAATATTTTCTTCTAGATTCTACTAGATATTTATTTCGATGCTAAACTCAACCGATTTTCAAGCGGAATGTCATTAATGTCTTAATTCCTTCTGCAATTAAGTATTTTTAAATTTGTTAAAAAAAATGTTTTGCTCTTGATTCGGTTTGATTCCCTGATTTCAATTAATATTTACCATCCTGCACTTCTTCCCAATCTTTTGGACTATACCAACGTATAAAGTCCTCCATTTTACCACGTGGATTTGCCGCCTTAAATGCCTCCATATCGGACAACAAGGAGGTGCACATCATTTGTGTGCTTAAGCCTGAACCTGGTCCCAGTTGTAGCATAACCTCTGCATCATCATGCAGCTGATCTTCTGTCTTGGGCACGGGCTCTTGGGTTTCGGGTATATATAGGAATTCCTCGGGTTCGTCAAGCAAATGCTGTTGGCCCAAAAGCTTCAGGCGACCCTCGGGTTTCAGACTCAACACAGCTCTGCTTGGTGATCCACCCGAGGAAGTTGGTTCATCACAGTCATAGAATTCGCCATCATCATCCGCGTCATCCTCATCACTCAGTTGCTGCAACTGTTGCTGTTGTTTTCGTTTCCCAAGTGCTTCGCGTTGCACACGACGCTCCACGCAAAGGTTCAGCATCTGCAGCTTCTGGTGCAACAGACAGGTGCGTGTGTCCGGAAAACCAGGCGCGATGCTGTGAAAGAAGATTTTTAATAATAAGCGTGGATTATATTCAAAAAATCGGAACAATATATAAGCTTCAATTCAATCAAATTTAAAGTAAACAATTTTAAAGTACAACTTTTTTATTAAACTTAAATAAAGTCGCTTTAATGAAGAGCTATTGATTTAATTGGAGTGTGCTTATCTATCTTTAATATTTATCAAAAAGTCGCAAATAACGATTTTTTTTGATCGTTTTTGTGTCACAAAGTGTCTGAGCAGTTCGCAAACTTAAAACTAAAATTATAAAGTATATTGTACTTCTTAGTCTCTTCAAGTATCTTTCGTATGGATAGTTTAGTCATATAGTTTAAAATATCTGTATATGACTAGAAAATAAAGTTGACATCAACATGAAAAACAGAATCTGACTGCAACTCTTGACAGTACTTTATGTCTACGTGCTGAAATCTGTTTATCTGAGATTTGATGTGCACATAATACTAAGGATTGCCAATTGTAATACCCACAATAAAAAGTGTGACGATGCCACTTTTTTTTTTTTTCAATTCTGAACCCAGTCCCAGTCTCAGAGCCAACCCCTTATGCAGAATACAGAGCCCGTCTTTGAGCCATCAACAAAGTGGCAATAAAACCTGACAGTGCGGCATGCAAACAAAGAAGAATGCCATCAGCTGTCAGTCGAACTACTAGTGTATGTGTATATATGCATATATATGCTGGATCCATGACACGCACTGACAGAAGACACCACACAGAGCCACCGTGGAGTGGTTGTCAAGCATTTTGGTATTCACAGTGGTCGCTTTGTTGTGCGTGGTTTGGTTGTTGTGCATAGCAAATGAGCAAAGTGCTAACAAGCTGCTCCCGTGACTCATCGACGAAGAGTTTATTGAACCGCAAGTTCAGTTATATTATGCTATATATTCTCTCTGTTGCATGCTTTCAGCGAGCTTGCTTTTTTATTTTTAAAGGGGACAGGAACTGACTTATTTGGCCAAAAACATTGGCGGATGTATGTAGAAGCCAAGTGAAGTTTCTGCCCTTCTTGCATTTGCATAAACTTCGCTTATGAGTTTCGTGCAGCAGCTGCTTAAAAGCTTTTTAAGCCAACCTAAAACCCAATTGGCCAAGTTCCTCCTTTCTGATGACCACAGTAAGGCTAGTTTCAGCTGCTGTCCAGTTTAAGATCAAGTGCCCTGCACATCATTAAGCTCAACCTCAACCTCATCCTCATCATCCGCTTGAGGATGCTCCGCCTTCCAAAAATAAACTAGCCAAATATATGACCAAACATTACGTTTTATTTTGTGGCCAAGATACACACACATGCACAACAATTTGTTTTTTGGCCCATTTTGGCCAAGTCACTTTATAGTTATATTTATTTCGAGTGCTGCATAGATGAAGCCATTGGATAAACACAACAGCCGGAAATGCTCAGCTCTTAAAGCCACAACACTGTTAAGTGAGACAGAATTCGAGAGAGGAAGAGCGAAGAGAAAAGGAAAGAGTGCAAAAGTGTTTCAAATAATATCAAATTTCGTTTAAATTTGTTTCGATAATAATATTGCAATTTGATTGTTGAAGACAATATGTTTTATCTGAATTTCATCTAAGCTGATTGCAAGTGAATAACAATTCAGTTTGCTTATCTCAGCATTCAGTAAAGTTATTTTACAGAAATTTATAAATACTTATCTTAACAAAAATAAACACATTTATTTACAAATCAATATATTGTCTGTCAAAGCTAAAATATTTATTGAAAACATAATTAAATGTTATCTATATGAACGTCAGAGGAGAGTTTGAAGAAAGCCTTCCCGGGCCATGTTATTAAAAATATTTAAGAAATTTCCAGATTTCTATTATCAAAGTAAATTAAAAATATTTGTTCTGCGGTTTATTATTTTTTTTTTATATGTAGTTTATTTATATTCCCTCAACTTAATCTTAGCAATTCAAATAATATACATGCCCAGCTAGATGTTATCATGTGTGCACAATGGGAGGATAAAAAAAATACTATCAGAGTTCAAAGTGCGTTACAAGAACACGGTTCTGCATTTTATAATTTGCTACGGTAAAAGTAGAAAATATGTCTCGGATTGCTGTCAGGGTTATTTCTTTTGTGCCCAACAACTCGATGGCACTCCAGATCCAAAACCACTGTGGGGCAAATGTGGCAACGATTTGTTCTTCGACAAGAGCAGTCAGACATGTCGTCCGCCCAATAAGGTTGCTTGCTCCGAGGATCGTTGTCAAGGTCGTACCATCCCATTTGTCCTAAGCTCGACCAAGGGATGTCGCCATTATCTACGCTGTAAAGATGGACGCACCATCGATGAGAAGTCCTGTGGCAATTACTTTTTCGACGAAGAAAAAGCCATTTGCGTGGCTGAGATATTGAAATATGATGTCTGCTAGTGATGTTCGCAGATTGATCTCAGCAAATAGATTTATATATATATTCTACAGAGCAGCCTATGGATTTCTCATTTAATTAATAAACTTACTTATACTTATATTCTAAAAACATTGCGTTTAATTATATTTACTTGTTTCTTTGTAGTCTTTCTTTCTTTCATTGTTTTATTTTATCGTAAATTCTAGACGTGACTGCTACAACAATTTGTGCCACTTAAAGATTATGTTATCATCTATTAGCGATATAAACCATAAGCCGTCATAAATTAATTGTTAAACTGCCGAATTTTCTTTATCAAGCAAATCAAAAGCGTCACAAAAAAAGTAATTGTAAAAAAAGCAGCTGCTTGTTGTTAATTATTTATAGATCAATTAATTAGCTAAATAATACTGAAGTGATTGTTTACCCCTGCGAAATTCTTATCAGACAGGCTAATAAATTATTGCCTTGAAAACAAACTGAAACAGGAGCTAAGCTAATATGGTATATAAGCTTATGGGAGACAAATAGACAAATAATTAGGGAAAGTGGTCAGATTATTGTGTTATTATTATCATACCCGTCCATATATGTACATGTATCAATAATTTAGCTTATCAACAATTTGACAACTCCGACAGAGATATTGATGCTCCTGCACCTGTTAGGCTCTTGTCAACCTTCAAATTAGATGCCCTGCAAGCTACCTGTAAAAATCCACTTAAAAATAAATGAAAGGTTTCTATATTTAGCTCAAGCTCAAGCAAATTTCATTTACCTCCTCAATTTTAATGCGAGCGATGACCTGAAAGATTAGTTAGTTTAACCGAAAAACCCAAAATTCAGGCAACACACACACTAACACACCTGCAAACTTTTCAATTGACAACTTTTCGTCTGCAACACAAAAAAGCACCTCAAAATATAACTTTTCTTTTTTATTGGACACCTTAAAATTCTAATCCACTTAAATGCTTAACCGAATTATCATGCGGTCACCCAGCCACGCCCACATTGCGGCCTCCCCAAAAAAGTGTGCCAACTTCACGGCCTTTGTTAATTAAAACTTCAATTAAATCTCATTTTAAGTGAGGTCGACGTGCGGCCCTAAGTTTAAATTTGTTTGTAAGCGTCCCAAAAATAGAATAAAAGAAAAAAAAATTGTAGAGCTGCTTTGAAATCTCGTCCATTGTCTAAAAATGCAAATTTGGCAAAAACCATCACAAAAAACTCGAAATAATCCAAAAAAAAAACCGACAAAAGTGAATAATTATGAGGCCCAACAACAACAACAGCACAAAACATTTACACCTTCAATTGCGGTGAGAAAAAGTGTGGCAGTTGCACAGTTTCTTATACCCTGTAATTAAAATAAAAAGCTATTTTTGAATATATTTGCTGAACTATGCTTTCCATTAAAAGGAGATCTTTGCAAGTCTAGCACTTTCGAATGTTTTATTACATTTACTACACTTTGCAACTTTGCTGCACAACTGTACTTTGATTCGTTTTTCCATTCATTCACAACATTTCTGTCTTGCCATTTTCGCACTTTTCGCGCATTAAAATTTTTAGTGATGCAATTAATACGACGAGCTGGTGGAAAACTCCAAGAATAATGGGTGCAAGAATTTTTTAATTAAATTTGTGGCTGGACAGCTGAGTGAGAAATGTGAACGCCACTGCATGGACTTGATGGACGCGACGGGACGGAGGGGAAACAAAGGGATTCAGCGAGGAATGCACAGTCGAGTGCAAAATACTTTTTAGACCACGTAATGCAATTTAGAGTTGAGTCAAACATAAGGAAACGGACAAATGAAACACAAAAGAAGTGAGAGATAATAAATATAATGAAGAGCAAAAAATACAAAATCAAAACGAAACGCAAATCGCATGAAAGATGAAGTCAAGCGTAACGACATTTTAAGCCGCAGGGCTGGAAAATAAGCAAAAGCAGAGGAAAACCGAAATGAAATAAATTACTGAAAAACTATCAATCAAAAGACAAAAAATGTATAATGATTATTACGAGGGAGCGAAGCGTGCAGCTTAATTTATTTAATAATTTCATTTGTGGCTTTTGTGATAGAAAACGAATCGATAATGTGTTTTATTATTATTTCTAAATAAAGGGGCAAAGAGAAGGCTCCGCTAGAGAGCGGAAGGGGAGGCCTGAACAATTTAAAAATTTACTTTTACTTTTGCCTTTAAATAATGCAGCTCAAATTGAAAGTGTTTGCAATAGTTGCAGTGTTGCAATTTATAAACAAAATTGAAAATAGATTCATTGAACTTTTCACAGTAATTTGGAGTGTTTATTTAATTAAATAAATTAGGAAATTCAAGTTGTAAATTGAAGAAATTGTTATTTAAATAAAATTTAATTATTTAATATATTTGAACTGAAATTCATATTCCTGCAAACAGTGCGAACTATTATGTAGCATATATGTATTTATAACTTGGAGCAACTTTTGTTCGTTAGAAGATATATATTTGATAAATTTACATTGTCTCTCAAGCATTGACCTTTCGCTACGCACAACGCGGCGTATACGTAACACATTAATTTAGAGTACATTCAACCCTGTCTTTGTGTGCCATGACACAGCCAGCTGAAAACAATAGAAATCTCTCACAGCTCGCTGAAAAATAGAGAGACACCTCGAAAACAAAAGTTGGGCGCATCAAACCGAGTGTCACCATAATTCATGATTATGCAAAAAGGTCAACAGCTTTGACTGGGGCAGCCACTTTGCCACTTTGCCACATTGCCACATGAAGGGGGTTTTCTCTAGTCTCTTCCTTTTTTTTTTATGACGCGCCTGTCGCGCTGGCAAATTAAATTAAATGTTCGCCTCTTTGCCGCGACCCAATTTTGTTGATGCTTAAAAAGGATGCAGGATTTATTATGCCTCCTTTTCTTGGCTTTTTAGCATTTTTTATGCTTCTTTTTTATGGGCAGGAGAGCTGGACGCTCGTCCGCTTGACAGGTTCATTCTGACCATGGCAGACATGCAAATTAATCAAACTAAACTGCCAAAGGATCAACAAGAGAATGATAAGGAGCTGGGGATACACTCTCTTCACGCACAGTTTGTTGTTTAACGAGCATGAAAATGAAATTGAAAGTAACGGGACAACTGAT
Source organism: Drosophila innubila (assembly GCF_004354385.1). Lineage (NCBI taxonomy): Eukaryota > Metazoa > Arthropoda > Insecta > Diptera > Drosophilidae > Drosophila > Drosophila innubila. The sequence continues at coordinate 4,800,550 of NW_022995372.1, read as the reverse complement.
TGATAAAGCTATTCGCCTCTCAAGGGACAGCACACTTCTCAGTAATCCTCCAGTCATTTTCCTTTTGACCAAATAAGGCACTCTCAGTATTAATTTTCTAATTTATGGCAATCGACGCTAATCAATATTTTCTCAATCTCTTGCAGCTCTATGCCGGCATTAAGATGAGACGTAGTATTCACATAGCGACCACGCCCACAAAAAGACAGCTACTCCAGCTGCCCACGCTGCTTCTGCTCCTCGCGTGCAGCGTCAGGATTGATGCCCAATGTCCCTGGCAGCGAGATGTGCCCGATTTGCAGACGAGCTGCATCTGTGCCTACAATCTGGGACGAGAGCTGAGCGTGCAATGTGATCAGGTATGAAATTACATTACCTTTAACAGTATTGTTTTTTTAAAGCCAAACAAGCAAGAAGTGTGTATATGGGTTGCATCGATTTTTTCGAAAAATAAAAAAAAATTGTACCCCATATTCGTTGTCTACGATAAATTCCAAGATGTTTTTACCAAGAAACTGTAGTTCTAAAATCAATTCCTAGTCCCCGCCTCTTGAGTTGAAAAATTTTGCGTCTTTAGTCCTTGCAAGGACGAAAATTATGTTTCAAGGACAATTTGTCTTTGTATTTGAAAGTCCTGGTTCTATCAATCTTGTCAGGATCGGACTACAAATACTAAAGATATGGTTTAAAAATATATAGTATAAAAATAAAAAAAAAAAAACGTTTTTCAACTCAAAAAGCGGGAACTAGGAATTGATTTTAGAACTATGGTTTCTTGGTAAAAATATCTTAGAATCGAACGTAGATTACGAATATGGGGCACATTTGTGAATTTTTTTGGCCCATACAAATCAATGCACTGTATTATATATATCAGTAGAATTTAAAATACAATTGTAAATAATTTAATTCATTGCTAGAAAGCTCAATACTAGAGCTTTTGAATTTATTTAAAGTCAATTAAGACTGTCAACACCAGAGTCTCATTTTAAACAAACTAATAAATAAATCAAAATAATAAATAAAAATATAAAAATTTCCGCTATTATTGTTATATATTAATTTAAGTCAATTAAGGCACTCGGCAGCAGAAGTTTTTAACTGATTATAAATATAATTTTTAAAATTAATAAATTTAAAAATATTTACAAAATTTAAAATTTAAAAATTTAGAACTTAAAAGTCCGGTCATATTCGCAATTTAAGCATTTGAAAAAAAAAATCCCACTTAAATGAGAAACAATTCCTTTTGACAAATCCTTTCCTTTTTTTTAGGTGGAGTTCTCTCAGTTGCTGGAGGCAATGAATAAATATGCTCGACTGAAACCCGTGGATTTGCTTTATGTGAACAATGCAACGATTGAGGAGCTCGCGGATGATGTCTTTAGCAATCTGAGTTTGCACAATGTCCAGCTCTCGAGTTGTGGCATCAAGCGTATCGCAAGTGGTGCGTTTAAGGGTCAGGAGTCGGTGCTGAAGAATCTCAATCTGCAGGATAATCTATTGGAGGAGGTGCCTGTGGAGGCACTCAAAGTGCTGGGCAAGCTCAATCTGCTCGACTTGTCACGCAATCAGCTATCTCTCATACCCGACGATGCCTTCGCCGGCCTCAACAAGTTGTCCACCCTCAAGTTGAACGATAACAATGTAACTCTGGCCACAAATGCCTTTCGTGGCCTCGAACTAAACCTTAAGAATCTGAATTTGAAGGGAACGCGACAGCGTCGAGTGCCCGAGTGTATACGGGGTCTCAAGAGTCTGGCATTTTTGGATCTATCTCAGAATGGCATCAAGGAGCTGCCGGGTGCGGCGGGAATACGGGTCTTTGATGGCCTCGACGCCCTCACAGCTCTCAACATGGAAAGGAATCTTATACAGAGTATCGCAGAGACGGCATTCGCCGGAGTCCGCAAGACATTGAGTTCATTGAGCTTACTCAACAATTTGCTCTCGGAGTTTCCCATCGGCGCTGTGCATTCGCTGAAGGAGCTGCGTGTCCTGGACATTGGCTTCAATCTGCTGACCACATTGCCGGAGGCTGCATTCCGTGGCAATCCAAGCATCACGTTGCTCGCCCTCGATGGCAATCCACTGAGCACGGTGCCCGAGGGAGCGTTTGCACATTTGAATGCCACGTTACGGGGCCTTTCTCTTGGAGGTCGCTTTCTCCATTGCGACTGCAAGTTGCGCTGGGTTGCCGAATGGATACGCAATGGCGATTTGCAGGTATGCTAAAGGGTATACTCGACTTGCACAGGGTATTTATTCATTATTTCATTATTAAGGTCACCTCTCGCGAGCGTAATCCTCAGTTTTGTGGCACTCCTCCCCGTTTTCGTGATCGAGGATTCTACTCCATTCAGCCGGAGGAGTTGAATTGTCCTGAAATTGCTGATGCCGCCCTACGTGGTCCCGTTGGCCTGGCCGACAATCTGAAGCCCACTTTTCCATCGTTCCCGGACTCGGTTGAATTTGAAGCTGGTTCGGCAACGGGAACCGGAACCGGAACGGGAACGGGAACTGCTGCCTCGGCGCCTGTTGTCACCAGCGTGAGCAGCACGACACCGACAACTACAACAACATTGTCAACGACTACAACAACAACAACTGCAGCCCCAACAACTAGCTCCAGTTCCAGTTCCAGCACAGCGGCCAGCACGGTGAGTTTGTTTTCTAGAAGCAGCTATTACATATCTATAATAAATCTGTTTTTAAATTTTTTTTCTACTGATTTATTAACTGCTATAGCTAAAAAGCAATTAAAATCAGAAAATCAAACAAAAATAGTTATTTTGGTAAAAGGTTCTTTTTTAGTTTTTGTTAAGATATCGTTTTATAATAAATATGACATCAAAATAAATAGCTAGACCTAAAGGAAAAAAATTTTTTGAACGAATTTAAAAATATTTATAATTTAACAAAATTTAAATGCAGAATGAATTAAAATGCCAAATTATGATCAAAATGACATTCTACTTGAAAATCGGTTCAGTTTTGATCAAGTTACGATAGTTTGAAGTTGATCAGACTACGGATTTAGCCAGTTTACAAGTCCAAATTTTTGTTGAATTTTACATGATTTTTTACAAAAATATGAAAGGTCTCAGAATCAAGTTTAAAGTGTTGTTTTATACTAATTACGATATAAGGAGTCGATTACAAGTGAAAACTTGAGATTTAAAATTTTGAATTTTCGAAATTTCAAAGGGGGACCCTTAGGTTCGAAATAAATATCTAGTAGAATCCAGAGGAAAATATTTTTTTTTAGGAATTTAACAAAATTTAAATGCAGAATGAATTAAAATGCCAAATAATGATCAAAATGACATTCTACTTGAAAATCGGTTCAGTTTTGATCAAGTTACGATAGTTTGAAGTTGATCACACTACGGATTTAGCCAGTTTACAAGTCCAAATATTTGTTGAATTTCACATGATTTTTTACAAAAATATGAAAGGTCTCAGAATCAAGTTTAAAGTGTTGTTTAATACTAAATACGATATAAGGAGTTAATTAAAAGTGAAAACTTGGGATTTAAAATTTTGAATTTTCGAAATTTCAAACGGGGGACCCTTAGATTCAAAGTCGAATCATGGTCGAAAATAATTGAATTTTCTAAATGAACAAAATTTGAATACAGAATAAATTTAGAGGCCAAATCATGATCAAAATGACATTCCGTTTGAAAATCTATTTAATTTTGATCAAGTTATGACAGTTGGAAGTTGGACAACTCTTTAACCTAGCAGCTTTACCACAACCGTACCGGTACAAAAGTTTCGGTATTCGGTTCTTGACAGAGAATTTTTATTCGGTTACGGTTTCAGATCCGGTTCCAAAAATAAAACGGGTGGTTTCGGTTAGCAGTTCCGATGTTATTCCCTGATTAAAAGTATTATGAATTTTAAGTTATACGAATAAAGCTTAAAACGAGTTGAAATTAGTTAGTACAAGAACTTTTTAACCGGATTTCAACAGATTTCAAACCAAAGAATTTAATTTGGTTTCAAATTAAGAAGGAGTAAGAAAGTTTTAAAGTAAATAAAGAGATCACATAGTTAAAGTTGTTATTTATTAAAATTATATCATATCTTAAACAAAGCCGACTCTAACTATTTAGCAATATAATTCTTGGTTAATTAAACGTATCATAGGATCTCACGTTAATCAGTTCAAGCTACCACAATTGATAAAGGCTGGCTTAATTTATGAGTTCTTTCTTCTTTCTCCTTCCGTTTCAACCACCAGACTCCCCGTCCAGCCACAACGACCGCAACTAAGTCTATCAAAACAGCAGCTGCATTGCCAACGGCGGGCATCAATGGCACTGGGAGTGTTCAAGCCACGGCCATAACATCCACAAGCAGCTCCAGCTCCTCTTCTTCCTCCTCGTCCGCCTCCTCGACGTTGCATACGAATGGTAAACAGGCTCCAGGCTGGCGTCAGGGTGCTGGCAATGCCAACGGCAGTCAACACAAGCCGCAACGTCCGCCGCTGGTTCTTGGCTATCCACCGCAACGTGGCACACGCATCGATGACACCAACGAGGTGCAGGTGAAACATGCCTTCCGTCAGGACAGCTCTGTCATCATACAATGGGATTCGGAAACGGCCAACATACTTGGATTCCGTGTGGTTTATCGGCTCTTTGGGGAGAAGGCCTTTAAACAGGGTCCTCCACTGGAGTCCAGTGAGCGTGAGTTTAAGATTAAGAATGTGCCAGCACAGGAGTGCATCATTGTGTGTGTGATATCGCTGGAGGAGCTGCATGTGACACCAGAGACGGTGCCTTATCAACAATGTCGTGAGGTGCGCACGGTTTCCTCGCAGACCTCCAACATGGATAAGATAACGATAGCGGCAAGTGCGGCCATTTGTGGCACCATCATTGTGGCCGTGATTGTCTTCATTGCGGCAAGCAGGTGAGCAATCGCTTTCAGGTGTTCAGGTGTTGCCCAGGTGGGTGGTGCACAGTTGGTTTGCTCCCCTCCGGCCATTTACAAGTATTTTATGCTATCTACACTTCATCAACAACAGTCTCATTATTAAACTCTCCTCTTATCCACTCTCTTTCTCTCTCTCCCTCTCTCACTCTGTCTCTATCTCTATCTCTCAACCGACAGACGCTCGCGTAAACTGCAAAATAACCAGCAAAAGAGTCCACTGCCAATTGGAGGTCTGCCCGTTAATTGTTGCGGTCCAACCGGTTCGCCAGGACCACTTGGCTCCATTGCCACGCTATCGGCCTTTAACAATCACAAGGTGAGTTTAGTTGCCAATTGGCCATAAAAACTAAAGAGTACGAGCAGTCAGGGGAGGGTTCAAATTGAACGTTGGCCCCGGTTTGTTGTTGAATTGACTTGTGACTCGGAAACGGCTGCAATTGATGCCAAAATTCCCGGTATTTTTATTTTTATTTTTTTCTTTTTATTTTTATTTATGGGCCAACAAATTGCACGTAAAAAGTCAACGCCAAAATATTTCGGCCAATATATTTATATTTTTTTTGGGTATATATTTAAGTTGCCAAGAATATTTAATGGCTCGCATAAATGTCAAGCAATAGAGTGTTTTATCATTTATTCAGGAACGCTGTTCACTGGAGAATTGCAATTTTCAATATTAAATTTTTTTAATAACTTCTGCGTTTATTTTTCGCTGGTTAGAGAGCTTAAAGAATAGAGAGCGTAATCAAGTGAATTTATAACAAATTCTGTATACACGGGACCGTATAGAAACATTGGTGTTTCCAGTTGCTATATTAGTGTTAAAGATCGACGATAGAAAGCAAAGACAGATAGAACCAAGTTATCAAAGAATATTCAGGCGTATATTGCATATATATTTAAAAGGCATTTTTGTGAGTTTCTATATCTGTTGCTTTTTGATTGTTGTGACTTGAAAAATATTGATCGAATTTTAGAGTTATTTGATTGTTCTAAATAGTGAAGGCATTTTTTACAAAAAGTCTACCAAGCTATCAATGTTTACAGGGTACAAATATGTTAAAGAAAGTCAGATAAAGTATAAATTTAAATAGATTTCCTTTAAAGTTTATCTTTATCCAATTCTTAGCAGGAATGGGATCAAGTGTCGGCGTACAGTGGACGCTCTATACCGCGACCACGCATTTATCCAGTCGAACAGCCCGATGATATGCGCAGTCATTTCTCTGGCATGCCCGGCAAGGTGGCCAAATCGAGGTAAGTGGCTGTAGCACATTATTTAACATAAAATTGCTTTAAAAATGTTGCGCCCTCAAATATTTGCATGACATTCGCAATATTTTCATTTAATTTTATTTATTTAATTGTTGTTTCCTTTATTCTTTTGTTTATTTTATGTTTCATTTTTTGTGTGGTTCAATCATGACACAACGCAAACACATACCACACCACACACACACACAGATCCATAGCCGATGGGCAATCGCAGCACAGTTTTTCGAATAATTCACATCGCGGCTATTTGGGCAGCGCCTTTCCCACAAATCTGGTCAACTCCCGCCCAGAACTGCGTCAATCCCGTCAATCCCTGGCCGCTGCCTCCGAGCGCATGTCGCGTGCCTCCTACGCCGGCTCCATCCACAATGGAGCTGGAGGCGGCGGTGGCATGGGCGTCAATGTCGGTGGTGGCATGATGGTCGGCGGCGGCGGTGGCCCTGGCAGTTTGATGGGCATGGCGGGCTTGGTCGGCCCTGGGGGACCCGCCAGTATTGCATCCAGCAATGCAAGACGCTCACGACCGCGTTCCAGATCACGCGATCAACTGAATACCACGCACATACATAACCATCGACCGGGAAGTCGGTAAGTAGAACTCAGAGACATACCCACAACATCTTAAAGTTACACGCAATTAACACACACTCACAATCACACACACACGCACACACACACTCTCTCGAACAACTGTCAAGCTTAACACTTCCCACTAATTACAAACGCCACACTTTCAATTTTTTTTTTTTTTTCTGTTTCACTCGAAAGCTACTTGAAACATGATTTTATTGTCATTTTTATGTGTGTCATTAAATTTTTAGACCCCGTACTTAAAAAAAGTACAGGGGTCTATTGGGTTTGTTTTACCGAATATGTGCGTAACAGGTAGAAGGAGGCGTGGCAGACCCTATAAAGTATATATATTCTTGATCAGCATCAATAGTCGAGTCGATATAGCAATGTCCGTCTGTCTGTCTGTCTGTCTGTCTGTCTGTCCGTCTGTCTGTCTGTCTGTATGAACACCTAGATCTCGGAGACTATAAGAGCTAGAGACACCAAACTTGGTATGTAGGTTCCTCTATACTGCAGGCAGATCAAGTTTGTTTAAAAAATCAGCCACGCCCCCTTAACCGCCTGCAAATCGACATTGAAAATTTCATATCCAAATTATAAGAGCATTTTGAAAGCCAGAAATTCCAGATTTTGCACAGATGAAGATATAATTGTCCTAAATTTTTGCTGAAAATTTCATTCTGATCGCACAGTAAATAGCGATAGATATTCAAATAATAAATTTTGCTGTTAAATTCGTTGATGGCGCGTTGGCAGTAATTAAAACTTGAATATCTTGATAAAACAAAAAATTTATATTAACATATTATATAACAAATTGGCGTCCACTCAGACGTGAGCTTCGGTGGCGCAGTGTACTGAGTCGCGGAGTCGGACAGTGCTCGTGGGTTCGAGTCCTGCCGTGGGCGAAAGATTTTTAATTTATTTATGTTCGAATTCAATTTCATTTTATATTAAAACAAACTCAGTGCTTATTTAAAATGTAACATTAAATGTTAAAATATAAATTATTTCTTTTACTTTTTAATTGAGCACTAAAACAAGCAATATGGCCATTTAGGAGGATAAAAACATTAGTGCGAGAGTGGCTCAACACTTTGAGCCTTTGTCTTTTGAAAATTTTTGCAATTTTGTCGCGGGTTCGATTCCCGGCGGGAACAACTTTTCCAGCTGAATTTAAGCTTTTTTTTAATTTTACAATTTATTGAAATGGTTATTTATGAATGTTATACTGACATTTAATATTGAATACATGTTTAAAATTTCATTTAAATAATTTTACATTGGTATTTATATAAACGTTAAGTTAAAATTCTATGTTAATTTCATGTTTATTATAAATTTACTGTGTAAATTTATGTTTTTAGTAAATTTGTCTTTTTTTGGTTTTCAATTATTTTACGTGGTGTTCCCTGGGTGCCGATAAAATTTTAATTATATCGGAAGCAAATTCGAGCGGAGACAAATTTAATATATAAGAGTTTATGGTAATCTTAAATATTATTTAGTTTTTAGAAGTGACTGATTTTGGATAGTAAGTACGGGGTCTCCGACAGTCGAGTATGCTCGACTGTAGCACCTGCCGACTAGTTTATTAACGATTTGTACTACTTATCGCCCTCACCACGCCCCCCTTTCAGATTTCGCATTAAGATTTCACATTTTCTGTTTTAGTATCATTTAAATTTTAAAGAGTTGTGTATAACAAAGAACTGAGAACAGAGTCTGATTTGTGAAAGTGAAAGTCTTAATGAATTAATTAATGTAATCGAAAATCGAAGATTTATTTAACAATAATATAGTTTTATAAGTTGTTAAGCAGATTTTATACTGAATAATTCATTTATTCAAATTCAAATTTTACAAACATAATTATAAATAATATAGAGGCTTTTTAGTATAAAAACTGTTCAAAACCTGTAGAATCAAGAAGAGTTATACAATTATGTATGATAAATAGAGTATAGAATAAAATATTTAAGTACTCAGTTCGATTTTAAGAAAAGCTTTTAGGAGGGTTCAATTTTAAATTTAAAAAAAAAATATAAAGAGAACGATATTATTTTAGAAAACGATATTTTTAAATCAAGAAATAAAAATTTAAAAAACATATACTTTTTTTTGTATATGTATATCGATAGTTGCACAAAAATAATTTAAAGGAAACCACATATTCAACATACAATGTACTCGTACATATATTGAACCAATTGTTACACCTTGTAGTTTATTTGTTTTTTCTTGATTTTCTTTTCATAACGCATTGTGTAAATTTAACAAGCATTATATTTAATTTCGGTTCGTTTAAACAATTTTGCACAAGTCATTAACTGAATCTTTCACAACTTTCCACACACACACATGCATTTAATTGTTGTGTTTGTGTGAAATGAATAAAATTGTTTTGTATTGTAATCGAATCCGCTTTTCTTTTCCCCCCTCTCTGTCTGTAGATATTCGACTGCGGGTTCAACGCACACGTTGAACAATTATTGCGATACATCGGACAATTGGACCGATCATGATATGGACATATATATGGCGCGCAATCCAACAACGCGCAACGGTTTGGTGCCATTATGAGGGCGACTTATGTTATCCTGATATTTCAATGTTGTATTAAATTTCGATGGTATTTTCTGACAATATCTGACGCCGGCCATTGCAGCGGGAAGGGGAGGAGGAGGAGCAGCTGAAACTGGTCGGCGTCAGCAGTTAAGAGTTGCTGCACAGCAGCAGCAGCAGCAACAACAACAGCAACAGCAAATGGAGCAACGACATAGAAACAATCAACAACTGGAGCAGCCATATCAACAACAGCAACAACAACAACAACAGCAGCAGCAACATCAACGATTGCAATACTACAATACACCGCAGACACAACGTTGCACCTCGCCGCCCGATGTGGTGCCCCGTGCAGCCAATTTCCATAATAGCAGCAACAATAGTAACAACAATAACAACAGCAATATGCAACAGCAATTGCTGTTGCCTGCGACGAGAGCAACAGCAACAGAGGCAGGCATTGTTGTTGAGAACTATTTTAACGAGTATGAGCGTCAGGAAATCATTTATCATCCCACTAGCAAGAGCAACAACAGCAGCAGCAGCAACAGCAGCACGCCAGCAACACGTCAAAATGGCAGTCGCAGCAATGCCTTTCGTTTACAGTTGCCCGCAACGACTAACGATATTTTATATAGACGAAACAACAATTATTTAATAGATGCAACTAATGCGCATACATTTAGTGATAACTGTAACTGTACTTGTAATTGTAGGCTAAGCGAACAGCAGCAGCAGCAGCAACTGACAGCAACAACAACAACTGACAGCAGTCGTGTTGATACACAAACAGATGAAGCATCCTTGGCGCCCAGCACCTCAGTGTCAAGCATTGAACAAGTGCAGCCAGCTAAGTATGAGGATGCGACAACAACAACAACAACAGCAACAACAATTGCTGCTGCAACTGAGGCAGCAGCAACAGCACTGAACTTGACATTGGCTGACATTGAAACGGACGTGAACTTGAAATTGGACATGGAAACACTTTAAGTGGAATAAAATACAACTAATGTTGTTGCTGTTTCTGTTACTGCTGTTGTTGCTGTTGTTGTAGTGTCCTAAGCAATTTGCATAGAAAATGTTACACACAAATCAAGTTGAATAAGTTAAGCCAACTATTTTTGTATGCTGTTTAGAAGTGCAATGATTATGATAAGTACATTCACATTCCCCCAATTGTTTGTGTACATATAATTGTATGTGTAACTGTAATTTGTATCTGTATCTTTAACTTTTACGCTTTCCTTGGTTCTTTGTCGCTGTGCAAATAGTTGATATACATATACATAGAATGAAGCAAATGTTAAGCAATCAAAGAACTAAAACGTAAGTCAATATCTTATAACATGGTACTAATATGCAATACTTAATAGCTCTTAATACAAACTAATCTATAAACAAAAGTTATTCAAAGCTGCAGTTAGGCAAGCTTGCAAAGCTAAAAACTTTATTTAACAACAACAAAAAATAGAAAATACTGATAAAAGTTGACAACAATTTTGTTTTTAAATTAATCAAATTTTAAATAATTATAATTGAGAAAATTTCAAATAATTTAAGTCTGAATACCTCAAATTTATTATTTCAAATAATGCTTGTCTAACCCAGTTGAAAAACAGCAGTATCTCTAGAAAAAACTGGAGCATTTTCGCCTTGAATATTATGAGATAAATTATGATTTTATTTAATTTTCTTAGTTACAGTTTAATTTCAGTTTTTACTTTTTGTATAAAAGCTTCGATCGAAACATTTGTGTGCTAAGTTTATAACAATTAATTGATTTATTTTTAATGATTAACTATAATTTTATAGTGAGATTTTAATAAAAAATTAAACAAATTATAATTGAAAAGCTTTTGAGTTTTTATGAAATTTTCTGTTTACATCTCACAACAAAAATGATAGATTTTGGGTTTGTATATTTTTGCTACAAATTTATTTGCCTTTAAGAATTTTTCCCATTTTTTTCGTTATTAACATAAAGAAAAAAAAAAAAACTATTTATTTTGCTTTCTGTCTTTCTATAATTCCTATGCCTTTAAGGCAAATTTTTTGTAAATCTTTGTACATAAAATGCTAGTCCTAAGCTTCAACGTTGAGTTTTAAGCATTTTTAATGATGGGATTTGCCTAAGTGCAAATCCGTGCGAACACAGTTGACAGTTAACAATATTTAGTGCCCATGGGCAGGGATTACGGTTCGATTACAGAACAAAAACCCACAACGTCCATGTCTGGCACTGAATACTTAGTGAAGTAAGGCACAACAAAAACAAATATCTATTAGAATATTGATTTAAGAACGTGTTAAATAAACGCTTTGAGCATTAGACGACTAACACACAATTTAGATGGAAAACGGGAGCAATTATTTAAATGAGCAACAATAAATTCAAAATAAAAATGTACATTAAACAAAATATTTAAAGAAATGTAGGCAATCAATTTAAAAAGGATGCAAAAAAAACAAAAAAAAATTTAACATTAGGCTAAATTGAAATGATTTACTTGTAAAGTAAGCACAGAAATTATCTAAGAATTTACCATTATAACATACAAAAATGTTAAGAAATTTAAAATCAAATTTATTATTAATCACAATTACAATGAATTATTAATCAATAAACTGCCTTAGCACCAGAGAGAAAACTTAACGAAGTTTAAGAAGATAAGAAGAAGCACTTGCTTAATTTTAGTTTAGTAGCACTTTTAGAGTTGAAAGATAGAGCATTTACAATTACTGCCAAAATATAAATATAACGTGACTTTTGCTCAAATTTATATTGATTACACTTCAAGACTTATTTTAAGGCTTTAAATTCATTTGCCAAAAAGTCACAACTTTTCTTGCCACTCAATAATCAATAAATGATATTGACCAAGGCTCATCTCTAAAAAAATGAGATATCACAGACGACGAAAAAACGATAGTTGATAACAAAACACCACCCGATTTTAGATTTTAGAACGGAATGAAGTTACTCTCTAACCATAAGTGTGCGTTAAATTGTTAATATGTATAAATATATTAACTGAAATGTTAACTTTGCGGCTTCAAATACAAATACATACATATTAGCTAAAGTTAATTAGAGCAATTTTTGTCTGTTTTGTTTTGTTATGTAAAATAAAACACGTCTTAAGTTTCTTACGTAACAAGTTCGAAATAAAGCATATTTTTGTTAAATTCTCAAGTTTTTAAATTATCAGTAATGGAATATATAAATTGGAGTACTCACCCGGGAACGGTCAGCGAGTTATCCCATAATAAACGCAGCTGACGTGTAAAGGCCGCCCACAGCTGAGCCATGCCCTCTACCCCTCCCAAGTGGGCGTGGCAAGTGGCCAACAAGCAGCTAAGGCGACAGACCAACGAATCTGCAACGGCGCTCTTTATGCGCATTGGATCGAACTGCAAGCAGATGAAAATATATTATTTTAATACTCTATTTATAAGTAATTACTATGCTAGATTTGAAGTGAAAAAAAGTAACCATCGAATTTTAATGAATATACAGTAGAAAAAATTAAACTATATGTGAATATTAAATACGCGTATTTTATTATAATTTATTTAAAATTAATATACAGGTGTCCTGCACAAATCCCTTGAAATGTGGATGACAATTTTGGAGTTTCAGAAATGTCAGAGATTTGTTTTTTTTTTTTGTACTTCCTATATCGTTTGAGTCACAAAACTTGCCCTCCACGAATTTATTTTAAATTAAAATTAAATAACAGTAATTAGCATATTTTATTCAATTCTAAATGAATTTAATTTATATCAATCGATTGTTTATACAAAAAAAAGGCTTTTTTAAGAATAATTTTCTTATATCCAATTTAATATCGTTTTTTCCAAACGTGTATAAAAAAAAATTTGTAGGCATGGTTTTATTTTTTGTAGATGTACAATAATTCTTCGACTTACCTTATCCTTAAAACTCTGCTTGGAGTATGGAAACAGCGCCATTTCGGGATGCATATCGGGAAACAAATAGGCGAGCAGCTCCGTCAGTTCACTCTCTGTCATGGGACCTGGCAGACGCTTTGTTAGACCCGCCTGGGAGAGCATCTCATAGTTACGCTCTCTTCTGACAGTTAACTGGTGCTCAGTCAGTTTGTCCAGTGGGTTTGTCTGCTCTGCACCGCTGCTGGTACCCGAGAAATTGCGACCCACATAGGATTCCAGGGAGCGCTTCACATTGCCCGCTGCCTGATAATCGCGCAAGCAGAGGGTCAGATAGGAAAAGGCCTCCACAGACAGATAGATCTTGCCCAGCGGCGCCTTGGAGGGCACGAAATCCGTGCGCATTTCACTGTCAAAGGCCACGTTCTCCGAGAGTTCTGGCCAGGTATAAACCAAGTAGCTTTCTGTGCTGGACTCTGGAGCATAACCATGCGGCAGTGCATAGAAATGCTGTACGTCCAGACGTTCCACGTCTCCGTCAATAGCTATATCCTCCGAGCCAATACCATGATCGAAGGGTACATACAAAGGTATACGAATGCGCACCGCATCCAGGGAATAAGTTGTGCGAACGGAGATCATGGCCGATTGCGGATACGAAGCCGGCAGCTTGTCATGGAAAAGCGAGAGCAAACCCGTCAAATAACGACACTCGGCTGGCGTCTGTTCCAGTCCAATAAGTCGAAAATTGGTGCGCAAAGCGGGGGCCAATGAGACGCCAGTGTAGAAGTTCCACTTGGGATCGTAGATCTGCACAAAAATGGGCACCACGCTGGACACTTCGCCAGCCACAACAGCTGCAGCGCTCAGAAAGAAATTGAACTCCGATGTGGACTTCATATAATTGTTAGCTCCATTGGCGGGATGCAGCACAACAAAGCGACGCAGCCCGTAAATCCTTGCCAGCGTGTGAAGCTCGCTGGATTTGCGAATGGGCGGACCAAAGCTGTTCCAATTGCACATCAAATCGTGATGACAATTGGTGCGTTGCAGACACCTGACACTCGACTGACCCTCCGCCGGAGGTTCTCGCTCCTTCACCAGTGCCTCGTAGTAGTCCACGGCAATGCCATTGCGCAGCATGTCCAATGTTTTGGTCTCCACATGCCACTTGCAGTGGAAGAGCTCCTCCGGCTGCAGTGGGACGCCAATGTCGACATCCACCTCCCATTTTCGTAGTATGTCGCCAAGTTGAGCGTTGAACACCTCCCAATCCGTGTCGGCGCTGAAGTTTTCACGATAAAAATCATTATCGTCAATTTCCTCGGCCATTATTCTAACAATTTACGCGTATCAAACAAACAAAAAACCTTTGTTATTGTGTCCAATCTGTTTCCAAACTAATGCATTGGAGAGGGTGGGGGAGAGAACTGAGTAACACGGCGAGGGTTGCCCATCCGGTAAGGGTTTCCGATCTGGTTTGATTTTTTGTACTTATAAAAACAAGTACATTTCCGATATTGGGGCTTTTCATTTTTGTACTTAATTTCTGAATTTTTTTTCTCTTCTAGAATTTTTTAAATTTTTAAAATTTGTTTTTTTTTTAATTTTTCTTGATTTTTTGATTTATATTTTTTTTTTAGAATTATATTTTCTAACTTCTCTTTCCGAGTGCTGACGAACTTCGAACCCCTATTAAACTGTTAACCTTAATTTTGTCTAATTTCTAAAATTTAGTTTTCATAAAATTTATATATTTTTATTGAGCTTTTTCGTTTTTAAATTTTCAATTTTTTTTCAGTGATGATGAGACGGCAGAAGCGCCACCTACCGCGGTGTTTGTCAAACTCTGCGCGCTTTACGTTTGAGACAAAAAAAGATCTGTTTCTGGCTGGAAAGCATCTAAATTGGTTTTGAGCATAGTTTTAGACAATATATTATTAGCAAAATATTGCTATTAGTATGTATTATATTTTAATAAAATAGCCAGATTTTCGTCTAATAGCAATTTTCAAATATTTCAAGCAATGAAACTTTGAAAAATAGCTAGGACTCGCTATAAAATAGCTAAGTTGGCAACAGTGGTAGCCAGCTGGTCTGACGGCGTTGATATAAAAATACCAAATTTTTGGTTTTTTAAGCGGTATTATTTCAACGGGTCATATCGATAAATGCGTATCGCACATCAACATAAATATAAACAATATTAATTCGAGATTTTTGTTTTTCGTAGTGTAATTAAAGAATAAGATCAGTCGCTTAATATTTGATGAACGAATGATTCTCCAGCCAGCATGGGAAAAGTGCGGAAAATTAAAAGTATGTAAGCAAATCATAATTTTGCTATGTTGTTTAACAATTTTACAACTTTCAGATGGGCCGACTCCTACTGGCGGTAACTATACGACATGGGACGCGGCGTCGACGCAGCTCCTGCTGAATTCGTGGGAGGAGAACGTTAGGGAATGGCGCGGTTCAACAGCAACAACAAATGTACAAATGTACAGGAAAATTGCCAGCAAATTGTCCAAATATCACGGTGAAATTAAAACCAAAGTTGATAATATGAAAAGGAAATATAGGTAAATATTCATGTGTAGAAAACAAGCACGACTAGGCGATACCCTGTTTCTTATCGCAACTACGATAATCCAATGAAAATTATTTAACATTTTGTTTGCCTAGAATCGAACTGACAAAAATTGACAAAACTGGGGAACCATCTTCTTGGGTATATTTCAAACAAATGGAAATTATATTAAAAGATTCAATATCATTCAACCTGCCACAGGATGACAATTTTGGTATAAGCCACTTCGCAATGAACATTATACATAATTGTAAAATTATTTAAAAACCTATCGTTTTTTCAGATTTTTCCCCTTGGGATGATGATTCGGACAGCAGTAGGCATTCAGATTTCTGGACAAACAACTATAATGAACAACCAAAAATCCAAACCACTAAAAAAGATGATTCTGTAACAAGTGATTCAGATTTGGATTTGGACAATGAACACTCAAATATCTATATAACAGAGACTGAAACCAATCATACACCTGATATAGATGATTCAGTGAAATTAGATTTGGATTTCTCAACAAATTCAGATGCACCAGAACTTTATATCGATGTTGAAGCCAAATCAGTTGATATTTTGGCAATAGAAGAGGCAAAGCTGGCTATTCAGAAGGAGAAACTAAAAATTTTGAAAAGTGTGGCTGATGAATTATCGTCAATTCACAGAGAGTTTCTTAAAGTCTATAAACATAAGTAAATGGCCTTAAAGCAAACAATTTGGCATAAATCCAGTAGAGAATTTCCTCGGGTTTTTCAATCTTTCACCCTACGATTAAACTTTAATAAAACTGGCTGGGATATTACAATTAAAAAAGGTTATGCAAAAGTAATCTTAATTTTACTCTTATGTTAATGAAATAAATAATAAGTTAGTCAAACATTTAAAAAAAAACACTCAAACTTGTTTTAATTTCCGGTTCCTTACTGAAGTGGAGGAATTGTCTCATTTTACTGGCGGAGGTCTCAGGGGGAAATGATCTTATTATCGTAAGCATAATTGCTCCAAGTATTTGCCTAAGTTTCCATTCACATAGATTTTCTTGCACGCAAATTAAAAATATTTTGTCTTTTTTTGATTTTGAAATAAAAAGTTAGTTGATCCCAATATATTTTTTTAGATAAGCAACAGAGTTGGAACTAATTTGTATAGTATAAATGTATCCTGTTTTAGAAATCCCCATTCAGAAATAGTTTATCTGTTATTTTTCCGATCATTTAGATTTTTTAAAGTTCAACGTTTATTTTCGATATCCGATCATTACAAAAATGGGAAATCCCATCGCAATCAGCTTTCCAACAATCGAATATCGCTAGAAAATATGCCGATAGGTCGTCCGATAAGTTTCTAAATCGGTTGATATTTTAAGTTTAACTATGCACTTTTTAATTGTGTTGTGATTTGTTTGTGTTCTGTGTTAATTAGTTAAAAAAACAATAAAAATTATTCTTAATTCTTGCAAGTGGAAGTTGGTAAGGTGTAAATATAATCACTTGCAGTTTTATTGTTTGTTTGGTTGTTTTTGTTTTTATTAATTTACATCAATCCATTCACTATTTGCTGTCGCGCGGTCTATGCTTAAAGGTAAACAACACTTTGCCTACAGTCCTTAACCGACTATAAGGGTGCCCTCATCGGGGAACTCATGGGTGGGCACCTCCAAATTCAATGGCGCCGGTCCCTTGCGAATACGTCCGGATGCATCATAATGGGAGCCGTGGCAAGGGCAATAATAGCCGCCCCAATCGCCCGAGTTGGCAATTGGCACACATCCCAAATGCGTGCAGACGCCAATGACCACGAGCCACTCCGGCTTGATGACGCGTTGCTGCAAGGATACGGAATTCAATGATTAATCAAAAGAAACTATTTATTTGGTGTACTGTGTACGCACCTCGTCAGTTTCGGGATCACGCAGCTCCGATGTGGGCACACCCCTCTCGGTTTGAATCTCGCTCTGGGTGCGATGACGAATAAACAGCGGCTTTCCGCGCCACTTGAATGTCACGGACTTGCCCTCGGGTATGTCGGCCAGCTTGATTTCAATTTTGGCCATGGCCAGCACATCGGCTGTGGCGCTCATTGAGCTAACGAAGGCGTTGACCAGCCCCTTGGCCGCGTAGGCACCGCCAACGGCACCGGCACCCACCATCATGTAGGAGAACGCCTTGCGCTCCTCCGTGCTCTCATTCCGACGACGTGCATCCTTGACCGAATCACGGCGATATGGCGTAAAGTCCGGCACCTGCAGATCGGTGTGACCCTGGCGCGTGGCTAAAACAGAAATGCAATTAGTTGCCCATTCATAACAAATTGAAATTGTGTAGTGTCCATTTTTCCTCTCACACCCCCATTCACTGCTTGCAATCAGCTGTTTTCACCTGTCCAACTGAGGTTATGTCGAAATTACGTAAGGAAACTCGCAACTTTAGTCATTTGAGAGTTGAAAACATTGTAAAAATTGAGTATACTCGATCGCAAACATGTTTCACACCCAAATCTTCGGTTTTAGGCCATAATTATGTAACTGTCTGTTGGCTCCTGATGTCAGTGTTTTTTTTTTTTTGGCTTACCAACGGCATTGACAGCGACTCCGCTTGCCCGCAGGCCAGTGGACAGCGCCTGTGCGTTGGAGCGCACAAGGGCACAGGAGACGGCTTTCATCATCTTGCGGATTTAGTTTATTGTTATTTCTATTTGTTTTTGTATCGAAAATCTGGTTGACGATAGCCAACGTCGTCCGCCTGCTTTGCTGCACAAAATAGCCAGAAACAGTTCCCTAAAAACTTGCCAACACTGGTGTGGAAACACTGTTTTGGCCTTAGGGCTGCCACTCTGCAAAATTTTCCGATCTGGCAGCATATACCATTTTTATCAAATTGCAAAAACAGTTGCAACTGAGAAAATCCAATTTTATTTTTTAAATTTTTCTTAATATTGAAGATAGAATTTTTTAAATATTTATTAGAAATAAATTTGTAACTTCTCTCCCCCTAATTAATACAGATTCAGTATTTATTATTTACCAGATGTTCTGGTATACTTTAGGTATAAAATTTAACGACGTTACTTCTAAATAGCAATTTGCTCCTCACCATCTGCAATATCTTCAAAAGCGCGCAGCCTTAAATTTTTTTTAGCTATAACTTGTCAAGACTGTTAATAAAGTTGGGTAGTATTTTAGCTATTTTGCATCGCAGTTTCAGCTATTCTTCGGATACTTTTCTAGCCAGAAATAGCTATAAAGTAGCTAAGTTGGTGAAAGTGATGTAGACCACAAACTTATTTAGTATTTATTATTTTGGTATTTCAAATCGTATATGATGGCGTAGTGCAAACTGTATTGCGTTACGGTACATTATGCGTCACGTAACATTTGTTAAGTTGGCTGCACGCATATTTTGAGTCACTTGAAGATGGCTGCACGTGAATGTTGACTAGCGCAAGGTTGAGTGCGCGCGAGTTTTCAAATGATGAATATCCAGGGTACACATTTTATCTTTATTACTTGCAACAATATTTATTCCTTTACTGTTATTGTCTCATTTGTAATCGGTTTATCGGTTCAGCATTAATCTCTTCAGTTTTGGATTTAGAATTATGCACAATACGGTATTAAAAATAATCCCTTATATTTGATTTCAGACTTAATGCAGCAGCCTTGTTCCCCACCCGCTGTGTGGTTACTCGTCAAGGTAAGCAACCCCATTAATGAAAAGTTTTCCCTACGAAATTAGTGACTGCAACAGTTTAGCTTTTGCCAAAAAAGGGTTTTCATGGAAATCCGGTTGTGAACCACCATCCAACCCACCACCACACAAACACACATACACACAGTCTGCACAATCTTCCGACTGCATTTTCCGACTGAGACCCATGACATCATTGATTTGAATTCTGCGCTTTGATGTCCTCGTGGAGCAGCAGAAATAATTGCTTAGGCATGGGGCTGTTAAGTGGGATTCCTTTGGGGGAATTACAGAAGGGGAGCAGGGGAACATTTCGTTTAACTAAATTAATAAGCGCGCTATGAAAATTATTTTAATATATGTTTCTATAAATCTTTATCGTGGCTCTGCTGACCTCATCTTGTTAAACCGCAAAACAATAAACGCATAAAATTCTCATAAAAAAATGCATAAAAATGAGCAATTTGACAAAAATAAAAATTTGTAAGCGCATAAAAGTAGGCAACGTCAAATAATTCGCCAAACTTTAAACCGAACCCAAAAACGGAGAGAGGAGAGAGAAAGAAAAACCCTAAAAATAAAGCAGTAAAAAAACAGCAACGCGCAGCCGGCAAAAAGTAATTCCTTTGGCGCCAGGCCTGTGATTATCGAAAGTAGTTCTTTTTGATGTCGAAAGTTTTGTGCCACCCAGCCCCCAATCCGGCCTCAGCCCCCTTCGAACTCCCAATCGTGTGCGTCGCTAGGTGGCAGAACAAAAGCGAAAGCGAGAGGCGAATCCCGCCCAGCTCCATTGCCAGCTAGGCAATCTGCGCACATAACGGCGCCTCTATGTACTTGCCAGGACACTTACACACACACCAGCACACACTCACACACACACACACACACACAGAAGAACACTCTATGAGATTCGCATAGAGCCGCACAAAAAGTGCGTGAATTTTTGGGCCAAAACAAGAATATCCAACAGGAAATCAGTTGGAATGCACCGATACAGAATTACACTATCGAATGGACTGTAAATGTGAGAAGGATTTAAGGGAAGAGGGAGACAGCGAGTGGAAAGTGTTGAGCATTGGGAGTTGAAGTTTAAGAGAATCCTCCTTTTTTGTTCTTTTGTTAAAAATTTCAAATGTTTCTTCCATAAATATGTATATACAAAAAATTCAACTTTTCGCTTAATGCAGCTGTGTAATGGCTTGGTAAATTGTTAGAATATTTTATGCACTAAAGTCAAGTTTACCAACACTGGCTAAGATCTTTTGCATAATTCAACGAAATCCATATTCAATCTACTGAATATTCGTTTTGCAAAGTCTGAGTACTAACTCCGTTGACAAGTCTATAAAATATAGTAAACTTTGAGCACTGACACGTTTTTGGAGGACCGGTCTTTCAATGTCTCTTTAAACTTGATCAAAGAGATATTTTCAAATTTGACATTAATTTCTATACATTTTACGTCAAAATATCTCTGATATAGTTATCAAACCCCGTAACTAGACATTGAAAAACCGGGCCAGAGTCTACTTAATATTTAATAAGCATATTATATAGTTATAACATGGCTCACACTTTTAACAAAAACTATACTCAAGTCAAGCTTACCAACACTAGCAATTATTTAAGATCCGTTGCAAATTGCATATTTAAACGAAATTCATATTCACGGTACAGAAGGGGTTGACGAACTCTAAACTATAGCTCAGCTTACCAACACTGGCAAGTATTTATAGAGTACGATCTAAAATTAATTTTAAAAAAATTTAAAACCACTAAAAGATTCGTTTTATTGCGTAAAATGGTCGGTTATTCTCGATTAATAAACAGTGTCAGATAGTCAAGTTTACCAACACTGGCAAGTGTAGGGCAACAACACTGTTAAAACTATGCCGCGTAGGCGACGCGTCGCAGCAGCTCAGAAACCAAAACCCAAAACTGCTTTTTCAGCCACCCACTCTATCCCCTTCTACCCAACCCCTCCCTCTGCTGTCGTTGACTGCGTTACACTTTTCAGCAACTTTTACATTGGGAAATGGCGCCAACTACAACAGCAACAGCAACAACAATAACAATAACAACGACAACAACGAACAACTTTAGCAGCAACAACAACGATAGCTGCCTATTTTTCAACCCCTACCACAAGATATAGAGCCGAGGGCTGCTTTTCCATCTACAGCTTTGTGTGTGTGTGTATGTCAGTGTGTGTGTGTGTGTGTGCTTGTGTGTGTGGCGTGTGCAGCGTTGCGGCTGCGGCTGCGGCAACAACAACAGCAACAACGACGACGACGACGACAGCAACATTGCCGCTTATCGCAACATCAGCCAAGCATAAAGCTCAATACTCACACACAACACACACACAGACCATACCACAGCACACCACCAACAACCACCGCCCTGCAACAACAGCAGAAGCATCAGCAACAACAACAATCTCCTCTGCCCCCCTTGAGGAAAGTTGAAAGTGGAAAATTGTGCGTGGCAGCCAAAAGTTTGAGCTGAGCCGAGTCTGAGTGACGGCCTCCTAACCTAACTGACTGACAGTGTAGCCAGCTCCCCCTCCATCTACCCCCCTTTCTCTTCTACTCTCCTTCCCCCTTTCGTTCCATTCTCTCCCCTTCCCAGGCATACAAAACCCATTTACTCCTTGGGCGTCTTTCACTGGAAATTAAATGAACAAACAACGCTCGCTCAACGCTGTGCAACATCAGCGAGAGGGGGTAGAAGGGGCGGGGGGAGTGGCATGTGGCATGTGCAGCCTTTAAGATGCTTTCACTGGTCGAGTCCCTGAAGCCGCTGCCACCAAATGTAGCACAGCTGGCAGTCATTTTGAAGCCTCCTCTTGGTTTGCATTTAAAGTTATTATGCCAAAGGCAACGATTTCAACTTGGGTCTGTATCTTCTTCTTTTTCTTCTTATTGTTTTTGTTGTTGTTGTTGCCACATGCTTAGCCCGCCTGCTTTGTTGCCTAGTTGGGGCAGTTTACTGTCCAACGATATCCGTTGTCCCGTCTTTACCTATATATTTTTGTACTTATACCGTCGCCTCTTTGTGTTTCCCTTTTTGGAGCTCAGCCATTTTGTCAGCCAGGATTAGGTGACCATGACAATTGGTCAATGCGAATTGGCAACTTGGAAATGGGAACCTGTTTCGGTCAATGGACGATTGTTTGCTTTCATTCTTTAAAATGAACCCAAACATTGCAAGGACAACGCTTTAAACTGACTGACAAATTATACTTTTAAAAAGAATGGAAGAATCAGGCAAAAGTTGAAGTGATTTTTTTTTTGTAGGAATTAAAACATGAATAGGAATTGTCATAATAGTTGAGAACATTTGAATAATTAAAAAGGTGCATGAATAGTAAAATGTGCCTTATTGCATATTCCGATTAAAAAAAAAAAATTGGTAAATTAAACCTAGTCTTTTTGTCAATTTACTATAAATATCAGTTATTACGTGACTATGTGAACTTAACATAAGTATAGCAAATACTTTTCACATAGCTCAGTTGTCATAGGAACTAACAATAGAAAGTCCTTTAAAAGAATAAATATAAATATTTACCAATCTCTGAGTTTGAAAAGCATGAGTTAAATGTAGAATTAATTTTTAAATATAAACCAAATTTGGGGTGTATATATAAAATCAACCCAGATCTATATTCTGTTAGTTTGCTTCAGATATCTTAAAAAAATAATTCTAAAACTTGATTTTCGACCAATCATTCCTATGGCCGCTATATAATTTTGTTGACCGATTTGAATTAACTTCGGTCAGAATATATTAGACCAACGAAAGT
Organism: Drosophila innubila; assembly: GCF_004354385.1. Taxonomy (NCBI): domain Eukaryota; kingdom Metazoa; phylum Arthropoda; class Insecta; order Diptera; family Drosophilidae; genus Drosophila; species Drosophila innubila. The sequence continues at coordinate 4,777,200 of NW_022995372.1, read as the reverse complement.
GCATATTCTATCATTTTGATTAAATTGATCAGGCCAAACTATTTGTAGTTGTAAAAAACTGTTGCCTACTTTCAGGCATTTAAGATATACTACCCATAATAATAGCAATATTACTTTTAAATGGCTAGTATATAGAGGCCCACTGCGACTTCCTCTCTTTTAACCTATTTTTTTTATATCCAATCAATTTTGACTGTTCCACTTCGTCATTCCCCTTCAACTGCCACGCCCCTCGCACTTTAAACTTTGTTGACATTTTTCAATTTGCGGCAACTTGAAAGTTTTGCTGCTTTTCGCCAAAAAAAAAAAAATAACACAACTTTGCCTAGAAGCTAAATAAAAAGTAGAAAAAGTGGAAAAAATATAGGACTAAGAAAAAGCAAAAAGAAAAGCGTTAATGAAACCTGCCCTAAATTCGCACAAGCGGCTTAAAACAACAACAAAGGCCGAAAAAGGAAACAAAACATATAAAAAAAAAAGTGAAAATAAAAACAGGACACAAAGCGTGGCAAATAAGACGCAGCAGCATAAGGCACACAGCGGGGCAGCAAAAAGGTGGAAAATGGCACAGGAAGTTGGTATTGAAGAAGAAGAAGCAGTAGATAAAGAGAAGGAAATGTAAACGTGTAGAAAGAAGGGAAACGTCGACGCTGCGTTTTCTTTTTTAGCTCGTTTGCTGCGTTTCTCCTTCTGTTGCCTTTCCCCCTTATCCACCCCCTGCTTCGTTGCCTTCTTTTCCTGCTCCAGGACGCGTCTCTACGGCAGGACACGCGCCATAAGCAAAAAGGAGGCGCAGCAGGCATAAATCTAATGCCAAATTACATTATTTTGTCATTTTGGGGCCGAAACTCGCCACCCCCGCAGCACCCTCCCCCTGCCACGCCACTGCTGTTGCTGCTACTGCCGCTGCAGTGTCCTGTCCGCAGGGCATAAAACACTGTCAAAAATAAACTTGCGTCGCACAACAACAACAGCAACAAGAACAACAACAACAAAAGTGAAAGCAAAAAAAAATGCAGAAAGCTCTTGGGGTAAAAGTTTTGTTTGCCTGCCTCATCCCCCCACTCCATCTGGAAAAAGTACATTATATGCAAGCCTGCAAGGAGCCGAGGGGGTGTGCGTGCGTGTGTGTGTGTCTTTAGTGGCGGAAGACTGAGAGAGGTGTGGGGGCTTGTGGCAGTGTCCCTGGGTCTGGGGTTGTTTGACAAGTTCGCGGCCAAGCCGAAAGTGAAAGTAAATGCAAGCGAAGCTCACGCGTCGCTGTCGACGCTGGCAGCGCAGCGGGCGTCGGCGTCGACGTCGTGCGTTTACCAAGTATTCTTCGGCACGTTGCTTGGCCAAGGACATTGTGGCCATTAAAAATATAGCGTTTTCTTGAGACGCGACTGCAGCGAACTCAACTCGATTCCCGCATTTCTCTCGCTCTCTTTCTCTTCCTATGTCTCTCGTTAAAGCGCATATGCGGTTGCTCTCTCGCTTGTGCTCTCTCACATACAATTTCTCTCCTACGTTCTCTCTCTTTCGCTCTCAGCTTCTGCGCGCTCTTTACTTTCGCTTTCTTTGCCTTGTCCTTTGCCTTTACAGCTTTTCACTTTCGCTTTTCTCACAAAAACCCTGAAAGTTCGTTCGCTCCATCTCTCTATCTCGCTCGCTCGCACACTCTATCCCTCACTCACTCTGTCGCACGCATTTGCGACTTCCTGTCTGTGTGTGTGGGCTTCCGGTTTTGTTTTTACAACTGATAAGGCGTCAGTCAGGCGACGTTTTTCCCCCCAAAAAGTATGCTATGCTTTTTACATGCGCTGCGTTGTAGCTGTGTGTATGTACGCCTGTGTGTGTGTGTATGTTGGGAAGACGACCAGCAGGCGCCCCTTTATTGTTGTTGTTGCTGTTGTGCGTTGCAAGGATCAAGGACGTTCAAGAAAACAGAAATGGGCGACGTTCAACTCAAAGTAGCCAGAAAAAAAAAACTGCAGGGCGTTCATTTCATTTACTTTGGGGCGTCTCTACTTATTGGTGGTGGCTTGACTTTGACATGGGTTCCAAGAAAGGGAAGCGGGTGTTGCCAGTCGACAGCAAGAGAGGGGCGAAGGGAAGAGGGGGCGATTGGGTGGCTTCCTTTTGCGGCTGCAGCTGCTTTGCTGAGTATATAACAAATGTGCGTGTGCGCCTATATACGTGGAATGTACTTTATTTAGTGGAGCTTCAGCGGGAGCGGAGCGGAACGGGTGGTTTTAAGATGGCGGGTGGAGGTCTCTGCCGCTGCTGCAGTCCTTTATTGAGCCTAAAACCCACCCAACGAAACCACTTTGGCTTCAGCAACAGAAGCCTCCGACCGACCGCTTGCTGCGTTTGTAATTTTGGCGCTTTTTGTGCGTGTGCAGCGAGCGACAAGGGGGCGGGGCACATAGATGGCGCCGGGGTGTACCGAGTGAGGGGAGTGAGGGGGATGAGGCGCTTAGGAGCGGCATTGTGACTGACGTTGATTGCTGTTGTTGTCGCTGCGTATACAGCAGTCGTTCACAAATTAGAATCGCTTTAATATTAATTTATTATTATACTATAAATCAGGTTTTTGATTTGTTTTTAATATTCTAAGTCTCCGCTTTATTCATATTGTGCTTATGCTTTTATGTATAATTTATGTATAATTTTACTTTTAATCACAAAAAAAACTTAATTATGTTGTTTCTTTACAGATGTTTTTATTAATTCTTTTACTATTTGTATTACTGATTTAGTTTTATTTCGTTTACTTGACTTATTTTTAATTTTTAATTAAAAATTACTGTAAATACGAGTTATGAATGCACATTTTAACATAATAAGTAAATCAAAATTACGGAAAGTCTCTTAATTGTAAATATTGAAATAATTATCAAAATTAACTCAAATTTTTTATTATATTGAATAATTTAAAAATGAGTGTTATTTCGTTTAAAATAAATTATTTTGAAATAATTCAAATGATACAATAAAACTCTATAAAAATAAGTATTCTACAATTTTAAATAGCTTTTGTGTGTCAATTAAAAGAAATAATATTTTTGTTAATCCATGACAATTGCTAAAATTTATAATTGATTTAATTAAATTTTTTGTGTAGTTTAGTTTTAGTTTCTTTATTTGATGTATTTTTAGAGTTTTAACTTTTAATCAACAAACTATCATAAAATGTGATTAACAAATTAAAATTGTAATAAAATTTTCCTTCGGTGGGGTTAAGATAAAGGAATGTGAGGATAGCTCAGAAATCAATTGCAAATTTAAACGAAGAGCTTTCTTTTACAATATATTTTAATTTGTAGTAAGTAGTTCTAACTTGAGAGCCTCTGCTGTATGCAGTCAGGTCTTTATACGTAGCTAGCTTAGCCTTTGGTGTTTGCTGCTGTTGTTGCCTGCCTTTTGCCAAATTGCGTAGTTTTCGCAGTGCACAGGAAAAATTTCATTGCCTTTTGCTTTCTTCTTCTTCTTGCTTTTTACTTCTTACTTCTTATGTGGGTCGTAGCGAGTCTCGGGTGTCTTCCTCCATGTGCGGTGCATAGCAATGAGAATTTATCTCTCTCTCTCTCTCTCTTTCTCTTTTTGCATATGTATGCGAGCTTGTGGTGCGTTAGTTTAAAGTTAGGCACAAGTAGAGCCTGAGTCTGAGGTCTAAGCAAAAGTTCCCCCTTTGAGGCTTTTGAGGTTTTTATGCCCATCCTTTGAGTCTTTCTCTTTTTGCTAATTTCCTAATAAAGTGCGTGCCAAATGTCGAATGCGGTATTAAGGCGGTTAGATCCCGTTTCCCTTAAACTTAATTGCCAACTTAAAGTTTTGTTGCCAATTGGTTGATTTAAATACCTTGGAGATAAATAAAAAGCATAGGAAAAGTGAATTCAGTGGACTATATTTAATGTTGACATTACAGGAACAGAAAAATATCCTTGGCCATAGTAACATAAGGATATCAAAACAAAAATATCAGGGAATTACACCGGAACCGATTCCGGAACCGTTAACCGACCGTTTCACTTTTAGTACCTTATCTGACACCGTAACCGAATGAAAATTCTCTGTCAAGAAACAAATACCGCAGAGTTTGTACCTTTACGGTTGTGGTAAAGTTGTTGGGTCAAAGAGTTGCCCAACTTCCCACTGTCGTAACTTGATCATAACTGAGCCGATTCTCAAGCGGAATGTCATTTGGATCATAAAAATAAAAATAAATTCATTCTGCATTCAAATTTTGTTCATTCACAAAATTTAATAATTTTCGACCAAGACTCGATTTTCATGGTAAGGGTACCCCCTTTGAAATTTCGAAAATTCAAAATTTAAAATCTCAAGTTTTCACTTTTATTCAACTCCTTATATCGTAATTAGTATAGAACAACACTTTAAAATTGATTCTGAGACCTTTCATTTTTTTTAAAAAATCATTTGAAATTGAACAAAAATTTTGACTTCTTAAGTGACAGGCTCCGATGTCTGACCAACTTCAAACTGTCATAACTTGATCAAAACTGAACCGATTTTTAAGCGGAATGTCATTTTGATCATGATTTGGCCTCTAAAGTCACTCTGTATTCAAATTTCGTTCATATAGAAAATTTAATTATTTTTGACCATGATTCGATTTCAAAGCTAAGGGTCCTCCCTTTGAAATTTTGAAAATTCAAACTTTTACATCTCAAGTTTTCACTTTTAATCAACTCCTTATATGGTAATTAGTATAGAACAACACTTTAAACTTGATTCTGAGACCTTTCATTTTTTTGTAAAAAATCATGTGAAATTGAACAAAAATTTGGACTTGTAAAGTGGCTAAATCCGCAGTCTGACCAACTTCAAAGTGTCATAACTTAATTAAAACTGAACCGATTTTTAAGCGGAATGTCATTTTGATCATGATTTCGTTTCAAAATTCATTCTGCATTCAACTATTTTTCAATTCGTTCAAAAAAAATTTTTGCTCTGTTTTTTTGTTAACTCATTTTCTTTTTATTTTTTTTCCTCTCTCTCTTTCTCTCTCTCTCTCTCTGTCTCTCTCTCTCTCTATCTCTCTCTCTCTCTGTCTCTATTTCTCTTGTTTCCATCGCGCATTTGCATTTTCTCGTTTTCGTTCGTTTTGTGACATCCTCTTCCATTCAAAAATTACTCAATGACAGCACCTGCCCATCAAAATCAGCAACGCTTTCCCTTCCTCCCTCCCCTCCCCTCCTCCTCTTCAGTGGCCAAGTGCCACCTGTCCCCCTGTTCTTTAGTCTTCGTCTCTCTTCATCTCCCACCATTTTCAGACTTTTTACTACATTTGTACAATCTCGAAAATGTCAATCAAAACAAAATGTCAGCCTGCAATATCCCCTCTACCCTCTACCCCTTCCCATCCAATGTCTCAGTTCATTTCAGCACAATCGTTACGCATTTTCCCCCGCGCTTTTCTCAAATGTGTGTGCGGGCTTTTCAGCTTTTCTACAAAAACAATTAAAAAACTTTCGGGATTAAAATGTATTTGTAATTATGTATTAGACAAAATGAAAACAATACAAAAAAAAAAAATAAAATTTTTGTCTTTGAGCTTTGAGCTTGTTGTTGTTGTAATTGCTGTTGTTGCTGATAACACACACACACACATTATGCTTTCCGCTTTGTAAAAGCTCTCATTTTTTGGTACATAAAGCGCTGCGACAGGACAAAGACGCAGCAGCGACGCCGACTGCGACGCCAGCGTCGACAACAACATTTTGTTGCATTGACAGACGCAGCCTACGCATAATATACACACACATATAGTCACATACATACACACAAATACAGATACAAAGAGGGAGAGTAATTATGCCCGACATCCTTCGCCAATCCCCTTCCTCTCTCTCTCTCTCTCTCTCTCTTTTCTGCCCTCTTCCCCATTTGGTATTTTTAGTTGCCTCTTCCTCCCACCGCTTCTAAGCCTACCACCCACTAGTTCTGTTTGCCTGTGTGTGTGTGAGTATGTGTGTGACGTCGACGTCGACTGCGCAGCTCATTGAAATTTGAGGATTTTTGTCTCAGTGCCCTAATTAATTTTACGTACCATGAAAATCATTGTTTGTTGCTTTGCTTTTACTCTATTTTCATGTTGTTGTTGCTTTTGTTGTTGCTGTCACTGTTGTGCTTACGGAATGTGCGTCTATGTGTGTGAGTGTGTGTGCGAATCGCATTGCAAAGACCTGTTTGAGCTACAAGAACACAAAAAACAACAACGCATCTTATAAGAAAATATTCCTGCAACACTAGTTAGAACACTACACTGCACGCAATTTTAAGGTATTACTTAAAAATGTTCTTAAAATATAAATATTTAATTACAAACTTTTAAAGTAAGTCAATGAAAGTAAAGAGAATAATTTATAAAAATATTATTTTATACAGATTGATGTTAAAAATATCCGTTTAAAAAATATGCCCAGAACCCAAACATTTTTAGAAATAGTGTAATTATCTCTTGATTATAAGAGCACTAATTTTTATATTTTATGTAATTTACTTTGAAGTCTATTCTTCCTTAAAAAAATTGTGACATTTAAGGAAACCATTACAAAATCACAATAAAACGATTGCACCATCATTTGACAAACTGTCAAAGTAATGTTGATTAAAACTATCGTAAAACTATTAAATTGCAGATTTTATTTGTTGATCTTGATCTTGATAAAAAAACTTGTCTCATTTTAAGTAATGCAGATCTAAAATTGTTTCTAAGCACTTTTAATTTTACTTTCTACATACAAAGACATATTTGTCATATATATAAAAATATTTAATTAATAACAAATTTCATTTTAATAACTTTTATTGCACTTGTGAATAATAATCTAGAATTTTGTTGCAGTGTATATTACTCCGACAATCTCCTCAAATAGAGCGCACTTAAACTGCGCCATATTTCTTCGACATTGTTGGTCTAAACGTTGACTAGAAACATTGGCAGCAGCGTTGCTGTTGTCGTTGATGTTGATGTTGATGTTGTTGTTGTTGGTCGTTTGGAAATTTGAGAAAATTAGGTTTTGTTTTAGGCAGGCGAACGCAATGTCCTGGCACGTTCAGTCGCGTCTTCAGAAGGCCTAACCTGTTTTTTTTTTCCAGCCTCTTCTTCCCTTTGAGTCTCTCTCTCCCTCTCTCTCTCTCTGTTTTGTTTTTGTACTGAAGTTGCCGCCGTGGTTGGTTGGTAATTAAATGCTGCGTTGCTGGACCACAGCAACAAGGACGAAGGACAAGGGACGGAGAGTGAAGTCGATGGCAGAGCACCTAATCAGCAATCCCAGCGATGCTCGAATCTGAGCCGCTGTTTTTACCCATTCCGGGGTGGAAATTATGCAAATGCCAGTTGCCAGTTGCCTGGACTTGCGTCAGGACAAGGACGACACCATACCACATCAGACCACATCAGACCCTTGGCTTTTTTGGACTGGCAAATTGTTTTTCATTGCTGCATTTAAAATATGCTCCAGTTCTCATTTGCCATGGCTACAAATGGTTCTGGCAGTTTAATTAAAATTTCACTTGCGATGTGCTTTAAATTTTTAGCCCCACTTAAATACTCAGTAGTTGCATTTAAATTTTATAAAAAGACTGGGATTGCATCATATTTAAACAATAACAATAATTTTTCTTTTACTTAATTCTTATTTCTTTTGTGGTCATACAATCGTTCTTATAATATATTTATATAAAAGACTGGGATTGTATCATATTTAAACAATAACAATAATTTTTCTTTAACTTAATTCTTATTTCTTTTGTGGTCATACAATCCTTTTTATAAATTGTTCCTATGTCAGTGAATTCAATTCACCCAAATTCACCACAAATTTAAACATATTTAGACCTTATACAACGTATTTCCCTTGCTTTTGTTCCCCGAACATTTTGCGAGTTTCTATAACAATTTAAGCTTGTTTTAGTTTTATTACCTTTGTTTTATTAAATTGACTTCCTCTTTCATTGCTCATCTCCCTGACAACTTAAATCTTTCACAATTGTGAGCATCCATTAGCCTGATGCTGTTGTGGCTAATTAAGTGCCTGTTGGGCCTTCATAAATAACAATTTCTTGTCATTTTTTAACACAGTTGCCTCAGCTTAAAAGTTGTTGCTAAGTAAGAAATATATTTGATATTTTTAAAAAGTGAAAAGGAAATTGCAAAGTTTTAATTTCATACGAAAGATATTTTTCTGTCCTTTGTCTCTTTCTCGTTCTTTTCCTTCTTTATTTAAATCTTAAATGCTTTGTAGAGTTCAGTTATAAATGCAAAGTACTGTCAATAGTTTAGAAAATTATTGCTGTACAAACTTGATGTATTTTAGGATTCTTTATGAACACTTTCTCTTTAATTCGGTCATTAATTTCCTTTATAATCTATCTCCTTTGATAATCCTTAGCATATTATTTTTCAAGTATTCCCAAATCTGTTGATTCTTGGAATTCTTTATAAAAACTTTCTCTTTAAATCTGTGATTAATTTCCTTTATGTTTGAGTTATTATTATGTTGCCTCTTTGATAAACCTTTGTTAAATTCATACTTTTTTTTTCCGAATTTTCTATAGATTGTCCTTATACGTAAATTTAAGAAAATGTTCCTTATCGAAAGATTACCATTATCTGCAAGCATATTCAATATAAATAACCGCAACGTTTGACTGCAGTGTCTCATGATTTATTTGGGCAAATTTGTTGCTCGATGTCGTTGTGACCATTAAATTAATTGCAATTTATCGATTTTTAAATTGCAATCACAACGTTTGGTGGCCAGCCATAAAAAATATTGAGGGCCGTAACGCATGAATCCCCAAATGCCGCAGAACGCAGAGCGACTCCAGCGATTAGGGGGAACTGGACTCCCAAATGTGTGTGTGTCAGTGTGTGTGTGTGTGCGTAGAAGGAGAAAGGAAGGCGGTAGGCATGGTTAAAAAAGTCAAAAATTCGTGGGTTTGAACTGAGCCTGCGGCTGAATGCAGCCTCGAATTTCGTGTCCTCGCATGTATACAAAATAAATTTAGCCGACACAGACTGTGTGTACGAGTCTGGCTGACATTGCGTATACGTAACACGGCATTAGAAGCGAGTAGATGAGGCAGCTCTTCTTTGAGTAGCTGAGTGTATATAAAAAAAGTGCTTATTTGGACTTTACTTAATTGTAACAGTAATATGAATTATTTTGGATTTAAATAAAATATTTCTTATTTGAATAATTACTGAAATTGACAACTCTGTCCTTAATATGTCTTCGAATCATTTTAAAATGTATATCAGCATGAAACGCATTTATTATACTATATCTGAGCGTTCTAGGGTATTTCGTAATCCTTACTTTGACTTTTTCTGTCATATTCCCACTTGCCAGAGTAGCGCTTGGTTTATTTTGTTGCGCTTTTTCTCTGACAGCAGCAATAATGAAAAATATATGTGAGCACCATTAAAATACATCAGATAGGCATAGATCACACCCGACTGGATGTGTGCTCTCTGCTGTCCGGGTTGGTTGTTCCTGCTGGTCATTTGCTTGCCACACATGCATTGACAATCCTCGCACCATGTTGCCACTGGAATTGTTGCTGCCTCTCCTGCTGTTGCTGGTGCTGTTGCTGTCGCGTTATCTTTGCTGTCACAGCAACGACAGCCGAGTGTTCCCTGGGCAATCTCAATGTGGGTGGAACTGTCTGTGTGACATCTGTGTGTGTGTGTGTTTGTGAGTGTGTGTGTCTATCATGGGGGACAGCGGCGAGTGCGTGCAGCTTTATGCAGGCTGAAATAGCTTGTTAGCACTGTGAGAAGAAGAAGAAGCAGGAGCAGGAGCAACAGCAGTATGTAACTTTAATGAGGTGCGGCCCAAAGCAGTTGAAGGTGAGTTCTCCAACTTTACTGCGGTAGAACCCTAATAAACTTGAGTGCTTGGCTTACCAATGCTAGGCTAAAACTTATTATGGCTAATACCACTGTAGAGCTTTGTAAAAGCAAATGGGAAATGGAAAACAAGCCCTCATATCTATCATATATTAAGTTAAACTTCAACTTCAATCAAAGGTAAGGTCCTCGATTTAACTTTGATTGAAGTTTGATGAAATTTTGTCAAAAATTCCGTATCACATTAGCACAAATGATTGTATACAAATTTGTATTCCATTTACCATTCCTTTCATATGCTTTTTTTTAGAATTCATGATTGATCGCTGCTTGGCGAACATTAAATAATTTAATTATAGACTTATTAGCTGAAGCTCCACAATGATTAATTGATGGTTGATGTACTTCAAAGAACATTATTGTTTTTTTTTTTTTAAATATACAAATAATCCCTTTCAAGGCTCTTTGTTATAACTCATGATTAAACTAGGATTGAAGTTCTCAAAATTTGTCTATAATTCACAGACATTCTAAACTAAAACACATGATTGAACATCAATTATGTATCAAGTACATCATAGCTTGATTATAAAATTGGCCTCCATTCCCTTTATATGCTTTAATTTAGAACTAATGATTGAAGTAGGATTGAATCACATAAAATATTTTAATTACACATTTGTTAACTAGTAGAAGCTGGACATTATAGTACATTCCTCCTATAATCAAAATTCTTGGTCTACAATTTGTTAGACCTTCTGCGTTAGAACTCATGATTGAACCCTGATTGAAGTAGTATTAGCAATGAGATTTATCAACCCATCCTTTCATAATATCTTCCACCTCATCCAAAATGTTCAGTACTTGAACCAACATAAATTTCGCAGAATTCGACAATTATCAAGGTATTTAGATGCTCAAAACATGTCCTTGTTTCAGCGTATGGTAAAGCAGCTTATGTGTAGGATCTATGACACTTTAAACTGAATGTCTAAGCAACATAAATTGCTAAAGGAGCCAAGGCAAAAGGAGCATAGCGAAAAAGCCAGCGAAATATATTTCAAGTGCTTCTTGACTTGCCCTACTTGTTGTAAATTTGTTGGGGAAAAAAATGGGAAAGGAGGATGTAAAGGAAAATGCGAAGAGGAAACACAAGTTTGGAGTCGCTGTAACTTTGGTTCGCATGTGTTGTGGTCTTCCATCATGGCCAGAAGTGTTTTTTGGGAGCTCCGGGCGGCGCATCAAGTATGCGCACTGTTGGCCAGGCAAAAAAAAAAATGTAGATATACAGCTGCCTTACTGAAGAGCATGTTTGCAACAGAGTCCCAAAACCCAAGCATAAAAAAAGAAAAGAAGGGAACAAGCAAAAGAAAAGGGGCAGGAGAGGCGTGGCAACTGCTGAAAAAGTGCGTGTGTCTGCATTGTAAAACTTTTAATGGCTTGTAGGTTGTGCTACAGCATCAAGAGTTTTTCGTTCACATACATATGTGTCCCGCAGGTGCGCCATCTTACCCCTCGTCTCTTCTCCCTACCCGTTGTTACCTGCTATCGCGTTGCCAGAGTTGCCATAATCATTAACATTATTGCCAGGGCCGTGTGGCGTGTGCAGCTGCTAAATCTGCCTCTTTAAAATTATGCTTGAATTTCAATTTCAATATGTGTTTGGTTATCCGCGGGAAATGCATTTTCAATACACAAAACACACACACACATACACACATCGCATACGTGAAATGTCGCGCGCAATTTATTTATGTTGCTTTGTTTTTGCACATAAATCAAAAATGCGTAAAAATTTATACGTCGTACGCAATGGCATCGCAACTGAGGGGGGAGAAATGGGAGCAAGTGAGACAGTCAGCCAGCCCAACATCTACTTGCCTCTCCTCTCCTTTCCCTTTTTTCCACCAAGGCAAACCCCCAGGCCCATTATCATCATCAACAGTCAGCAAAATGGCCCCAACTTGAATGTTGAATGCCAAACGGCAGTGGCAACAACAATAATAATAACAACAGTAACAACAGCAACAAAAGCAATCCTTGTGGCAGCAACAAGCAGCCGCACCTGAAACTGGTAGAAAATAAGTTGTTGGGAAAGGGAAAATGGAGTCTGCCATGTGAATGCTGCCAGTGAGAATAATGGGTGTATTGAGCAGTTCCAGATAATGCTGCAAATATATCAGGGCATTTTATGATAAATTTGTCGAATAAAATACTCGTAATTCTAAGACCTGTTGTGCAAAAATAATTTGACTGTGGTACTCATAAGACATTTCACTTTAAAAATAAGTTCAAAAGCTGAGACGGTTCTTGATCATATTTTATTTATTTATTATTACTTCACCTAACAACTATTTAAAATTAAATTTTAAACTATGATTTTTGTATAATAATTAAAATAAGTTATACATTTTTAAAACAAATAGATAAAAAAATTTTTAATTGCCTGTGATTATAGGAAAATCCAAAAATACTTAATCTTTTCAACAACTTTTTTATAAATTTTTTTTTTTAGTTAAATTTAAAACTAAGGTTTTTGAATAATAATTAAAATAAGTTATAACTATTTGACACAAATAGATAAAACTTTTCAATTACTTTTTTATAGATGAAAATTAGTCAAATTCAATTGAATTACATAATATTGGTACACTTGAATTTACATATCCTTTTTTTTTTAATTATTCTTAAAAATAAAAAAAATGTATTTTTAAAAGAAGTAAAATCAATTTAAATTTACTTATCATCTCTACGAAAATCCATATTCTTAATTTAAATTTTTTGTTTTTATACAAAATTGTTAGTTAATAATAATAATAATAAATAATATTGAAAGTAATTCACGCTATTGTGTGAATAACTTTATTAAACTAAAATTTAATATGAATATATCTTGCATGTAGTTAAATTTAAAATAAAACAAAAAGTTTGTTTTTTTTCCTGTTTTGTACATATATATTTGTTTCTTTACAATGTACTATTTAGGATTTATCTTATTTTAATATTATAATATAGCAGGTGTATTGATTAACTAATATAGAGATGTTTGAGTTTTTTATATCAGTTGAATATAATTAAATTAATTTTAGTCTCTTTTGAAAACTTTCAGTATCTACAACGACGTCATCATCATCATATTGATAAGAATCTCATAAAACTTGGAGCTGGCCCTCGTTTTACCACCCCTTTTATGTGTATTTCGGCAACAACGTTGCAGCAACAATAACAACAACAAATGTAGTAAAGGCCGCCAGCCGTTGCTACAAGTGCCCATGGCCAGAACCAGAAGCTGTGCAAGAAAAACGACAACAAAAAAAAGGTAGCAGCAGCAGCAGCAACAGCAGCAGCATCCACAGAGGCAACGAAAGAGTGGTTGGTGCAGGGGGAAGAGAAGTGGAATGGACGCATGCGTTGATCATGCCCCCTTTTCGGCTCTTGCCCTCCTCCCCCGTCGCCAGGCAACCAGGCAAAGATGAAGACGCAGCAGCAGCAGCATCAGCTTCCACTGGGCCTTATATACTTCTTATGTGTAGCATACTTTTAGGCGTTGCTTTTGTCTTTTAAGTTTACTTACTTCGCCTGCTTTTTGTGGGCGTCTTTCAGGTGGGGGAGGGGTGTGGGGGTGTGGCTGACAGAGACTTGACAGCGCACTCGTTACTTTGACAACACTGTGAGACTTCAAGCAACTTGCCATTTGCTAACAGGCCTCCCTCCCTTCACTTTCTCTATATATCTCTTTGTGTATCCGTGAGATACTTTCGCGCTGCGCTTTTGCACTTGTCGTTTTTAGGCCCCAAAAACTTTCGCTCTGTACACGCTGAGAAAATCAATTCATCATGAGACGCAACTCGCAGCTCGATTTTCATTCTGACTACTTCACATTTTCTAGATGTGTACGTGTATGTGTGTGTGTGTATCTGTGCGATGTGGAATGTCACTTGGCCAAAAATTAATTAAGGCCAAAATGAATCCCCGCTTCAAAATGTCGGTTTCTATGCCGCTACTGTCTGCGAATAAATGTATGAATGTATATATATATATATATATATATATATAAATATGTATATATTAACCATATTGTATATATGTGAGTGAGTGTGTGTGTGAAGTCTAATTAAAATTTATTTATGCGCAGTTGATAAGTTTTTAGTGGCTTTACTTGTTGTTGAGTTGCTGGAACTCCTTCTGCCTGTCATGATATATTTATATTTTAGTGCTTTTCGGCTAACATAAAGTTAAAATATTATAAGAAGCTATGTTAGTTTATTAATGTAGCAATAAATTCGATTTCCAATTTTGTTACATAGTTATAAGCAGGGAATCAAACCGAAACAAATATAGGTTACGGTTTCGGTTCCGGTACGTCCCGAAATAAATATTTCGGTAAAAGGTTCTATATCAGTTTTTTTTCTTTTGGTTCCAGTATCAGTACCGGTACGTAACGGTACAACAAATCAATTTTGAAACATTTGAAAATTTTAAGATGTCGTTTTATAATAAATATGACATTGAAACAAAAGGACATAGGGCCTTTAAATATATATTAGATATATTTAAAAATATTTAAATGCAGAATGTATTTAGAGGCCACATCATGATCATTTCCATTTGAAAATCGGTTCAGCTTCGATCAAGTTATGACAGTTTGAAGTTGGTCAGACTTCGGAGCTAATCACTTTACAAGTCCAAATTTTTTTTCAATTTCACATGATTTTTAAAAAAAAAATTTAAGGTCTCAGAATCAAGTTTAAAGTGTTGTTTTATACTAATTACGATATAAGGAGTTTACTAAAAATAAAAACTTGAGATTTAGAATTTTGAATTTTCCAAATTTCAAAGAGGGGACCCTTACCATCAAAATTGAATCTTGGAACAAAAATTGAATGCAGAAAGAATTTAGAGGCCAATTTATGATCAAAATGACATTCCGCTTGATAATCGGTTCAGTTTCGATCAAGTTATGACAGTTGGAAGTTGGGCAATTCTTTGACCTAGCAACTTTACCACAACTGTTCCGGTACAAACGTTTCGGTAATCGGTTCTTGACAGTGAACTTTTATTCGGTTACGGTTTCAGTTCCGGCACTAAAAATTAAACGGCTATTTTCGGTCAACGGTTCCCGTTCCGGTTCCGGTATTATTCCCTGGTTATAAATATACCAAAGATATAGACAACAAAACTAGAAATAGGGGTGATATCCCAAAATTCTCCGTTTTTTTTGACAAGTCGCAGAAGAATATACAATGAACATGAATAGTTTCAGTTTGAACTCATTAATTTCTTAGTTGATCTCTCAAAGTAAAATTATATTAGCTTTACTCTGGATACATAAATGTGAATGATAAGAAATTGTTTACTATTAACATTAACATAACAATTAAAAATCATAATGGCAACCTTAGCTTCATACTGAATACATAACTTTTTGTTCTTTAACTCGATAAGATCTTTTTAAAATGGAATTCAGTTCATTTGTTTAAATTTTGATGAACGATTCTAATAATTTATTAGTAATAAATGACCTGAAAAAATGACTTAGCTAGAAGCAGGCTTTAAAACAATATAGAAAAAAGGATTTGTAATAAAAGTAAGAGTGTATTTTGTTGCGTTTTCAAATAAAATTGCTTTTTTTTTTTTAACTTGATATTTTAACTCGATGTATTTTTTGGTGATATCGACAACTTAACTATTTATTTGTCAATTTTATATTGCGATATAAAACTCGATTCAGAGTTTGGATTTACACCACTACTTTTTAGACTCTTATTCTAACAAAATGATGATATACACCCAGTAAACTATTTAGGACTCTGAAGCTGTGAAGAACAAAAATCTTTTTTAATTATATTGTTTTAAGCGCAAGTCAATTGTAAATTAAATTTTCAAGAAGTATTCCAACCTTTATCTAACTAGAGCGCATTAATAATCCTTAGAGACAGAGTGCTAAAATTATGCGAAAGTACAGTGAAGGCTGCTTATCAACAGCTAAATGGAGCTGAAACACAGTGACCAACATTTATGACAAATTTTTAGCAAATTGTAATCCAATTTGACATATTAATTAAGTACATTGTTAATTTGTCGCATTACACACACGCACAACAACAGCAACAACAACAACAACAACGGCAATAACAACCCTCAGAAGGCCAGGACATCCTCCATCCTATCCCTTGACACACTGCCAAAACTCTGGCTCTAACTGTAAGTAGTGAAAGTAATAGCCAAAAACTTTTTGACACACTTTGCGCACTGCGTTCAGACACGCACACAATCAACACACTCACACATACACATAGAGAGAGAGAGAGACTGGCATTAATATATTTGGGACAGGACAAAGGACGCAGTACATAAGAATTACTTGGCCAGCATACAGGAAGTATTTGTGTGAGTGTGTATGGAAAAAGGGATAAACATGTGGAAATTTATTGAGCGCGCTTTTAGTTGTGCGTGTCGGTGTGTGTGTGTCTGTGTGTCTGTTTTTTATTTGTGGTTAGCAAGTGCAGCAAAGCTGCTTTAGCAGGAGCCCAAAATAAACTGAGCTCAACGTACTCGTCCTGGCGTTAAATGAGATATTTAAGTCATTGAGAGATGCGTATAAGATAAACACAATTCGGGTCAGCACAAATGTAGAACACCTTTTTTTCAATACCCTGTGTAAGGGATTTAAATGGGTTAAGCGGTAGCAGCTGACAGAAAAAAATTGCTACATATTTGAGAAATATTTGCATTGTTTCTGATTGAAAGTCTGAACGATTTAAATTTATGGTACGTTGTTAGGAACCAAATAAGCATTGTTATATTTTAAGCAAATGATTATCAGCTTAATATTACGACAGAAGAAAGTAGATACTTAAAAAAGTCCACAGCAAACTCAAAAGTTGTCATAGTTACAGAGCATAGTCTAGTCGACTCTTGAACATCTTCTACTTACACCTTGAAACAGAGACTCCACCAGCCACAACAACACTGAGCTGAGGCAATCAAAGCATGTGAAAATAATGCAAAAGGTCTGCTTTACGTACTGAATAAAAATATAAACGAAACGAATATTTTTGCCAGATTCATTTAATTTGCATATTCGCATATCTAAAAGGGATATTTATTTACAACATATCTCGTAGTGCTTCTCCCTTTTTCTCAATCTCGCTAGATTAAAAGTTCTATTATGTTACAAATTAAGTGGTTCAGTAGGGCGTCCCAGTGGCAGATTAGTGTCATATTCCCTGGATTTGACCCACAAACAAAGTGTTGCATACTTTTAGGCGAATATTTTAAGGTTTGAAGCCATTAGACAATTCTTGTTGTACCTAAGGCAGTTCAAAAGAGTTAATTATTATGTAAACATTAAAAAAAAATATTAAATAGTAACATTATTTTTTTTTTTATATTTTAAAGGTGCTGTTTTAGGTAGGAATGGGCTTACTTACATTTTTTATATCATATATTTTTAAAGAATACTATTGTTATCACCATCAACACTTATTACAAAAACAAATAATAAAAATTAGTTTCCAAAGCTAAAATGTATATTTATTTATCATTTTTAATAATATTATAATTTAAAGTGCACGTTTCAAAGTTTTCTGAAAATTTTTCTATTCTTTTTGTACAATCTTTTTATGTTTCGATAGCTAACTCATAAATTGAACAAATCTTAATTACATATGCTAGCTATGCTTTCATTAACATTTATTATTATTTCTATGTATTTACTGTTGTCAATTACCAACAATTATCCAATTTATAAATATCAACACTTCAATCTTCAACACAACCTACATCAAATATTTTTGTTAATAAATGTCAAAATAAATGAGATAAAAAAAAATCGGAGACACAGCGACACTTGTGTCTATTCGCATATTCCCACAAATCTTTATATGTGTACATATGTTTGTATTCTACATATTATGTATACGCCACGGCAGACAGCTAAGCATAATAATCATATGTAGAGTAATTCCCTGCCAAATCCAATGCCAGACTAGCCTGGGTCTGAGTCCAACACTACATGAATCAAAAACCCAATAAACTACTTAATAGAAAGTCATTTAAAATATTGTTGTTGTTAGTTCTGAGAAGGCACGATCCGTCAGATTAGATAAGATCTACGTGGTTCGTTGGCGTTGTCGTTTTCGATGTTGAAGCTTTTTTGGCAAACGCACAAAAAAATGGAAACACACACGCACTTTTACACACACACAAACATGTATATAAAAAAACACATACATTTAATGGATAGAGCATATGTCTACTACTATTTTGGTTCTCTCTTGGTCTCTGCTTTCTGCTCTATTCGTTGTCTGCTTTTGATTTTGCATTCTATTCTGATCGCACGCATGTTTGGGTTCCCGGCTTTATCGCTTGTCTACTCGCTTCTCTATCTGTCTCTCTCTTTCTCACTATTAGTTAAATGTTAGTTTTCTCTCTGTAGTTTTGCTTTAGTTTTTCTCTGCTTCTTCTTTTGCTGTGTTTGCCTTGTGTGCTTGATTTAATGGCACATACCTTGAACTTCACCGAATTTGCGCCATTTGTTTTGATATGTGCAAAAAAAAAATTAGAGAAGAATGGCAAAAAACAACATTATGTCGTTGTTGTTGCTTTTTGATTTCGCATTTTGCCAATTTTGATAGTTTTTTATTGGTGCTATTTGTTATTGTTGTTGCTGTTGTTGTTATGACTATGTGTGGGGGGTGTGCGAATTTGTTGTTTTGATTGCCCCAAAAAAAAAAAAAATAACTGCGTAATCAGAACTATTTTGTTTTTTGTTGGGGGTAGCCTTTTGTGGGACCCAACTATTAGTTTTTTCTCATTCGTTGTTTTAATTATTGGAATGAGTCACGATGGCTTCCGATTGTTTCCGATTAATGATAGAAAGTACGCAAAATTTAGATAGATTTTAGGTAGATCTTGAGTTATATGTTAGGCAGTTTTTTAGTACGCCCAAAGATGGGTATTATAATAATTTGCAAGTGTATGCAACAGGAAAATGAAGGTAACTTGCATAATTGATCTTCATTTATACTTAATTCGTAACAATAAGTAGTATTATATATAATAATTAGTATATATATAATAAATAATAATTAGTAATTGTATAATATTTAAATATAGATCGTTCATTTTTTATTCACTCTATAAATGCAAACTTATGTAAAATTTCTTTGATTTCCTACTAAAAAATCGAGCCTTTGTAATACCCAACACTTTATAAAATTGTATGAAACATTTTTAAACTATAGCCAAGTTTAGTTATTTGTTTTTCGATACCTTAAAGGTTATTGTAAATGTTGTTTGGTTGTGATAGTAAATGCGTATAGGCTATATCATATCTGGACTGCACACAATCGCAAGATAAGATTACAAGCTGGCAACAAACGATCCCTTTCGGAACCTTCAGGGGTTAACTATAAACCAAATTAGGAGGGGTAAGACTACGAAATTCGTTAGTGTTTTACTTGCAACGAAGTGCCTTAAAATACCACACATGGAAATTCCCAGAAGCAAAGAAAACTCTACAGCAAATACGACTGCAAACGTGGCCTTTTTATTTAGTTAAAGGGGTGGAAGGGAACAAAAAATGGCCATAAAAAGTCGTTGGAACGTTGAAAAAGTGCGTATATATTTGCATTACAAACGATTCGCAGTGACCAACAATTGGTCAGCAGTTAGAAGAGCTCAACAGCTCACACTATTTCTTTCTCCTCCTCTCTCTCTCTTTCTCTCTCTGTCTGTCATTCTCATGCGTGCAGGCAACGAAAAAATAAATTATGTTATTTTTGTGCAAGTTTTTTACTACATTTTGTTGCTTTGGATTTTGGCGCTGCGTTTCGGGTTTTTTTTTTTCTATTTTATTTTTTGGCAATGGCGTGAATGAACTTTTCAAGGTGAAACTAGCTAGAATAGGCAAAGTGTAGCGAAGACGTCGACGTAGACGTCGGCGCTGACGTCGACAGCGGCAGCAACGTCTGCGCCAGCGACAGCAGCGAAGCTGGCAGCGAGTTTAGCTGCAAACAACAAGTCAGCGTGATCTTAACGAGAATGATCTACTTAGAAATACTCTTTAAAAAGCAAAACTCTTATATTTCATGGAAAATTGGTATCAAGTTTTCAGAAGATAATACTTAATGCTAAGACTATTTATATCTTGAATACTCTGTCTCAAAATGGTTTTCAGAAAATTCATTTAAAAAAAAAAATAATAATATATATTAGAGCCTTTTTATTTGTAACAGAATAATTATAAAAATTTCAGGAAAGTTATTCTTATTTCATACTATTAATAAATAATAGTTCCGAATGTTAACACACAAAGTTCACACATAAATTGTTGATAAATAAATGCAGGAGATCACGCAGAAAACTCAAACGCAGATAGACAGATAATATAAAATATATGTAATTTGTTGTCTGTTACATACCCAAGCTGAAGTTCTTAATACGCTACAAGTACAGGGAATACAAATAATATAAAAACTTGCAAAAGAGCAGGAACAGCTCTTGAGTGTGTGCCGGGTATTGTGTGATTGGCGCTGTTGTTGCTGCTGCTTTAACAACAACAACAACTACAATAGCAACAAAACAACAACAACAAGAAATCGCGCACGCATTTGCTGCTCGTTTTGGGACGGGTTTATTTTTCTCTTCTTATTATGTTATTCGCAGAAAGAATCAAAGTCAAAGCTTGCAAGTTGCCATCGTTGGGTACCACGCAAAATGAAGAAAGAAAAAAACACTCTGAAAAAGCGACGAAAAGAAATAGAGAACAAACCGAACTAAACTGAAAAGTACGTACCCAGAATTAGCTAGACAACAATTTGAATGAGTCCATAGAAAAAGTTAGACTTGGTTCTTGCGGTTGGCTCTTGTTATTCTTGGCTGAAAAGTCATTTTTGTGGTCTCTGTTGTTCCTCAGCTGCTTCATTCCCTCATCTTTTACTTCTCTTCTGTTTTTTGTTTGTTTCTGTTTTAACCTGCCCACAGACATTGACTGGTTGTTAATGGTTTGCACTGCCTTACAGTTTGGTCACTTAAAGCCAAGCTTGTTTTTTTCTACATTGCTGCGTTTGCTTTTGCCTGTAATTTACAAATCATTCACTCAAAGCTAAAAATGGCCAATGAAAGTCTAGTATAAGTTTACTAGTCTCAGACTTGACTGTTCTACATTTCATATGGTTAATAATTATTTCAATATTGATTTTATATCTCTCATTTAGATTTGCTTATATGTTTATATATTTTAATTCAATTATAGTTTCAAATTCCATTTGATTCATAATTTTATGACCCACATTCTATAGTTTCATATTTTAATTCTTTATATTTAAGTTTGATAACAATTTGTTTCATTGCCCCACTGTTTCGTATACAAATACTTTAACACTTTAAATATTATATGTTTAATATTTTAATTCTTTATATTTAAGTTTGATAACAATTTGTTTCATTGCCCCACTGTTTCGTATACAAATACTTTAACACTTTAAATATTATATGTTCCATTCCAACTGTTCCTTATCTAAACAACCAAATATTCAAAGTATTTCATCCCTTGCAAGCAAGCCTGCTCCATTATTTTGTGTTTCACTTTAACTGTTTCACATTTCACGCCTTACCACTGTTTCAGTTTCAACATTACGGCTTTTGGAACAATAGTAATTTCCAGGGACCGCAAATAAGAGTTATGAATGCTAATTTCAACTAAAAAAATCAATGTGAAGGAAACATGCTACAGTAAAATGGTAAACACCAAAATTCTTATTTTAGCTGAAACTATTGATATCAGCAAAATACTTATATTTTCAATTTATAAAATATAAATCAAATTTAATTCTTATTTTTAATTTTTATTAAAAAAGTCAAAAATAATAGTAAATAAGAGTTATTTTTGATTTTTATTTTAAAAGTTGCAAATAAGAGTTATTCCGCAACTTTTATTTTAAAAATCAAAAATAAAAGTCAAAGTGAATATCTTTTGAACCAAGTGGTGGATTTTCAAAATTTAAAAATATTCTTGATCTATGACTCGAGACCTTTCATATGATGCATGACATGTCCTTTAAGGACGAAATTAAGGATTAGACTATTTTCTATTATATTTCATTTTTTCTTCTATATTCGTTGCAGTAATATATGTAGTAATTATTGGCACACAAAATACCAGTTGATACTGAAAATACTAAAAAATACTAGAAATAAAAAAATACCAAAAATTACTCTAAATCACAAACATACTAAAAATCACAAAATACCAAGGAGTTCACCAAAACTCAAAATTTATTATGTTCCATTCCATTTGTTCCACGAGCCCAGCTTCCGCCCAAATCATTTTCACACCACTTGGCTCATGGTTTTCAAGCTTTGTTCCTTGTTCAATGTTTTTGTGCACTTAGATTATGTGTTCTCAAATATTATATATTCCATTCCCAATGTGGTTACCACTTGAAGTAGAAGAACGCACGACTCGAGTGCTATGTGAAGGTCCCCACGCATTGTAAGCAACATCTTGGTCAGCAAAACTCGATGGCTGGCCAATCAATTTACAACTCGCAAAGTTGTCCGAATAGAACAAAAAATAGATAACAAAGAAAAAAAAGAATGGAAAAAAATATACTGCCGGTTAATTAATTGCTGTGAGCGCATAGAACGCACCATCAATTTATTCAAAATACTCGCTGACAGAGGAGGCATAAATCGAGCCTATGTAAACGAGTAGACAACGCTATCGATGATTCTATTCGATTCGCATCGTTTTGTATGCAAAGAGTGGAATGATCGCATCTACAATATTTCAAGGTTAACTATTTGCCCCGTCGATCTGACATAGGCATCAATTAACGCATAGACTTTCAGATAACTCTCAATTTTTAGCTATAAAATTATGCTTAAGAATATTATTATTAAAGCGTATCTATAAGGGCCGTTTTTTCATAGTCCATACATTTAAAAAAAAATCCCTTAAATAGACATTGAAAACATGTGCCTAATAGTTATTAGAATATGACGATAACTTGAAATAAATAATAATAAATGACGATAAGTAATGTTAATGCTAACTTTTTGATGTAGGAAAAAAATAGTTTAAAGTACATTTTTATTATAAAATAATTACAAATTAATTATAACTAAATAAGTGTTGGAATTTATATGAGTAATAAAACTATTCTACTGGGGTACCATAAGCATTGGCCTTCAGTTTACTATTTCTCTGATTTCTAGATTATACTATTTTCCCAAACAGGTAGGGTATTTCATAGTCGACTAATATATGCTAAAAGACTACGCACATTTTGTTGAGTGTTTGGTATTCAATTTAATGCGTTGCTCATTTGCATAAATGTGCGTGAAGTCAGCGTCTTCAAACTTTTTGCAGCAATTTCAATGTTGTTCTTGTTATTGCTGTTGTTGCTGTTGTTATTATTATTATTGTTTTAGCAAATAAATTGAAATTTATGTTTTGATAATAGGCAAGTGTATCTATATGCATAATGAGCCGCATTAATTGAACAGCACTCAAGAAAGGCGACGCCTCTGCAGATCGTGCCACAAATTGGGCACACATGCGAAATGTGAATGCGAATGTGAGAATGTGAGAATGCGAGAACGTTAAAAGCCAGAGAACTAATGCCAAACAACGTCAACGTCAACGACAACGCCAACGCTAGCGACAGCGACAGCGGCAGCGACGTCGTTGCTGATTGGTGCACGCCAGCAACACAGCTCGACAGCAACAGCAGCAGCAACGTCAAATTCAAGCAAATAAAAAATAAACATTTCTAATGAAGTCAATGAACTTTTTTATGCGCGCGATGCGGTAATTTTTTTTTTTGCTCGCCAAATTTCGTTCGTTTTAAGAATTATCAAAAAAAGAGGGAATAAGTTCAACCTACAATAACTCAAGCTGCTGTTGTTGTTGAACGCCGGCTGAGTGCAATGACTGCTACGACAAAGCAAAAATAATAGCAAAAATAGCACAAAAAAATACAGCATTAGAAATAATCTTTTTGGGTGCTGTTGTTGCGTGGGATCGCAAAGAAAACAACAACAACGACTAGGCGTATGCGTAATATTTGTAATTTATTTAATATTATATTAAACACTAAACCTAGTCAAAAATGTGTGTCATTTGGCTAGTTAACTGGCCCAAATTGATAAAAAAAAAAGTGATAGTGTTCGACTGCTGTTAGTTTTTTGATGTCTTTCTTTCGCTTTGTAAGCGACTTTCGTTGCCTTTTTTATGTATATATCACAAACAGCATTTTGCTTTTGTTTTTTTTAGCAGAACGTGCCACAAGTTACAAAAAGAAAACCAATACTGGATAGTGTACGCCTAAGAAATATCCTGTAATATCGTAAAAATGTAAGCTTATCTATTTAACGTTATACAAAAATTATATATTTTTAATTGTCTATAATATATATATATGTATTATATTATGATGAATAAAATCATATAAGTAAATAGTCTTCCAGCTATATGCTTCTTACTCATTTTATGTTCCTAGGGTATTAAAAGTAGCAAAAAATCACAAGAACAAAAATTAAAAATACACGTCAAGCAGTCAAAAATATTTTGCTAGACATAGTTAAAAGTGTGTGTGCTGATGTATGTGTCTATCTGTGTGTGTGAGTGTAAGGGTGTGTGTGCGTGCGAAAAGTAAAATTAGAATTTTTGTGCGTACGCTGCGAATGGCTAATCATAACAAAAGGCCGCAAAAAATAGAAGAAAAAAAAAGCAAAGAAACTTTATTTCAGCAGCATAAACATGAAAAGCCAAAAATACATAACGAAAGCCTTCCTCAAGGTCATGGAAAACTTACTCCGAAAGAAAGAGAAAGGCACAGATAATAAAAATAAAGACAACTTGATCATAAATTTGCATTAAACTTGCGAGCCAATTACCCTACAAATGATAGCCACAAATTAATCAGAATAAAGATAATTTAATAAAATCCAGATGCAGATAATAAATTATATTATTATATGATCAATTTTAAATAAATTTAGTTTTCTGAAATAATAACCCAGCAAGTTTTTATCAACCAGTTGAAAAGATTACGAAGCTTTTACAAAACATCTGAGAAGCTTGTCTATCTTAGTCTACCTATATCTATAGCATAGCTACAAATATAGATAGAGTTTTTTCGAGCTTGTTAATTAATTTGTTTTCTTGTTTTTAAGCAAATCCAAATCATCCTAGAAGTATGCAGAAGTTTTAACTAGTTTATTATCTCATATGATTGATTGCTATATATATATGTGTGTACATACGACTTATATATTTACTTTTGACATATTTTAACTTCTTATACTTTGTAATTTACTTTGTCTTCTGTTACTTTTTCTTACTCTTCTTCTTTGACTCGTCCAGCCAATTTGTTGTTGTCTTTCAAATGCAAAAAACTTGTTAAGTGGACTTTGATGAATCGCCATTTTCAGTGCGTTCTTGTTGTTGTTGTTCTTTGCTGTTTGCCTATTATTCATGCTATGTCTACTTCCCCTCCTTATACCCCGTCAGCAGCTCATTCCACATGTGTTCCTGTTGTTGCTGCGAAATTGGAATTAGAAACAAAAGTCACAGCTAACAAAGTGCAGAGTGCGTGTGGTGAGCCAAAAAGAACAGCAAGAATTAGGGGAAGTAAGAAAATTAGAAAAAAATGCTAGAGTAGTATATGCCCGACTAGCAGATACCCTGTAGGCCAATCGTGAAGTTTGTAAAAGAATTCTTTAATTCAAATTTCGGAAGACTAAAATTATCGAGTACTTCAACTCGATGATATTTTGGACGATCTATCGAGTTAATTAAATCGATTTCCATGAAAAATCGACAACTCACTAGTGCTTGTTCGTGGTTTATCGTGGTTTATTTGCAGAATTCAGTTTAGTCGTTCAATTTTTGAAGAGCATCCGTAATAAATAGCCTACAAAATTGTCAAAATTTGAATTAGGCATGAAAACGATGCAAGAAAAATAAGATTTCTTTAAAAGGAAGTGTATTTTGTGATTACAATTACGTTTTCAAATGAAAAACAAAATTTGTTTTCGAAAAAACTCGATATTTGCAACTCGATATACTATTTTCCGATATATCGACAACTCGATGCTTATTTTTGGCGATTTGCTATTTCGATATAAAACTCGATCTAAAGTTTGGATTTACATCACTAGAAAATTTACTTTATAAATTCACAACTCTCTGCTTATACTTGAGCTAATATTATTTGTAATTACAGGGTAACACAGGGTATAATCAGCTACGCCCAAAAGAGTTGGGGCGAAGATGTTAGAATCAACTGGCGTTTATTGTTGTTGTTGTTATTGGTAGCTGCCGTCGTCGGCGTCGGTGGCGTTGGCGTTGCTGAGCAAAAATGCGTGTATTGCATCATCAAATTTAGAAAAACAAATTTAACGCACAGCAGAAACAACAGCTACAGCGGCAGCAACAACAACAATATCAATCAGAACGATTACACGAAGCATAAAAACGAAGGCTGCTTCGTCAAATGCTCAGCGTTCAGTCCGATGTTCGTTCAGTTGGTTTGCTCGCTGCTTCTGAAACGCAGCGCTGCTGCTGCTGACGTTGACGCTGACATAGCTGCTGCTGTTGTTGCTGCTGCTGTTGTTTCTGTTGCTGGTTGCTTTCGCAATGTCGTTGTATGTGCATGCGTGTTAGTGCGCGTGCTTGTATGCTTCTTTGCATGTGTTGCGCATTTATGCTGATCATCGGAATTTTTTCATACATACACATATTCGCATACGCACAACATTTTCGCAGCTCGTTTAATTGTTGCTGCTGCTGCTTCGCTAACTACTATTTTTTTTTTTGGCACTGATTGTCTTGGTGTTTGCTGTTGCTGTCGCTATTTGAAAGTGCAATAACCTCATGGCAATTTATAAAGTTCTTCTAGTCAAGTTAGTGTCAAGTTCTTTCGGTCTCTCTTTTACTGCGAGTGCAGGCTGAAGCGGCGTATGCGTAATTTGCTAATGTGTATCCAAAAAGTTAATATATCTGCTTATGACTGAACTTGATCTAATCTTCAGATGTACTAGGTATGTTATACATAATTGTGTATCCAAAAGTAATAGTACTAGACTTTATGTCTATTTCATTGCTAATAATAATACTTAATTCACTTAAAACTCTGCTTGAGCTCTGTGCTTTAGTTCAAAAAAGTACGCACTTACTTTAAATTGCATATACTTAATTTTTTATGAAAATTAGTCTTAATATTGTAAATAATACAGGCTTCTTCTAAAATCTTTAACTCTTCTCGACAAAATTTTCCTATAGCTTAACATTTTATCATTTTGTGTTTATTTAATAAGTATTTATCTCAAATTTAAAGTTTTTACCAATGATCGGTGTTCTCGAAAATTATTTTTTATTAAAATGTCAAACATTTTTTGAGAGACCTAATAAAATGTTAAATGTATAGAATAAAATTTAATTTATGTTCAAATTGAATGAAAAGGCATAATATAAATTAAAAGTGAATTTATTCACTATGTTTCGAATGTTTTAAATCGGCTTTGTTTTTAAAAGCAATGGTCATAAAAATCTCTATATTTATGAATCCCTTCCATATAAATCTATATTATTTCCCGAAAAGTTTACAAAATTAATTATCGGCTAAAATTACTTTATAAAGTGTTTTAAATATGTGAAAAAATTGGGTGACTCAGAAAATTTTTTCTTATTGCTGATTAAAATTTTTTAATAATATAAAAAAAATTTGTTAATTATGTATAAATAAAAGCTGACACATAAATTCCAATATAATTGAGAAATGGATTCCAGCTAAGTCCTGAATGTTTGTGGGTTTCTTATCACTCTTGTTTTGCCGATCTGTGTCCCAACTGAAAGAACACGCATTCATCACATGTTATGTTGCTGCCGAAATTCTCCCTAATGCCATGTACGCACACACACACAGACGAACACATATACATATACATGTTGTGGCAACAGAAAAAAATCAACTTGCTGAGCACAGTGAATGCTGCTGTTGTTGACGTTTTTGTTGTTGCGGCAACTCAATACAATTTGCTCGCTTTTAGAATAGTTCTCAGCATTTGCAATGTACGAAAGAGCAGCAACAACAACAATGGTATGAACTGACTAAGTTGTTTACGAAAGTGCGTGTAAAGCAAGCAATGCGAATTATTCAGTCATTTGGCAAAATGGCAACAACAACAACAACAATAAATCGCTTTGCCATTGTTGTAGCTCTGCTTTAAGCTCTACCTGCAACGTCCCACACACACACACACACACACATATAGATACACTCGCACACATACATAGATAATAGCACAAGAGCATAGAAAACTACCTGTCATTATTATTTGTGCCTTTTTTATAGTTCGCATTCAGTTTATTCTTTCCATCTCTCTCTCTCTCTTACTCCCTCTCGCTTCTTTGTTGTTGCTATTTTATTGCCGCTCTGCTTCTATGACATTTTCTGTTGTTGTTGTTGTTAGCTTTGGTCGCTCCTCACGCACTGCGACTTGAAAATCAAAATGCGAAATAAAAAAAATCTCAATTAATTTATTTTTGCTGCTGCGACTCTTTTGAAAAAAAAAAAAACTACGAAAACTAAAGAAAAGAAAAATAGAGAAAAAATTGCCTCTATCGCATTTTTCAAAGTCAGTAACCCTCTAACCTTGAATGTTGTTCCTATGATTCTATGCCGACCCAAAACTTGCCCCTACGACCCCCGCGTTCTCATCTCAGCTCATATTCCAATGCGTATGTTGTGCTGTGATGTGGTCTGTGTTTTGGGTGTGTTGTGTTTTTGTAGTTCTTTCATTATGAAACGCAGCAGGGTGCTGATGAATGTGTGTATGTGTGTGTGTGTGTGTGTGTGAGTTCGACAGTTTTTTAGTTGCAAGTGCGTATAATTAATCTCAATTTATCAACTCACTGAAGCACTTAATTGTAACTAGTGAGGCAATTGAAAATATCATCCTTAAATTCTTACATCTTCTTACTGTATGTTTCATAGGGCCAAGTCCTAGATGTTTTCTGTTGATTCATATTTTATACTAATCAAAAATTAACATGTTATCCTTAATCATTAAAATTTAATCAGATTATATATAAGGTATAAACTTTATGTCACTGACACTCATTTAATCTAAATTATCCTTCATTTACACTTAAATCTGTCTAGTTTCTAAACTTTATATCTCTCTAACATCCCACATTAGTGATTAGGCATTTCAATAAAATAACTCTGATATAAATATTAAGAGAAGTTTTCTGATCATTTTACTTAACAGTGTTAGAATAAATTAATTTTTTTCATATGATTTTTTTTTTAGCGATATGCAAGACTGAGATTTTATCTAATGCTTGGCTTCTAGAGTTTAATTTATTAATATAAAACGATTAAGATTAATACACCTACATATTTAAAAGTATTTCCAAGTTGAAAGTTCCAACCACTTTACCCTTCGTTCTGTACATCATTTCCGTATCCAATTCCTTAAATTCGCTTTGGTTTTTAAATCAATTGTTTTCTTTAGCTGTGTTGCAAGTGCGTATGATGAATATTTATTTATAATTTGATTTTATGGTTTTTTATGCCGCAGAGTCGTTAAAACTATTATTATTGTTTGTTGTGTTTTTTATTTTTCCATTATTTATTTCTATATATAAGTATTTCCGTCTGCTAATGACACGACGCCTCTTTGCTATTTTGTGATTTTTTCTAGCTGTATGTTTTTGGTTTCTATTTCAGCGCAGAGTGCGTAAGCTGCATGAGAGCTGTTGCCACCAATAACAACAACAATAAAAACAACAATAGCAACAACATTAACAACATAAAATGGCAGTGCGTGTCTCGAATGACAGCTGTCAAATGTTGCGGTGAGTTCAGCTTTGATTAATGCCCTGCCGCTTGCTAATTTTGCATTTAAAGCATTTACACACACAAGCACATATACAAACATATTCTTACACACACACACATACACACACACTCTTGCGTACACTCACGCACTTTGGCGTCAAAGTGTTTGACATACGCATATGACAAAATATTGGGTGACAACTTTCAGATTTTCTTTTTGTGGGTGGTCTGTCTAGAGACCTGTCTGCCTTCAGTTTATGTCGAAATTTATGTGATTTATCTAAACGCTATTTATAAAATCCGGTAGACTTAAGCTATAGAAAGCCTGCAATTGCAAAAACATCATCAAAAAAAAATAGAATCTGTATGTAAAAAATCTTATGCAAATTGTTCTACAAATTTAAAATACAACAAGCATTTAAAAGAAGTTTGATAATAAAAATAGGTTCTTAAAAAAAAAATTATTTTTAATAATGTATTAACTCAAACAAAAACTATTCAGATATTTTTTACACAGAAAAAAAAAATACATTCTAAAAATCAAGTTTTTAAAACTTGAATTTTATAAGTATGTATCCAGGATATAATTCCTAAATTAAGATTATACGTAGATAATATGGCAACGATTTAAAAAAATCGACATTAAAATCGTCAAAAAAGTCTAAGTTATTTGATCTAACTGAAAACAAATATTACAGAGCCCTAAAAATGAATAAATTGTTGAGAAAAATCGGGCTTGATTTAAGTATTTCATAGTTGGTTAATGCTGGATTACCGTACTTCTGACACCGCATTGGATTAATTTTAGCCTGGAATCCCGGATTTCTGTTTCTTTGTAAGACTATAATGTGTTGAAATTAAGCATCTAACTTTAATTAAGCATCTAATCCCTTAAAAATTTAAAAAGTGTAGATAACGAAATTAAGTAAATACTTTAATCTCTTGGTTTGTTAACGTATTCACAACGCCAGGTGGCGGTACTCAGCTCTCATGACATTTCGTCATAACTGTCAACTTAATATCAAAACTAAATAAGTCAACGAGACACTCGCTTGGTAATTAGTAGACTGTAATTGGATTGTAAATATTCGGCGAAGTAAACATATGCAAAGTCCTGAAGAAAGGCATCCCACGCAATGGAAAGCAAAACAAATGATAGTATCTGAAGTAGACAAAAGAGATGAAACCAAATGAAAGAGTCGAAAGTCGCGTGTGTGTCACACCTTTGAAAGGGCACAACAAAGCCGCAAGTGTGAATGTGTAATTAAATTTTATGGATTAATCTGTTAAATATAAACACATTTTACACGAGACACACACATATATTATGGCCACACCTCCTTGGCTACTTTTATGTACACATGGCGTATACGCGATTTTTTTACTTACTCGTGTAACATTCTGATTTATGCCTATGTGTGAACTTATCTGTGTGTGTGCGTGTGTTTGACTGATAAGCCAATGACAATGCCCTTCAACAGCTTAGTGTAAGCAGTGCCAATAAAATAGAGCCTACTAAATGTGGCTTAAAAAATTATACAGCTTGAGAAAAAATAAAATACTTTAGATTAAAAAGCGTAGGGAATTCTAATTGGCGTGGAATGGCCTCATTTTCAGTACATAATCTCTGTGCGGTTAAAGGTTTTCAATATTTAGGTTAGGTTAGTTTGAAAATTATTTTCATTGTTAATAAAAATAAATTTAAGAAATTTATTTGGTTTATAGACTTTTATATGCGTTTATATAAATATTTATTATGTTAAATTAATTATTTGTATCAGAGTAATTTTAAAATACATATTCTTGAATATATATTTTCTATTATAAAGGTTTGACTTCTGTAAAAACTGTTCTTCATTTAATAAATTCATATGATTTTAACAATATTCATTTTGTTTAAATTAAAATTAATCATAAACTAAGCTGCATATATTTATAAACTTAGCGCTGGCACGTAGGCATCTGATGAATACTAATTATAAACACACAACTTTACACCCCGCCGATAGGCATTCATTATAATAGATATTATAATTTTATAAATATTATTTCCATTTTTAGACCCCGTACTTAAAAAAAGTACAGGGGTCTATTGGGTTTGTTTTACCGAATATGTGCGTAACAGGTAGAAGGAGGCGTGGCAGACCCTATAAAGTATATATATTCTTGATCAGCATCAATAGTCGAGTCGATATAGCAATGTCCGTCTGTCTGTCTGTCTGTCTCCGTCTGTCTGTCTGTCTGTATGAACACCTAGATCTCGGAGACTATAAGAGCTAGAGACACCAAACTTGGTATGTAGGTTCCTCTATACTGCAGGCAGATCAAGTTTGTTTCAAAATCAGCCACTTAACCGCCTGCAAATCGACATTGAAAATTTCATATCCAAATTATAAGAGCATTTTGAAAGCCAGAAATTCCAGATTTTGCACAGATGAAGATATAATTGTCCTAAATTTTGCTGAAAATTTCATTCTGATCGCACAGTAAATAGCGAAGATATTCAAATAATAAATTTTGCTGTTAATTTCGTTGATGGCGCGTTGGCAGTAATTAAAACTTGAATATCTTGATAAAACAAAAAATTTATATAACATATTATATAACAAATTGGCGTCCATTCAGACGTGAGCTTCGGTGGCGCAGTGTACTGAGTCGCGGAGTCGGACAGTGCTCGTGGTCGAGTCCTGCCGTGGGCGAAAGATTTTAATTTATTTATGTTCGAATTCAATTTCATTTTATATTAAAACAAACTCAGTGCTTATTTAAAATGTAATATTAACATTAAATGTTATTAAAATATAAATTATTTCTTTTACTTTTAATTGAGCACTAAAACAAGCAATATGGCCATTTAGGAGGATAAAGACATATGAGAGTGGCTCAACACTTTGAGCCTTTGTCTTTGAAAATTTTTGCAATTTTGTCGCGGGTCTGATTCCGGGAACAACTTTTTTCCAGCTGAATTTAGCTTTTTTTTTTTAATTTTTACAATTTATTGAAATTGTTATTTATGAATGTTATACTGACATTTAATATTGAATACATGTTTAAAATTGCATTTAAATAATTTTACATTGGTATTTATATAAACGTTAAGTTAAAATTCTATGTTAATTTCATTTATTATAAATTTACTGTGTAAATTTATGTTTTTAGTAAATTTGTCTTTTTGGTTTTCAATTATTTTACTATTTGATTTAACATTTAGCATGTTTAATATGCAGTTTTAATTTATTCTCTGTTAAGGTTTCACTTATGCTTAACATAGCCAAATATGCATAAACGCATGTTTATATATATGAATGCTTAGCTAGAAACTCTTTTTTTTGGCGTGCCAACATATGTATGTATGTGCACTTAACAGATCTTTGAATTGCACATATGGATGTCCTGCTCTTCCTAATGATTAATGCATATGTATGTCTATTTGACTTTAAACTGACTCTTTTCAACTCTTGTGCGCTGTGTACAAGTGATTTTGAAATTTGATTTTGTTGTGCTACCAAGTGTTCCATTTTAAGATAAAAGTTTTTGAAAAGGACCCATTACAAGTGTAATGGCCTCCTTTAATTATATCGGAAGCAAATTGAGACAAATTTAATATATAAGAGTTTATGGTAATCTTAAATATTATTTAGTTTTTAGAAGTGACTGATTTTGATAGTAGTATGGTTCCGACAGTCGAGTATGCTCGACTGTAGCACCGGCCGACTAGTTTTTTTATAAATACATAACTTCATTTCAGAAATAAAACGACAAAGAAGAAGAGAATAACTTAACTTCCTGTGTCATAAAACGGACGATCAACGATTTTAATGCACATAATTAATTAATTCATTTAAAATTCAGTTAAAGATTGTATTTAAACGGTTTTCATGGGCTCGTTTCAATGCAGTCGGTAGCCCCGAGTAACCAGTTAACAGTCAGAGGTCAAGTTGACCACAAAATTCAAATATTGGCCTTGAAAACAGCCGACGAATTACAAGTTACAATTTACAGCTCAATTTAAATATTTGAATAGCGCTACGAGGGCGACAGGAGGTCTACCAAATTGATATTTCGATTATGTATACGTATGCCCTATCAAGAGGGTATTAAAATGTTATTAAAGAAACATGATTAAAACAAAATAATATTTTGAGCATGAAAGCCTTTTTCCAAATCAATTCTTTGTTTTTGCATTATGAAAGAAATGTATATGAATAAAGTTTCCAGGCTTTCAGGCAGAGATTCTCTTAATGTGCTCTGCGAACTCGTTTCTTCCTGAAGCTATATTTATGAAACTTCCAACGAGTACAGAACACTTTAGCTCATATTTGTCATGGAAAAATAGCTTATTGTCTGCAAAATTTATCAATATTCTTCAATTCCAGACAAAATCGTGTTATTTAATTATACATATATCAGCTCTAAATATAATTAGTTAGAGCATTAAATGCTCGGCCACCCAAAAGTAGTTTTACAATCCTGATTCTTCCTTCTTTCTCTGCTTTGTTGCACGCAACTTGTAGGAGACATTGCCAGTTGTTGTGACTCTCATATGAAACACTCAGTAGCTAATGGGAACCTTCGCTATTTGAATTGACCTTGTACAAGTTCAGTGCTTCTTACAGTATACTATGCAGTCTTCTAAAGTACATTTATAATTCTATTATTAAATTTTATAGTTGTAATCATGATTTCACGTTTTCTACTGCGAGTGCGGAAATGAACGCACAACAACAAAAAAAACTAACAGCAACAGCAAAGCTCTATAAATGTAAACTTTATGATTGAAGGGCCTCGACAACAACAAAAAGCTACAATTACAACAACAACAATAACATTTAATTGATATACGCATTGATAGCGCAGTCCGAGACTTTTCAACTTTTGCTTTTTGGTTTTCGGTTTTCTAGAAGGGCAACGCAATGTTCGCCTTGGTTAAGTCTCTCTCCAAATGTGTGTCCGTGTGTGTGTGTGTGTGTAAGTGTGCTTGTGTGTGTGTGAGTGCGCTTCATGGGGGCCCTTAACGAACTACTCTAGCGATACTTGTGCTTTACAAAGTGCCCAAGGTCAGCAACACCCAGCTACGAAAAAAAAGCATAAATCGAAAGATTTGTTGTAAGCAAATGTAACGTCAGTCAAGTTTATACAGCTATTGTTTAAATATTTAGAATTGGGCTGAGAACGACAGATCAATAGCAAAACCTAGTACCCAAAAAGACTATATTGAAAATATTATAATCATTATTTATGTGTTTTTATTGTTATCTTATGACAAATGACTTGTGTGCAGGGGTAATCGATCTGTAGGCTTGAAGGTCTACAAAATTATGACAAAAGAGGAAACATGAAACATAACGGAAAATTAATTAAAATAACAATTTATATAAATTTCGTATTAATAAATGAAAATTTATATTTTTAATCTTAAATAATAATATTCATATTCAACAAAAATAATAATAGTAGAAATATAAGTATTACACTTGATATATGGTACTGTGAAATCTTATTCATACTTGATACTTTTTGATTTAAATGTTATTTTATAAATATATTTTTTAAGATTTTCGGATAGTACTTAAATGATTTGAAGATTTACAAATGTTAATTTAGTGAAAAGTAGTAATATTATCTGCAACATTTTTGCATGCCTTCCTTTATTTATTAAACTTTTAGGTACATTGATAATATTTAATGATAAATTCATAGAAAATCTTTTAATTATTTTCTTCTAAATTTTAAGTACACGTAATATAATTAATTTCGATTTCACTTTCAGCTCCATCACTGTTAAATCCAACCAAACATTGATATGACCTTGAGAGACATTGTAATTGCAATTGTGAATTATCACTTTAATTACATATAGTACTTGAACATATATAATTGGTAATTTTCAACATATTTTCCATATATTTGTGGACAAACTTCAATTGCTAGTGTCATATTGAAATGTATCTATATCTGATATTTTTGTAGCTCCAAAGTTAGTTTGCACTGCAAACACAAATCAGTTGCGTAAATAATGCGTATCGCCAGTCGCTAAACTACAACAATAATAAATGAAAAAAAAAACTACCACAAATTTCAGAAACAAAAAACAAATGTTGAGAAAAACCGCTTGTTAGAGGCGTTTATAAATTACAGTGAGCGACAGGCCCGGAGAGTATTAAGCATTTTGATTAGCAGCTGCAAAAAAAAAAGCACAATTTGAAAAATGCGTGAACTACAGCAACAACAAAGTGACAAACGCACTAACGAATAGTTCGACAAATTGAAGAAAAAAACGCCGAACGAAACAGAAATTCGTTGTCGATGCGATGCGTGTAGCCCTGAACATAACCTTGAATTGAGTCGCGTTGAGTTGACTTCTGTGCGTGTGTAAATGTGTGTGTGTGTGTGTTTTTATTTTTTATTTTAAGATTCGTTAACTTATTTTTTTTCATAAATTTTTAGTGTGTATTTGTAGTTGTTGTTGAATAAATGCGTTAGGGCCTAACAAAAAATGCGTTACGCATATGAGCAGACTCACACATACACACGCACATTTACCTTTACTCATAGATAGCGTGAGTGCGACAGAGAGCCAGCTATGAATGCGTGTGTGTGTGTGTTGACAAAGCGCATGGCACTTGAGGTATGCGTGTTGAGCTTTTGTTCAGGCTGCGTGGGTTACTCGCATACGCTTCACTTGCTGCGCTGAGAATCACATAGAGAGGCGGCACACAACTTACATAGAAATATGCATAACAATAGCAAAGCTGATCGCCATTAATCAAATGTGCACACAGTAAAATGTATGTAAATAAAACTAGTTATTTCTGCTATTATCTATATTAGATTTTACAAACATCGGATGAGAAAACGTTATTCAATGTTTATAGCCCCTTTTATCTCGAAAATAGTCTATTCTTTTGTCGCAAAGCAAGTGCTTAAAATTAATTTAACAATAAATCTATATTATACCAACATATTTAACAAAATATGTTCGATATTTTTTTTAACTTAACTTTAAACTTAAAAGAATTCTTTTATTTTTACCTGTAACACAATTTAAGAATCGTTATTTTTATTACAAAATCTAAATCTAAAAAAACTTTTTTATTTAAATTGAAATACTTTCATTTAAATCAAGCTTTTGAAGATAAAACTATAGAAAAATCAGAGGTATTCTATTAAGATAGAATTGTCTAGATTAGATTCATTAGATTTTAGAACTATTGATTTTAAAAGATGAAACATATTCTAAAACAGTACCAAAACATTTGAAACTTAAATAAAAGGTTAATGGTTTAGATCAGTGGTGTCCAAAGTAGGAAAAAAAAATACTTGTTCCTCTCACATGTGCTAAAAAATGTGAAAAAGTATTTTGTAGCTTACTTTATCCGGCTTTTGGACATTACTGGCTTAGTTCAATTCCTAAGTTGACAAAATTATTGAAGGAAAATTATGCAACTATAAATGTGATTTCGATTATTTTACAGATAGCAAAACTCAAATATTTCAGCAACAATTTCAAGAATACTCAGGGATAGAGTTTACAAATAGTCACTTAAGATTCAAAAAAATACAAATATAAAATTCTCAATTCATCAAAGTAAACTCTTGAAGGAAGCTAAAATTGGCCTATTCTTCAATAATTTATAAACTGTAGCGCACTTGAGAGGTCCAAAAGCACTTCAACTTAACTACGAAACTAAAGCACAAAAGGCAGCAGCGAATGACGAAGAGGCAGCAGATAGGCGACAAAGACAACAACAGCAAAGAAAACGAAAACTTTGGCAAACGCATAAAATTCTGCGTACTGCGTGTTGTTTGTTTGCCGTTGTTTTTGGCGTTGTTGTTGTTTGTTTGACTGAACTGAACTGAGCTTGAAACAGGGCCTAGAGAGGTAACCAATTTTTCTAGGCATTTTGTATGCGGCTCGAAAAACCAGTAAGTTTTTTTTTATATTTTTTTTGTGACTGTGAGATCAGCATGCGCAGCGTGTTGCCAACCCAACAGTGCTGTCCGTCTATCTATCTATCGGTCTGTTCGTGTATCTGTATCTGTATCTATGCGTCGTTTGTGTGTATCTCACACGCATTTTATGCGTAAGGTCGCAGCTTCAGCGACGCATTTATAAATCGTACAATAACCGGTAATTATATGGCCAAACATAGGCTCAGACCTGAGATTTGGAACCCAAAGAATGACGTTGCAAACTGAAAGCCCTCGTCTTGAGGCCTGAGAAAACTTTAATTTTTATTTTTTTTGTCAAAAAAAGATATCATAAATCTTTGGCAACTTCCGCATTTCAATTAGTTGGCTGCCAATTAAACAGATTATTTTTGTTCAGCCATTTTGCAATTTCAAATTTAACGTTAACTTATTCAAGCTGCAAACCCAAGCAGTCGAAAACTTAACGAACTTTGACGTAATGCATGTGCGCGCTTCACTTTTGCTTTCGTTAAGTTTCGTTGAGTCGAATGCCCCAACTGCATGAGTGTTTCTTACGTTAAACTTGACGAAAAATCTGTTTTAACGTTGAATTTGAATATTCTAATTACCCCTTTACCATTTGAATCAACAATTGTCTTTGTCTAACTTTACGAAGCATTTTAAAGTAGCAAAATAAATTATATTGTAATAAAATAAATTTGTATCTATGTTGTATGTCCACTTTACTTCAATTCTCTTCGTTTAATTTCGAAGAGACTGATCATTAATTCATCTTTTTTTTTTAATTGACGAAAAAATTTAAATTATTTAATTTCCATGCCCATGCCTTTTGTAATCCATTGCAATCTTATCTCTTCAATTTGACGAGAATCTCTTCTCACAGAATTTCCCTACCTTCAAACTGCACTCTTTAATTGGCTGCTTTTATTTTCATTACTCTTTCCAAATCTTTTTATCTCTTAGCAAAAACGAACTCATACAATTTGCCTCTTATTCAGTTAATAAATAAATTATACATAAAACATTTAAGTATTATAATTATGTAAATGTTGAGGTTTTTTAAGTTTCTAGGCACACTTTTGTCGCCTTACATAGTTTTGTTGAGTTAAGCTTGCTAATCACGTGCAAAATGTAATTTTTATATTGTTATTTTTTTGTTTGTTAACTTTTTACACCTTGTCTTCTTGTTTATAAGAAATGTCGCTTTGTTGTTGTTGATAGACGTACTGAGTTCATTACAAAAAAATGTCTGCGAGCTTTTGATAATGATTATACGTTGCGTAAATTTGATATTAAATTATAGAAACAAATTTATAACATTTAAAATTATATTAAGTTTATTTAAAAATTATTATTAAAAAAAGTAAAGATTTTTAAATAAATAATAATTATATAAATTATTCTAAGACTAAAACAATTTATATTAACTTTCAAGTTTGGCTTTAAGCTAAGAACCAGTTACAGCTCTTTTTGAAATTAGTTCCAAAATCAAACATACTGAAGTTAATTGCTTGAAAATTTTAAATTTTTCAATTTAATTGACTGTTTGGATGATAATTTGCGGCTAAAAAGTAAACTAATCTCAACGAAAATGGAGAAACAAACAACACGAGGACACTTTAAAAACAACTTGACTATAAATGTCAAAATATAGAAAATAAAAATGTACATAAAAAGGACATGAGAGAGTAAATGAAAAGTGAAAGTTAAAAGCCTGTAGATGGCCAATAAAACGAGGCTGTCAAATACACAAAAAATAAAAAGTCGCAATGACAGTTCAAAAAGGACAACGAAAGGCACAACAACAAGTAATAGAAACTGCCAATACAAAGACATTAACATGTGGCACACACTTCGCTGACCGCTGTGGCAAAACAGCAACAACAAAAACAAAACAGAATCAAGACAAACAACATAAATCGAAGGCAAGTTACTTGAAGGTCCTTTTGATTGCCTGAACTGGGTCAAGAGAGGGCAGTACGTTAAGTACTTGCCTTGGGGACAACTTTTAGCATCTCTCTCACTTCTCTTCTTCCCCTCACTCCCCCAATATCTTCGTATTCTCCAACTTGCCACCCTTTCGACTGTTATTGTTGAGCAATGTCCACGCAAACAAATTGCTGCGTTAATAATGCCAACAACAAAAACTTTGAGTCTATAAAAATATTTTTGATTTTTATGCCAAAAGACACGGAAATTTCGTTTATATGCTTGACCGGGTTGTAAGGAGCATTCGAAGAGACTTCCTTATGGAGAAAAATAAGTTTCCGGAAAAAAGTTTGGAGTAATGACACTTGTTAGTTTTCTTTAACATAGTTTCCACTTAATCGTCATAGATTTTACATGCTAAAGTGCGAGAAGGAAGTAGTAAAATTAGTTGATAGTAAATGAAGAGAGAAAGAGAGAGGAAAAGAAACGTAGAATAAGCGATTTGATTAAAGAACATTTTATTAAAATTAAAATTAAAACTTATAGATTTTCACATCTAACAAGTATTTCGAAATAGACTACAAATTAATAAAAAAAAGCATGCATTATAAAATATTTAAAAAAATTGTGATCACAATTTAATAAAAATACAATGAACTATGACTGAGCAGTTATTAATATTTAAATTCCTTTGGGTATCTTAAGTTGGCAGAAAGTCTTCAGCATATCAAAATATCCTGCAAACTACTTTCACTTTTACTGAACCCCTCTTCAAAACAAAATCCTCCACCGCCTTGTAAGAAACACTCGGATTCTTAATCGTACTCTTGGCATCATTGTGGAGGACCAATCATGCAGTTTTCCCAGACAGTCAAGAAACATTTTCCTTATCAATTTAATGGCCAAGTGGCGTCAGAGTCAGAGCCAAAAAAATAATAGAAAAAAAAATGCTTCTGAAATATTTTACAAATGTCACAAACAGCAACAAAAAGGGAAAAACCATGGAACGACACAGTGCACTATATAATCAAATAACATATATAACTGTACACATATAATACATAGATATCTTTACTGTTATATAGGCCTTACATAAGTGAAGCATTAAATGGATGAACTGGCTCCAACTCCAACTTGGAGAAATGTCGCCAGAATGCAATAACTGTGTCTGGCTTCTGGCCCAAAAACAAGGCCAAAGATTAAAAACAAGCTAGTTAGACGTGGTATACGATGGAGCATGCCACATGCCACTTGCCGCTTACCACACATACTCTCATCTTTATATTCTTCTTCTTTTTCTTCATGTTGTTGTGCTGTTTTGTGAGCTGGTTTATTTTGCGACAGCATTTTTATGATGCCCCATCTAGAGGCGCCACGAATCCTGCTTCCTTCTTCCCTAGACTCTCTGCTTCTGCTGCTGCTGTGGCAGCAATTTTTCGCTTTCGCTTTCACTTGCAACATTATCAGCCTATTGTTGTTGTTGTTATTGTGGTGATTGGATTGCTTCGCTTTTTGACGGCCGCTTTTGTTTTTCGCCGTTTCCCTTTGAAATAATTTAAATGATTTTTTCGCTTCCTTCTCTGCCTTGTCCGCTTCTTCTTTTGCGAATGTCATATAAATTTCTAGTTTTATTATCATATTTTTCGCTAGATTTCATCTGTTGTTGTTGCTCTGCCAAGTTGTAATAATCGTAAATTGTTATCTGTAGAAATTATTTGCATAGCATAAACAGTTTACAATTTCATATATTGTTCAAATTGTGTAAAGCTGTGTCAGGAAATAAATGAAAAAAAATGCATGTTCTACTTTAATTTTC
Organism: Drosophila innubila; assembly: GCF_004354385.1. NCBI lineage: Eukaryota > Metazoa > Arthropoda > Insecta > Diptera > Drosophilidae > Drosophila > Drosophila innubila. Next base: position 4,735,799 of record NW_022995372.1, on the reverse strand, counting down.
CACTTTAATACAATAAAATAAATCTTAGTTTTAATTGATTTTTTTTGACGATCTGATTTTAGAATACTAAAATATATCCTATAATTGCTGCAGCGAGTTTTATTATCAAATTATCATGTCTACATAAAACTTTACTTATTTAAAAAAAAAATTGTTTTCAACTTACATTTATTTCCTCATCTACCTACTCGTATCACAAATCATTCAAGTATTTTTAAAAATTTAAATTTTGTCCTCTCAAAAAGAACGAGAAATCTTGTTTCTAAAATACATAAACCATTCAGGGAAAAGCTAATTTCACTCTAAAATCGTATTAATTTAAAAAACAAAAATCCAAATTGAATAACAATAATATAAATATAATATAATATATAATCAGTAGAAGCTCAAATATTCTAAATGAATAAATAATTATAACTATAATTAAATTATATAATCTCCAATTGAATTTGATCTTCCTCTTGCTCTTTTTCCCCTTCCTTTCATTTACTATCATCTATTAAACTGATTACTTACGAGTATAATTACAATTATGCATATATAATATTGCAAAATTTGCATATTTTTGGAGCTACATGAATCATTTTTAGCTGCTCCCCCAACCCAAACCTTATTTACAACCCCAGTACAAAAAGTATGCACGCACCTCAAAAATTTTGGTCAAAGGCAATTGGGGTTATTTTTTTTTATTGAAGAAAATACTGGAGTGGTCAACTGCCCCAACAAATATTAGAAATGAAAACGCAATTTTGCAATAAAAATCCATTGAGCTGAATAATGAGCTCCAGCTACAGAAATGTATTTCTTGGGCTTTACAAATTCAAATGCGTCGTTAAACCAAGCCCCAAAAACGCAGCTGAAATAGTAACAACAAAAAATTACAATAATTATGATATTACTTAATTGTTTGAGGTGAGTATATGTTGGGTGATTGTCATATTAGCCGCACAGAAGGAGGTACAAGCTATAAAAGAAGCGCAAAGAACTGAAATACGAGGTAAAAAATACAAGACATTTCCATTAAAATGCAATAAAGGACACACACATGAACAACAACAAACATAACTAACAACAACAATAATTTATGAGAAAATAATAAAATTAAAAGCCCAAAAAATATAATTTGTTGCCTTTTGAATTTGTTTTGGGCTGGGCCAACAGGGCGTATGTGACCTCTATGATTTCTACACGACTTTTTGGTCATTAGAACACGCACACACCTCCGCATTCACTGCTTGACCCCTTTTGTCAAACATTGCGTATGCGCAATATTATTACTCATACGTCCCATTTGCCGGTTAGAAGCAGCTTCGTGCAAAAACTTGAAAAAACCTTATTGCTGAAATATTTTGATATATGATTTCGTAATACTAACGATTTTATGACCTGCCTGTGATTTGGGTTTGAGGTATGTCGACTTGGTCAGTCAACTTGACCAGGGGTGTCCAAAGGGATGGAGCGTGTGAGAAGGAAAGGCCACTGATGGATTGGTTGATGGGAATATGGAGAGAGGAAATTAAATTGGAAAACGAAATGGAAAGAAAGGACTATTTAATTGATCTACTCAAAGATTCAAAAAAGTCTTCCTCCTTTCAACGCATGCTAAAATGTGTTAAGTAACACACTTCGTTGAGTTGAGGTCCTTTTATTCGGTTCAGATTTTCGTATTTTGATTAATTACTTCAAATGGCATCGCCAAAGTCAACAGATTTAATGGAGAGGCTTTGTGTTTTAATATCTTTGTGTCTCGATCTTGTGGTTGCCTGTAAAAGCACAAGAACAAGAATCATTTCCGGCTATTACAAGACAAGCGAGAAGATGAAGTTGCCAAGAGTATAGCGAAGAAGTGAGCGAAAAAGAGCGTCAGTTAGAGAGAAAGAGAGCAAATGACCTATCATACAAGATTTTACATTCAGCTGAATAAAATAGAAGCATGGCGCAGTTGAGCAAGAAGTGCTTGATGAAGAAGTAGTGAAAGAGAAGCGAAATTAGAGACAAGACTAAGAGATACCCTACAGCAAGTTGTAGACTGTAAATTTTCAGTTAAAAACCAGCTGGTTGGCTAATGGGAAAGAAGAAGTTGTGGAATAATAAGTCAAATACTTAAAAACGCTGTTAAAAAGAGAGATTAGACTTAAAGATACCATGCAGCAAGGTCTAGAAAAATTATTATAATATTTCTTAAAAAAATGAAATTAATAAATAAATTCCCAAATTTACCTACGATGGCTCCTATTCTCATTCTGTATTCAAAATTTGTTCATTAAGAAAATTTTTTTATTTTTCGACTTTCAAAGGCTTTGAAATTTTGAAAATTCAAAATTTTAAATCTCAAGTATTTACTTTTAATCAACTCCTTGTATCGTTATTAGTATAAAACAACACTTTAAACTTGATTCTGAGACCTTTCATTTTTTTGTAAAAAATCATGTGAAATTGAACAAAAATTTGGACTTGTAAAGTGGCTAAATCCGCAGTCTGACCAACTTCAAGCCGTCATAACTTGATCAAAACTGAACCAATTTTCAAGCGGAATGTCATTTTGGTCATGATTTGGCCTCTAAATTTATTCTGTATTCAAATTTTGTTCATTTAGAAAATTTAATTATATTCGACCATGATTCGATTTTGAAGCTAAGGGTCCCCCCTTTGATATTTTGAAAATTCAAAATTTTAAATCTCAAGTTTTCACTTTTAATCAACTCCTTATATCGTAATTAGTATAAAACAACACTTTAAACTTGATTCGGAGACCTTTCATTTTCTTGTAAGAAATCATGTTGGTGTACTGTACCTACCAGTACTGATACCGAAACCGATAGAAGAAAACTGAAATAGAACCTTTTACCAAAATAGTTCTTTCGGAGCGCACCGGAATCGAAACCGTAACATTTATTGGTTTCGGTTGATTTTTCTGCTTCAATATGTTACAAACTTAGTTAAAAGTCTTTATACCCACGCTATGCACTTCAGTTGTACAGGGTATTTGTAGAAGCAGCAACAGCATTGCCGGATCATTAATTAAAATGTTGCTGGACCAGTTCTCAAGCGCAGGCCAAGCAACAGCAAATCAGCAGAGGAGAAGGAGACTTGGCAGAGGGGGAGAAAGAGGAGGAAGAAGGGCAAGGGGCAACGGCAAGGGGGACTGGCAAAAGTTACAGCAAGCGCAAAAGCTTCGAGCAGCAGCAGCAGCAGCAACGACAACGCAGCGAGGCAGCATTAATAAGAGATCGCACGCTTTTTTAATCAGCACATAGAACATAGACACACACACACACACACACACGCACACGCATGTTTGTCGTGTGTATTGGTGTGCGTGTATGGCCTCTAGCATTCAAAGTGCGTCTCTCTCTCTCTCTTCTCCGTTCGTCCGCTGCTCGCACGCATTCCACGCTTCGCTTTTGCTCTGCGCTTTTTTTCATTTTGACATTCGCTGCGATGAGGTAATCGCCACATGCGTGTGTGCGTGTATGCGTGAGTGTGCGTGAGCACAAAGCTTTGTCGCTCTCGTTGCACGCGCTACCGGCCTCCTCCCCCTCCCCCTCCCGCTCCCACTATCTCTCTTTTTGCCCCTTTGCCTTGCTCGCCGCACATCGGTCTGGCCTTCTTCATGTTTAGGTTCTACGCTTGTCCGTCCGACTGCTTAGTCGCCATCTTAGCAGCAGCAACGTCAGCCGCAGTCGCCAGTCGACGCACCGTACAGATTATGGCCCTTTGACATCCCATAAATTTCATGTACACGCAGCGCAGATTCACATTGTTGGAAGATTAACGCTAAACAAGCTACAGCAAAGCTTCTGCAGATTTTAAGCACCAAAACCGAAATACCCTTACTAATTTCATTCAAGCAGAGCTGTTCTACAAATCTCTAACAGCGCCAAAGCAACCCAAAAGCAATTATTCCTAAAAACAAAACAAACAACCATTACTTTTAAATATCTACAAAATGTTTGACAAATTTGACAATATGTTATATTTGATAAATAGACTTAAATAATTTTTTTAATTTGAATAAAAATGATTAAAATTTATTTTTAATGATTTTGTTTATTATATAAAATATTCATAAGCCTAACAATTTTGTTGAAACTGGAAGCAAGTAAGAAGGAGCCGATTTTTTGGACTTCGAAAATATGTTCAAAGAAACTAAATCTCTAACATTTGAAAAACACCGATATTTCGAACGCTTGTTTTTAAAAAGCAATTCTCTTTAAAAACTCTAGACATTTCTGGATCAAACCTAGAAAATTGATAGTTAAATACCATTAACAATGTAATATATGTAACTTAAAATTATTTTACAACCTACATCGTAATCAAATATTAATTATACCTTATGCCAGATCGCACCGAAGCAAACTACGTGACTTACTGATTAGACTTTTTTAGTTAGAGTATAATGTAATAATGTTGAAACTCGTTTGGCACTCTAGTTTTATATAATTCTATATACACAAATACATATGCACAGAGTACCTACTATAAAAATATGTTTGTCTACATCTAGTAGGCCCATTTTTGCATTTAGAATATTCTCTGTAATTTTATTGTTTTTGATGTATTTTGTTGTTGTTGTTCCCGATAGCGCGACATGGACACGAATCATTAAACATTGAATTTCATTCTGTTTAGAGAACGATGAGTTGTTGTGCTCTATGTTAAATGTTTGATTATCAATTTTTGTAATAAACAAATTAGTTCAAGGGTCATGATCTCAGCTAAAGCGCACAGCGAAATTTCTATAAAAATAAATAAAAAATTTAGTCTCACTTATTAATGTTAATTGTTAATTGCATTTTCTCAGAATTGGAGTATAGGGTATATACTCGTTTTCTGTTTATTACTTGCAAAGATAAAAAATAAGTGCCTTTTGGATAAGGTTTAGACGTAATAATTTATAGTTTACAGGGTATCTTTCAGTCAATAAATTTTAATTATTTTTGTATTTTTAAATACTTTGTTAAATAATGCAAATATATGTATAAAATCCATCGATTATAATTTGAACATCAATTTACAGGGTGTCACTGAATGGGCTTCCCTGCAGTTATCGATTTCAATGCGCTTTTAATACTTACTTAACGATCCACAGTCAATCGCCATTTTTGCGCATCCAATGGGAAACCAGTTGGGTCTCACGCTATTGCTATCTCTGTCTCGCGCACGCAAATGTTGCTGCAGTTCTAAAAGATAAGCGAAAGCGCAAAAAGAATTGCAATTTGTATTGTCTGGCATCTCGCTCGCACTTGGGCGATCGTTGCGGCGAATGCTCAAAGAAAACTAATTAGCTACAAATTGGCAGACATGTTAGACAATTGTGATTGCTGTTGTTGTTGTTGTTGCTTTTTGCACATCATGTAATGGATAAAATGATTGATTAACTGGAAACCAGAGCCCTGCAGGCTGAGCTTTAACTTTGACCCGCGGCCCCTTTTAACGAAAGATGCGCAAAAGCGTTGGGTTCTAATTGTTGTTGTCTGTGTTGTTGTTGTTGTTGGCAACTTAACCAAAGTCATTAATTTGCAATTAGTTTTTGCGGCAGCGGCACGCGTGGGAATTAAAGTTATCATTGGCTTTGGAATCGACTGCGCAACTTTTAAGCAGAAAGAAAGGGAAAAGGAGCAGCAATGAGAAGAGCAGAAGGACAGAAAAAGGTACGCAAAGGGGCAACAGCAACAAATGTTCATAATTACTCGACTCAAACCCATCTCATCCCATCGCCTTCATTACTTTCTTTTAATATTCACAATTGCCTCAAACTCTTGTTTTTTTTTTTTGTCGTTGTCTTTATTCCTTTTTTTTCGCCGACTTTCTCTGCCCACGCGCTCCTTACACTCAATTGAATACTTACAGTTGCTGCAAAACTTCGCTCCACATTTACAATTCATGCATAATAAACAAATAAAACAACTGACATAAACAATATTATAATCGACTGAAAAATACCCTCTAATGTGAATTTTCTTTTTCTTATTTTATCGATTTATAATAATATTTAATACGAAATTTCAGTTTTTTTTTAAGTATTCGCCCGCATTTTGTCTACAAGAAGCTGCATACCAAATTTTCCAACTCTACCTCTTATATTTCCAGAGATTGAGGCATTTTATCAGACTAAACCATAATTTACTGTGTTATGTCCACTTAAAACTGCTTTCTGTAAAAATTTAACCAGTTGTCGTGACTAAAATTCTTATTTAATCAATTACAATCATTTAAAATACCCTTTTAGAAATTTTTGTAATTACAGGGTACACCAAAAGGCGCTAAAAATTTCGGAAAAACATTTGGCAGGCGCATCTTTATGTCTTTCGATTCATTTTTGGGGTTGCTCTAGCCATTAGATTGTGCAAGTTTTTCAACATTTCTGTTTATTTTCTTTTATTTTTGCCTTGCTTCTTTTTTCTTTTTTTTTTTGCATAAAATAAATATAAATAAAATATAGCTAAACTGAAGACGAAGACGACAACATCAAATTTGTGGACATTTGTGGTTGGTCTTATTGGTGGTTAGTTTTCTGCTGGTTTTTGCTTAATTTAATTTATGGTTAACCTTTTTGAAGGTCTTGTAATAGAATAAAGTACTTAAGGTTATGATGTGATTATGCCATAGGACTTTAGTTGGGGGATAGTCCCTAAGCAGATGCTGTCTCATGTAAGTCCAAATACATATTTGACATTTGGATTTACATAATTTTATGAGGATGTTACAATTTTTTTGCTATCCAAGTGAGAGGAAATATTAATTGATATGGAAGTTTTAATAGGAAATTGGGCTTAATTATAGTTCTTAAAACTATCGATATCATCAGATATAAAAATAGATTTTAGTGCTATGGTAAAGAAATATTATTCGACAAGTTAGGGTAAATTTACTGCTACATTGCAATCAAATCTCATTTATCTTTGAACAAGAATTATATTTTATATACATTTTTTTTTATTTAATAAAAATTAATTATTTTTAAATTAAATTTCAAAAATTTTCTTGACTGAACTCGGATCTTAATTAAAAAAAAAAAAAAACTATCCAGTCCATAATTTATACATAGACTATTCTTAAATATTTTTAGAATAATTAGATACATACTATTATTGAGTTATTTCGATATTATGTCTTTTTGGATATTAGATTTCAGTATTATTTCTAAAACACTTTAATATTTGAATAATTTTTCTTAAAATAAGTCACTTAATTATATTGCGGATTTAACTATAATATTTTAGATTTTTAGAAAAATTTAAGATTTCTTTACAGTAAGTTTTGTTAAGACTAAGATCTACCTCATCAATAAAACTTGTTATTTAACTTCCTAAAAAAGATATGTATTTTATCTATTTGTTTGATATTGAATAAAAAATCGCGTGTGTTTCTTTTATTTTTCTACTTTCCTCCCCCTCAACAAGCAACAATCAGCAATTGTTGAGATTCCAATTTTGGGCAATTCTCGCAGCGGGTTTCATATAGTAGATTACATAATTGCTCGGTGGTTGCACACGGACTGAGGCAGCGGCAGCGGCAGCGACAGCGGCAGAGGCAGCGACGTCGACGTTAGTACATCTGCTGTCATTGCGATTGATGGATTGCATTCTGAGTGTTGCCACATAGACATGGGCCAGCGGGTGGTGGTTAGCGGTGTGGTGGGTGGTGGTGCATGAGTCGTTAGGCGGTGTGAGGCGGTGTGCGAGGCATGCCACAGCTGTGTGGCAGCAGAAGAGCGAAGATCAAAAGCACAAAATAATTTACAGAAATTACAGCGTCAGCAGCAGAAGCAACAGCGCCATCAACAACATTGCAACATCCACTAACACACACACAAACGGAGGCACACACAGACAAACACATACACAAATACAAATTATATGCATTGACCTAATTTGTGTAACCGAAAAAAAAAAATATAAACGAAATGTTCAACAATTTTTTGGACGAGAATTGCATTGGTTTGAGAGGGAGATGGAAATAAAGAAAGAACGAGAGAGGGAAGGAAAGCGAGAGAGAGAGAGGGAGGGAAAGAGAGAGAGAGTATGAGACAGAGATCAACGTGTGTCAATCAGATGGAAAAAACGAAGCCAGAGCAAACATTTTTGGACTAGCTGTAAGTGTCAAATGCCACAGTGAACTAACGCTAAGAGCAACATATCTGTAACCAAAGCAACTCAGCGTATGATAGGAATCAAAATAAAATGGATACAGTAAACATTCTATACAAGCAACTCACATAAACCTATTTTTTTTAAAAATTTCCTATGTAGAAAAAGTTGCTTATATAGAAAAAAAGAGTATACATTTGAAATTAAGTCCGTTTGGCGAAAACTTTTTTTTTTGATAAATGATTCTTCACAAAACCAGATTTGGTTTCTTGTCATCTTGCAATTCTTTTAAAATTAATAATTTTGTTTTCAATGAAATTGGCTTTCTGCTTTTTTCTCCCTTTTTATGGAAGAACGGAACTAAAATGAAAAAATAATACTAGTTACTTGTTTAGATAATTTTAAATCAAAGACGTTTGTTATGCAGAGGTTGCTACAATATAATGTTGCCGTTGTAAAGGTTGCTTATATAGAATGATTACTGTATTAACAATAAATGCTCGATTAAGCAATTTGACTACTTTGATTTGTAAGGTATTGTACTGTACTTCTATGCTTTTAAATTTGTAATAATTTCTTCTCTTCTATTTTTATTTAATTTTTTTCACTGTATTTTTGTCTTACTTTAAATTTGGAATTCTTTATTATTTTGCTTTGCAGTATTCACTGTACTTTAAGTTTTTTACGATTGCTAACTTAACTAATTTCTTAGTTCAACATAAGGAGTATTCACTTCACATTTACTTTGTTAGTTCTTTATATGTGTTGTTTCACTTAATTGCTATTTACTGTACTTTTATACACTTTCTACACTGATAAAAAAAATGTTCTAAAATCAAGATTTTGGTCTCAGAACTAAGATTTATGGTCTAAAAAATGCGTCGAGAACATCAAATTCTTGAATTAAGAGAACACATCTTGATTTCAAGAACATTTTAAATAAAACCAAGTTCTTATTTTAAGAATAAATGTTCTTAAAAATAAAATCAAAAAATAAAATAAATGAAAATTATTTTTTATATTTATATTTTTTTTATTTTTATATTTTGATTTATTTATATTTTATTCAGTTTTAGTAATTTTATAAATGTTTTTTTAATTTGTTACGAGGGGGATTCGAACCGCCGCCTACTGCTTCACAACTGAAGCGGCCTCTCTAACCAGAGCGCCACGGTGCCATCATTTGTTTGATACGAAATAGTACCTATTTATACTTTCCTAACAATTTAAGATTTTTGTTCTTATATATGATTTTAAGATTTTTTAGATTAATAATCTTAGTTTTAGTAATTTGGTCTTAAAATAATCTTATTTTAAGAACAAAATATTTAAGATGAATGTTCTTGATTTTAGAACTTGGTCTTTTTTTTCAGTGTAGGTCTTATAGCTTGGGCTGTGCAATGATCAGTGAATAGATGCGTCAGGACAAAGAATTTTATATATAAAGATAGCTTTTTAATTGAATTTTACTTTTCAGTAAACAATATTTTATTCGTTAATGGGATACATTTCAGACGTATTCACTGTACTCTTCATTTCTATTAAATGCATAATTATATTCTCAAATGTACATTCCTTTTTTTAGTTTCATATAAGCGTTATTTACTGTACTTTTTTCACTGGTTTTGTTTGTAATTTGCATGCGTAACCGCATCGCTTACTCCTCATTCCTCAGACCCCGCCCCTTTCCACCTTTCGCCCCCTTCCTTTGCAACACGTTGCGTCGCATTGTCTGCCACATTTTGTTGCTGTTGTTGTTGCTGTTGTTGTTGATGATATCGCGTATCTTGTAACTCGTATTCCACATCTGTCAGTGGCTCTTCCTCTTGTTGTGGCTGCAGCAACAACAGCAACAACAACGTCAGTCAGCCACAGTCAACACATGCGTGCGTGACCCAATTTCCCTAATACAGGGCCCCCTTATCTTTCTCTCTCTCTCTCTCCTGCTTTGCTCTATTTCACAAATTACTTATATTGTTGTTCCTACATTTTTTCCTATGCATTTGCAATGACAGTTGGTCACACTGTTAATCGCATAGTATGCAAATATTAAAAATTGTACACTAAAAAAAAATACCAACTTCTAAAATCAAGAACATTTATCTTTTATATTTTGTTCTTTAAAGACCATATAATCAATACTTAAATTATTAAATCGAAGATCTTAATACAAAATATAAAATCTCAAATTGTTCGGAAAGTATAAAAAATATGCATTAATTTATTTGAAAAAATTAGTAGATTTGTGGCGCTCTGATTAGAATCGTCGCTTCAGCAGGAGGCGCCGGTTCGAATCCACTTGTATGAAGAGAAAATATTGTCAAACAACTTATATATTTTTTTTTTTCTTTCTTAAATTTTAAGAACATTTATTCTTCTAATAAGAACTTGGTCTTGTTTGAAATGTTCTTAAAACCAATATGAGTTTTCTAACTTAAATAGTTTTATGTTCCCGACCAAAATTAAGAATTATGGCACCAAAAGCATGATTTTAGAACCTTTTTTTTATCAGTGTATTTTCTTTTTCAACTCTCGCTTTTAACTTTCTTACCAAGTTCGTTCACCCAAGAACGTAATAATCGATTGGCCGGGCCAAAAAGGTAAACAAAGCGAATAACGGCTGTAGTGTGGGTGGTGGGAAAAAAAAGTGGGGGAGGGGTTGGGGATTTGGTGCTTTAAGGTAAAAAGGCAATCAATGTCGTCGTCGTAGAGTTTCAGTTCTCCTCGTTTTTTATATTTCATTTGATTGTGCGTAATAGAGCGTTAAACTCTTCTCAAGCAACAGCCTTTTTATGTATGTTTCTTTCCCATTCCCCACCCCACCCCCTATTCTCCTTCTTCCTCTATCCGCTTTTCTTCTTTACAGTCTGAAATCAGCGCAAGGACGTTTGTGAAATCCTGGCGCACATCTTGAAAATTATTACATTACCATGAATGCTTCGAGAGCATCGCGAGAATAAGTGGATGGAGAAGAAAGGACAATCGGAAGAGAGGGGAGGATAGGAAAGGTCTGTAAGGTTGTAAAAATTATGTGTAAAATGTCCTTGAACCCCTTTATTGTTGTTGTTTTTGTTCTTGTCTTTGTATACAACTCTCTGCTTCTCACTTCTCTTTTCATCTCTCTCGTCATCCTGTTTGCTTAAGGATTATTTTGACTGCGTCATTGTTTTGAAATTATGGTAAAATTTTCTTATAATTTTTTTTTCAATTTGTTGTTTTTTAGCTTTACTGTGTCAACGTCACAAATCCCTTTCCAAAAAATCCCCCCTTGCCCACGCCTCTGCTCTTCCCTTTGGCTCTCTGCGGTTTTTCGGCGGTTTTCTTTAAAATGTTGCCGTTATTTGTGGTTTGTTTTCTACCTCCCTTCCCACCTTATTTTGACTCAGTGTAATACATCAATTTCTTTTAGTTGGCTTTGATGTCGGTCAAAACAATTTTTGCTTCTTGATTTTTGAGGTTCTCTTCTTTCGGCCTTATTTACAATGTAAAAGGACTTGTAGGCAAATGATTATTTTAGCGAGATGGTAACACTTGTTGATTCCAACATTTTGGACTTTGTTTTCTTTTGTCTTTTGTAAGTTAAATGCTGCTTTCCAACCAAATCAAGTGCTGACAATGGAATAGATACTGCTTTGAAGTTCAGCATGAATAAAAGTCATAATATTTATTTGTGAAAACAAATTATCACTATATTTATCATAGTTAACGCTACGAACCATCATTAAAAATGAAATAATAGTTTTGTGCAATCTAACTATATTTATTTTTATAAAAATTTTGTGGTTTTTTGTGTACGAATAAATTTTGTGCTGAGTGTATTAATTATAGCCCAACATATAAAGAATTTTCATTGTCAAGTGTGTGCGTGTGTGTGTGTGTTAATTTCATAACTGATTCAATACAATTGACATCAAAATTAGAATTTGTAAGTCAAAACGTAGTTACATTTGTTTTTTTTTTTTTAAATAACTTAATGACTAATGATTAAATTACGCTCCTAGGGATTTTTACATATACCTATATTATTATTTATATATGTGTACAAGTTCTTACAGTTAGTCAATAAAGTATTTTAACTTCGTAAATTTCCAATTTTTTTTTATTACTCTTAAAATATTTATTTGTATAAGAATAAATTTTTTAAATAATTGTTAAATACATTTTTAAAATATTTAAAACCAATGAAAATTATTTTTTATTTGGTCATTAACTTGTTCTATCATTGACAGGAATAATGAAATTAAAAAAACAATTTAATTCAATAAAAAATATATATTTTCTGCAAACCAAATGTTTTTTTTTAAATTTTTGTTTTAGTCAAAACACTTTCTTGACCAACTGTATGTATGTACAAATGTCGTATATATGTACATATATATGTGTGTGTGTGGGTAGCGCAACATACAAATTTAATGTGCGCCAAATGGTACAAAAACAAATGATATCAACTTATCTGAAAACGCAACAAAAATCCGTCGAAGCATTTCAGTTTTGTGAGCTGCTCATGAAAAATAAATAAATGCGTGTGTGTGCGTGTGTATGTGTATAAATTACAAATACAAACATAAAGCAAAACATTTGTTTTTGTGCAATTGAAAAGCTTTGGGAAGCGAAAAAAAAATGCAGTATACACACACAGTACTGAAGAGTTTTTTTGCAGGGTCACACACACACACACACACATACACATACAACCATACAAACATAACTCTACATAATTTCCAAATAGTGTATATAACGGGCCTACGCAGCAGCAGCGGCGCAGCGACGCGACGCAGCAGCAGTCAAAGTGTGAGTACATAACAAATAAATGCTAAAATTTCACAAAAACTCACACACACCCAAAAAAACGCACGCACACCCTCACATAGATACAATAAAACATACATAGAAAAGAAAACGCAGGCTGCAAAAGTGCGTTCGCTTAAAGGGCAGTGTGCGTGGGTGTGAGTTTGTGTGTGTTTGTATGCGTGTGTGGTGTGAGTGAGTGTCGGGATGGCGCCAAAATGTGGAGCATATAAACCGCCCCAAAAAACTGTACATAGGCTCAGTCAGCAGCAGCAGCAACAGCAACAGCAATATTGGCACTGGATAGGGGCAGCGCAGTCAAAAGTGCGTGCAGCGCACTGCAAACGCAAACGCAAAAGCAAAAGCAAAACGACGCCGGCGTCGCAGCTAACGTCAATAAGTTGGCGGCCATGCCAAAATATGCATGTATGTATGTATGTATAACGCAATACCATCGTGCATACACGCATATAATGGCCTGCATTGGTGTGTGCGCAGCAACGCACAAAGCTTTTTCTTATTGGATTTCTCGTAGGCAGCATAGGCAGTGGCCGCAGCAGCAGCAGCAGCCACATAAGCGCCAACTCACACACACGCACAAACACATTTACGCACGCACAGCAGTGAATGCGAGTGTACGAGAGTGAGAGAGAGAGAGAGGGGGCCTCGCCAAAAAATGCTCTCGACGCTGCGCTGCCGCTGCCGCTGCCGCTGCTCCACGTGTTTGTTTGAATTGCGTAAACTTGCTGCGACTGCGACTGCGACGAACGAGCAACGAAGCCGACGCCGCGTTGCTTTTGTGTTTGGTTCTCGTTCTCGCTGCTGCTGCTGCTGCTATTTGTGTGCAGGCGGCAATAAAATGGCAGCGCTTCGCTTTACTTTATTTTTGTTTTTCTTATTTTGCTTTTTGCGCGCGCTTTGCTCTCTGAGCGACATGCGCGCTCTCAGCGTGGGGAAGTGTTGGCCGAAAAAGCTCAAGCTCTACGCATATTGTTGTTATTGCTATTGCCACTGCAAAATGAATGCGTATTGTTATGCTTTTTTATTTGTTGTTGTTGCTTGCTTGTGTGTGTTAGTGTGTCTGTTTTTGCTTTTGTTTTGCTATTGGAAGCGCAGGAGAAACGAGTTCTTTTTCTGCGCTCAACTGAAACGAGTGGCTTTAGCAAAGACAATGCTTTGTCTCTTTGAGTGCTTTTTAAGTGTAAACGGGATCATTTTGGTTTTGTCTGGTTAATAATCAACTTTTAATTAATAATAAAAGCACACATTTTTTTTTTTTTTTAAATTTTTGAGGTTTTTGTCGTAAAAATACTGAGACAATTACATGTTGATTACGTATTGGAGAACTTGATATATTTCTGGGAACTGCAATAGAATAGAAATCACATGTGAATGAATAGAAAAGGATATTAAAGGACACTGTAATTTCTAAAGATTTCCCTTTGATCTCGAAACAAAGCCATTATATTTGGATTGTAAGAGTTTCTTAAGTTTCTAAAAGTAATAACCCCGCAAATCATGCGAATTTTGAATATGTATGTTAGAATATAATGAGAACAAAATAAAAATGTGTGAAAAAAGGCAGCAAAAGTTGCAAATTCAAAAAATTAAAATAAAAATGTAAGTTACAAGAAATCTCGTTATTTTCAATTAAAAATGAATTCTAATAGAAAAATCAACGTAAAACATGCGAATATCGAATGTAAATATAAGAATAAATTATACATGCTGAGATTAAAATTTAAAGCAACCAAAAAAATAGCTGAAAATTAAAAAAAAAAATTCAAAACACAAAAAATCAAGTGATTTTTAATAAAATTTTTTTTTTTTATATTTTGTATATTTCCAAATTGTTTTTTCTACATAATTTCTAGCTTTAGTATCATAATGTGTTTTTCTAATTAAAATTGCCCTAATTTTTTGTTTCTCAATTTTGTTATGTGTCAAAATTCTTATAGGAAATCAAAAAAAAATCGAGTTTTTTCATAAAAACTTGTTAAGTTAGAAATTTCAAATAAAACTCGATTGCATCCTTCGAAGTCCTTAAGAAGTACACCTGGTCAGCTGATATAATCAGAGTTCAGTTACCCCCGCTCCCCTGCTGAGGCCAAAATGAAAAAAGCAAGTTTCTATTTTTGAGGCATGTCATTTACCCACGAGCATTTTCCACATGAAGGACTTGCGAAAGGACTCATCGTAACAGGAGTTATTAGCTCATGCGACTTATGCAATTGCCTGCACATGGAGAGAGAGAGAGAGAGAGAGAGAGAGCGCAAGAGCAATTGCAGAGAGTGTGAGCCGAAAAGTAACCCCAAAAATAATGTTGAGAGGTCCTGCAAACAAGCAACGAAGCAAGGAAGGTGGGAGGGGGCAAAGGGGAAGGGGCGGCATTGCATACACACAAAACATGCAAAGTTGCAGCAATGACATCATAGTTTAAGTCCCTCAATTGAATCCTTTCTCAACAGCTTGTAAAGCTCAATTAAATCAAGAAACTTTCTATTCACTTATTTTAATAACTGTCTTTGTCCTGTTTGCTGTATTCACTCAAAAATATCCAATTTGAACAGTGCAAGGCGTGCATTCCAATTGGATTTAAAGCGCAAAAAACATTGCACAGCCGCTGCGCAAGTGGTTGCCAGCGTGTAAGAGCGAGAGAGCAGGCGTTAGGCAAAGAGAGCGCACGGCAAAGTCCAATAAGAGAGCACTCAGTCGCTCGCTCGCGCGCTCGCAAACTCTCTCGCACACCAATGCAAATTCTGCATTTGCAACGCAAAGCGAAGCAGAGTCCGCAAACAAAGTCAAAAACAAAAGCACACGTACACACACAGAGAGAGATTCGCAGCGGGCAGCGACTGAGACGCCAGGCCCCAAAATAACGCCAGCAGAATTCAACATTGAAAACTTGTTTTCGCTTCAAAAGCTAACAAGAGAGCGCTTACGCTCTCAGCGCGAGTGTGTGTGAGTGTGTGCGTGTTTTTTTTCGCTGCGCTTTGCTGCGTTCGGCTGCGTTTTACTCTTACTCTTACTCTCTTGGAGCTGTTGCGCTGCTGCTGCTACTGCTGCTCTTGTTGTTTGCTGCTGCTGCTGCTGCTGGTGGTGGCTCTGCCGCTGTATGTGTGTGCGTCTGGCTGTGTGTATGCGTGCATTTTGTAAGCTTGTGTGCGTCGTCCGCCGCCGCCTGCCTGGTTGATAGGCCATAAACGCAATTTTTGAATTTCATGCTCGTCTATTCGGCGCTAGGTTTCGGTGGTGCGCAGCTCGCAGCAGCAGCGTTCGTTGTGTGCATTTCTCGTCTCGTCTAACATTTCCCCACAACGGCAACGGCAACAGCAACAGAAGCTGTCCAAAAAAAAAAACACAAAATTATAACGAAATAGAAAACCAACAAAATTATTAATTCTTAAATTAAACAAATTAAATTATTTCGAACAACAACAACGACAACAACCAGCAATCAACAGAAGAACGGCAAACGGAAATGCATAAAAAACACAAATACAAATTCATTTGATAAAAATTGCAATTGAGTGCAAAACAAAGTTTTTAAGCAGCCACTAAAAAAGCGCAAAAATTCAATCAAACTGCTTTTAATTTATTATTTAAATTTAGTTTATGGTTTTTTTGGATAAGCCAAAAAAAGTAATATTATACAAAAAAAAATAAAAAACACGTTCAAGGCCGGCAAACAAATACGAAAACAATTTGACGGCAAACACATGAGAGTCTGTGTGTCGCAGTGTGTGTGTGTGTGAGTGTGTGTACATATGACAAGTGATTGAAGGTAAATTCATTGTTTATTGTTATTAATCAATGCAAATCTAAATGTATTGATAAATAAATCTATCAAAAATAACTACAGTGATGTGAAAAATTTCAATAATAAACGCAAATAAATTCACATGTGCATTAAAAAAATGTAAAATGCTAAAAAATAAAAATTAAATGCAATTAATTAATAAATTAAAAAGGCATAAAACCAATTAAAAATGTTTAAATTAACTTGGTTAATAATATAAAACATTTCTAAAAGCATGATTAAGTTCAAGTAAAATTATTATATAGTTTTTTGTGCAATTTATGCATTATGTATCTGACAGATACTTTTCAAATATTTTCACTTTACTGTGCCTGATTTAAGAACAGAACAAAAGTGTCCCGAATTTGATATCTTCAACTTTTTCAACTCGTTTATTAACTCAGTTCCGGGACAATCCATACAAATGCAATTTGTTAGCGTATCCGTATCTATGTCCTGAATGTGCGTATGTGTATGTGTGTGTGTGTGTGTGTGTGTGTGTGTATGTGGTACTTGGTAAATGGGGTTGCTGCAACTGAAACTGGAAAACTCAAATTTGAAGCACGAAACTTTTATGCAGAACATGAAAACGTCTGCATTTGTAATCAAGCAACAACAATGCCAACAGCAACTACAACATCTATAAAAACAACAAACAAAATACAACCACCCTTTCCGCTCCGCTCCGCCCCAAAAGCAAAAACTCAAGCAAAATTTCCAGCTGAACTCAAAATTCGAGCCCCTTTTTTCATCACGTGAATATGTATTAGTGCTTATGTGTGTGTGTGTGTGTGTGTAAATGCAACTTGTAAAATGCATAAGTCTGGTTTTAATTTAATAAAAAGAGATTAGAACATATGTACTTGGTATATTACAATCGATATACCCTTTAGAGACACTTGTTTGCTATGAATGTGAAAGAAATTTTGACATAACTATTTTAAAAATATTTAAATATTTTTTTATAAGTCAAATTTAAAGTTGCAAAATCAGCAAAATGCATAACAATCCAAATAATATAAAGAAAATTTTAAGAAAATAAACTGAAAAAAATGTCTTGCTAAAGTGACTCTTATCTCATTTATGAAATTAACTTGCAACTTAAAAGGCTTAAAAGGATTTTTCGTATGAGCACATAATTTTCAGTCGATCTAATGGCAAAAGAAAGACATAGAAAATCGTTCCACATGAGTTCGACAATTGATTCCAATAAGAAAATCGTTCCTACTCATATCTCAAAAAATAGTTTTTCTCTAATGCTGAAATTTGGTATTTAGACTCCCAGAATTCTTATAAGCATATAACTGAATCAGAATTAGAGATAAGATCCAAGTAGTTTAATTCTAAGCTTATTTATGTATTCGATGGCAGCTGTTTAATATTTTTTCACATGCGCGATAAGCATTGACAGTTTCTTGATGCTACGCACATGTTAAAGTGCCTCGTGTGCTGCGTGTGTACGAATTCAAAAATACAAAAAACAAATCTAAGCAAGATTATGAAAATTGTTAAAAAAAAAAACCTAAAAAAAATACTTGACTGGGGATGCAATGCTTAAGCAATGCTTTAAGATTTCAGATTGAATAAAACTCAGAACGCGACACAATTCATATGCTGATAATATTTTGACATTATTTCGCTTATGAATGAAATTTCTATTGGCGAATCTGACTAATTTCTATGAAAATAATCAAAGTTATCTGAAATTTTATTATTACTTATTTCAAATATTTTATATTACTCATTGCGAAGATTTTTATCAAGGACATATATATTATAAACCAAACCACATACAATATATGTATTTAAAAAGACTTGCAAATGAAAAGAAATATAAAAATTAAATAAAATTCTTTGAAATAAAATAATAACTCAATAAATAAAATGAATTCATACAACTTTTCCAAAAATTCTACTTCTACATAATTTATATTCATTTAGTATAAAAATATTAAATTTACTGTTTTTTTGTATTTTCAGGCCCAAATGTCACTGTGAAAATGTCTCAACAAACTAATCACGACAACAAAAACCAAAACAATCGACAGAAGAATCGGCACATGCAACAAAATGCAAATTTTGAACATTTAACTAACTAAAAACAACTAAAATAATAATTTTTATTATGTTCGAAAGTAAAACTAAAAAAACAAAAATGAACTGATTAAGAAACTTTTGTAAATGCAAAAGCTACGTAAAAATTCAAATTGGCAAAAATAATTTTGGGCTAAAATTTCAAAACAGATATTGAAAACAAAAAAAAATATAACTAAAAAAACTATTTTGGCAAGCTGCGTGCAAAACAAAAATAACAATTAAGAAATTAAAATTTTAAATTAAATTCAAATTATTTGGCTAATTGAGAAAATCGAAGGCAACCTACACACATAAAAAGAAAGAAAATCAACAGCAACAAAAGGAAAATAACCAATTAAATGTAACATTTAATTAAAACCCTAAAACAACAACAACAAATAGCAAAAATCAGCTAAGTAAAAAACGGCGAAAACCGCAAAAATTTAAGACAACAACAAAATTAGAAAACTCTTCAAAATTATTGGTTCGGACATAACGCAATACTAAACACAGCAACACAACAACAACAACAGCAACAACAACAATAAGCAGCCACAACAACAACAACAACAACTACAGTAACAACAACAACAACAACAAGCAGCAGCAGAACGTGTGTGTTAGTTTGCATAAAAATTTCGTTTCGATAAAAATATACAAAGAAAAATTATTGAAAAACTAAAAAACCCAAACAAACAATTGAATTAAAAAATATGTATAATATTTATATTCGTATTTAAATAAAAATAACTATTGCTTAAAATTAAATAAGCAAATATTTGGTAAACATTTTGAACTGTATAAAAAAGAAAACATAAAAACGAAATTATTGAAAATTTCAAAAAACTTTTTGGCATAAGTGCAGTGCAAAATAAAATCGCATGTAACTAATTTTATAGAGAAAAGAAGAACGCAGAAATTTGTAAACATTTTTTACAATTAAACGTTAAGGAGCTTTTGGATTAACGCGAAAATTTGCAATTGGATTTTAAGGTGAGTTTTGTTTTTCTCATATGTACATATATATAATTAATTAAGCTCTCTTAAAATTAGACATATTCAGGTGTGTTCTACAAATGTCTAGAGTTTTTGAAGAGAATTGCCCTTAAAAAACATTCATTCGAAATGTCGGAGTTCCTTAAATGATAGAGATCGAAGTAAAAAAAATCGGCTGCCTCAAATGTACTTCCAGTTTCAGCAAAATTTGAATGCTTAGAAATATTTTATATAACTAAAATATTCATTAACAATTTATTTTATGCATTTTGATTCAATTAAAAAATAATTTAATTCAATACAATAAATATTACATTTTGTCAAATCTGTCAACAATTTTTTTTAGAAATTTTAAAGCAATGCTTTCAATCGCTTTGAAATGCGCTGTTAAGCTTTGTAGAACACATCTAATTAATATTATAAATGAATATTTTGTTATACTCGAGTCTAACCTCATTTCATCGGTTATTAACTGTATTTAACGAAAGTTTACAGTAAATTGAGTAAGATTTGCTGACATTCTAAGCTGCAGATAACTTAACTCTATTGTATTTGGAATGTCTGGCAACCCTGTGGTTGCAATAACATAACCTCAACAATTTTTTTTTAATATTTATGCGCATTTTCACTATTTCAACTTGCCGTTCTTCCTCTTCCCATTACGCACTATCAATTTCCCCACACCACGCCCGTTTGCTAAACTTTTGTCACAGTTAGTTAAAGCGAACTTTTCGAAAGTTGTTCATAGTGTTGTTGTTGTTGCACAGCTTTGCAAACATTTGCAGTTACATACGCACATACGCACATAATATGTAATTGTAATTATAATTACATTTACTGGTAATTATAATTTATGCAAAAAAAAAAAAAACGAAGACGACTTGATAAATGAGTTTTTATTTTCTACGCACTTTTGTTTATGATTTATGAGAGTCAACGTTGCATATTAATAACAATTAGGAGTAAAGTGAACAAAAAAGCAAAACTTACTCACACACACACACATACACATATGTACACATATAGGAAACAAAAACATTTTTTCTTTCTTTGCATAAATTAAGCTTTTCTTATGCTGCTGCTATGGCTGCTGCTTGCGTCGCAGCCGCCGTCGCAGTCGCTGCCGCTGTCGTCACTGACACGCAACCCTCTCGCGGCATTGACGTCTCTGCTGGCGTTGCTTTACTCTCTGCTGGCGTTGCTGCCACTTTGACCTACTTTAAGCGCAGCGCGTTCCAAATTTTTTCATGCGTTGTGTGTACTTATTTTTCCTCCTCTGTCCCACTCGCCCTTTTTGCCTTTGCTATCGCTGTCTCGCTTACGCACTTTATTGTGCGCTGCGTGCGCTTAAATGTAGTTGTTGTTTTTGCTGGGTCTTCCGCATTTAATTAAATGCAACAACAGCAACAACAACAACCAGAATTTGGTAATTTTTAACATTTACTTTGGCCTCTCACCTTACTTTGCTTACGCTCTCCCTCTCGCTCCCCCTTTTTACTACTCTCTGCATTTGCACAATCGTTAAGTTTCCTAGAATACACTAAAGAAAGCTGCCCAACCCCACCTACTCTATTTGTCCCACTCTCTCTCTCTCACTCGCCCGTACGCATTGTGCGTCGCAGACTGCGCGGCTTTGAGACTGACGCAACTTTGCGTCGCGCTGTCGACGTCGTTTGCAGTTGCGCAAAGTGCGTCGCAGTTGCTGCGCCTATGCAGTTGCTCCCCCTTCCCACCCATTCCATGTTTCGTGTTCTGCTTATGCGTCTTCATCTGTTCCTTCCTCTACTTCGCTTGCTGCTGCTTTAATAATTGTGGCATTTTATGACTTGCCACTGCAGTCGCTTGAATTTTAATGTGACGACGGCTACCAAGAAATGCGATCCAAAAGACGAAAACGAAAACAAAACACGCCAATTGTTGTTATTACAGTTGTCCAACTCTTGACAGAGTGAGAAGAGTGGAGAGTGGAAAGAGCAATTGAGTCTTAATTGGCCGCTGCGTATGCACTTTTAATAATATCCCAAAAGCATAAACTTTTCTTATATTATTATTGCTTTTGCAATAGGAGTCAGTTGTTTGTATTTAATTTTCCTGACAACTCTGCATTTTGTTTTATGTGTTTGATTTGAAAAATGTAAACAAATAATGCATAATTAATAGTTACAAGCAGATAAAGAGAACACTCAAGCAGTGCTTCTCTCTTCACTCAAAATGGCAGCCAGCACACAGTGCAAATGTCTGTCTTTCCCCCTCCCACCTACTATTGCAGATAAACCAAACGAAGTCGACAAAGAGACTCAAAGCACCAATGAATAACGACGCCCATTAAATGCGTTTTCTATTTGTGCAAACACATACACTTACATATGTGTGTGTGTGTGTGTGTGCGTGAGTAACGAATGCATGCAAAAGTTTTGCCATTGCGTGAGAGTTGTGAGTGCGAAATGACTGAGTGAGTGAGTGAGTGCGTGCGTTAGTATATGTGTGCGTTTGTGTTTTTGCTTTTGCTATTGCGAAGTGGAGCAAAAGGCAACGAGCAACTGGCAACCCAGCAATTAGCAGCTGGGGAATAAAAAGCTACATACAATAGTTTGGCAAAGCATTGCACATAGGCTTTGCCATATCTACGAAATAACAGTGTGTACACACCACACACAAAAGTACTCTCTCGCACACACACACACAGACACACCTACACGCAGCTCACAGATAGCAACCATCATTTGTATGTATGCATGTAGGTTTAGGCCTAGGCAATATGGCCAACCCAACTGGCCAGCAACTTATTTAAGTGCTACAAACAACAACAACAAGTAAAACAAATATACAATGAGTGACACTGACAGGTTTTCACTGTAGTTAAATAATATTTTAAGAAAATATTTATTAACTGTCGCTTTTTTTATTTCTTCTGGATTTTTATAATGAAATTGTCTTGCGTTTTTGATAAGCTTAATTAGCACCACATAAAAGCACTGTAATCTAAAAACTAAAAAAAAAATATAGCTAAATGCAATAATAATGTTAAGTTTGTGCGTGTTTCGTTTTTTATAGGCCATAAAATTGCGTGTAAATTATTTAAAATGTCTATGTATATAACAATATATAGTGTTAACTTGAAAAACGTTGATATATGCAATAAAAATTAGTTGGAGAAATTCAGGAGATATAAGAAATTTGGAAAATTGGAATTAAAGAATACACAGGTTTTCACTTTCGACAAGATTTTTCAGAAATGAAACTTTAAACTGTTTTTATTTGATTTCTGCTAAGTTTTAAGGATTTATTTTACTCTGAATTGGTGAAAAAAAGTTCTAAAAAGTAAGAAAATAATAATTGTTAAATACTTAGCCTGAAAGCAATATTCAAAAATGTATTTATATAAATGCTCTAAAATAACAAGTAAAAATTAAGAAATTGCTTTAAAATATAAAAATGTATATATAAGTCTTAACTGACAGATATCTGATATTACATTATCTTTATTTTTTGCTGAATTGTTGACTTATTTAATGATTTTAAAAAGTATAAAGCAAGGATCAGTGCTATATATTTTTTAATTTCTGTAAATTGTTCTTGCTTATATGGAAAATGCTTTCATCATAAAAATATGTTCAACTAAATTGTCAATTTGCAGCAATTACAACACAAAAAATTGTAGAAAATGAGCTGATAATATAAATTTATATTGAATATGAATACACACACACCCACAGACACACACTTAGGCACAAGGCCAGCCATAGGCCTACTATGTATAAGCATAATACAAAAAGCGAACTATTTACATACACTTGTCAGCCCATATACATATACATTCCTTTGCATGTGTGTGTGTGTCTGACTGTGCAGCGCGAAAAAAAATGTGTACGCATTTTTTCTGGGTTTTCGTTTATTTGTAGATTGTGTCAGAGTCGCATCTAAATTATTGCGGCCTACAATTGGCTGAAAGTGCGTGCGACGGGGTCGCGGGGAGTGGGGAGGGGGGAGGGGGCAAACAGTGGCCGCTACGCTCTATCGCCAACGCCTGCACAGCAACGAACAAAAAATAATAATAATAAAAAAATACACCACAGCAGCGATAGAAAAAACCTTGAGCTCGCACAACATAATTAAAAATGTGCGTAGACACACACACACACATGCACACGCACGCACAAAGCTTTTTTTTATAAATGACATTCACGCGCAACAAATACATATACCAACAAAAAGCAACAACTACGACCGCAATGGGCAACTAAAAAAAGCTCAACTGCAAATACAACAATGCGTATGCCCTACAACAACAACAACAGCAGCGAACAAATCTAAAAATGGCTTCGCACAGCAACAACAACAGCACAGCAAACCATAGGCCTAAATACGTAAAACTATTTGCCGCTCGCTAATGCTCTCAAATGCAAAAGCTGCTTGCTCACACGCGCTCTCTCTCTCTCTCTCCTACTTACGCTCACGCACTTTGCGCAAGCTTTGCGCACAAAAGCTTTTTTGCAGTTCGCAGTCGGAGATCGCCATGCGGTTTTGTAGTGTAGATCAGTTCTTTGGCTGTGTAAAAACTCAACGAAAGATGATGTGGGGAAAGTGAGGGGAAATTGTATGAAGTAGAACTTGAGGATATTAATAAGAAAAGATGCTAATTAATTGAAATTTGAATTAAAGTAACTAAATATATTACAAAATAAACTTTTCAATTGAATATTACAATTTTACTGTATGAGCAACATTTTTACGTTAAGAATTTCCCCCGAAAATCTGTTCAAGCGGAAGAAACATGTTTATTTAATTGCAGCAGCCCCTTTTTTGTTGTAGCTCCCCCAATTTGTTTTTAATAACACCTAATTAAGTCAAGCTCAAGATACGTATGTTAAACACACACTCGACAAGCACAAAAAAAATTGACTTCTTTCCAGTTCTTATGCTGCTGCTATTCTCCTTCTTCCACTTCTTGTTTGCTTGTAAATTGGCCCAATCTGGTAGCGCCGGCGTCGCCACTTGAATCCATTGTGTGTGTCACATGAGATTCTCCATATACATATACATATTTATTTTTTCTCCTTCTTTATTTTTGATTTTTAACGAGTATTCGGCTTTATTCCGTTTGATTTCTTCCTTGCCTCTCACCCACTCTCTAGCTTTCGCTCTTTCTCTCTCTTTTCTAACCCCTTTGGAGGCAAGTGAAGCAAAGACGTTTGGAGTGCACTCGTCGCAGTTATGCGAACAGAAGTGGAAACAAAAAGCACAAAGAAATTGTTAAGGAAATTAAAAAGCATAAAAACAACAGCAACAGCTTCCGTTAAAACAAAGAGCAGAGAATGAGACCAAATAAAAAAGCAAAAATAAAAGTAGAAGAAAAAAAACAACAAAAAAACGGGGTACCAAAAACACGCAACTCGCTGCAGCATTTACCGTTAGCAGCGGGTGGGGTAACACTGGTTAATTGCTGGGTTGCCAACGCTACCCAAAAGTAGATCCCATACTTGATTTTGATCGGAAAAGCCTCATTTCAGCACAATTGGGAAGTAAGAAACCACTTTAAGATTTAATATTCAGCTATAGATATCCGGAAAATAAGAAAATTGTTTGTAGAAATCTACGTTAGGATATAAATAATAAGTGGTAATTTTAATTTACAATTATAATATCGACGACATGAGGTGTTGGCATTGTTTATATCGATTAAACTTTGTTCATTTATATCTATTGGAAGTTTTTATTGAAAAGATTTTATATGACAGTGACTTAAGATAATAGACATTAAGCTTATCTCTTTGTTAAAGACCAGTCGTTGACTTAAGATTAAAGGCGTAATGGTTTTTAATTAGATTCTAAAATATCTCACATCACCCTTAGTTATTAATTGTATTAAAGAGGTACTTTATAGTATTGTATAAATGCTTAACTTGTCATGCTTTACTTTCTAGTGCTGTATAGCTATTAAATAAGGATAAATGTTTTACTCCCTCATCTTCTCACATTCTTAAGATGTATGTGCAACTACTCCACTGATCTCTCTTTAAAAGTCCTTTCTATCCTTTGTTTACTTTGGATCATTTCTTTCCTTTTATTTCCCTATCTCTGTATTTCCAATTCTAGTGAAATAAGATCCTATTACTCTAAGTCCTTATCACTCTTTTACTTTTTAGTCTCATATCACATCATTCCTGTTTAAGCTTGTGGTTTTTCTCTCTTTATAAACCCAATGAAATAAATAAAAAAAAGCCCGCATATCGACTCCAGTTTTTCTTTTTTTATTTACTTATGTTTTTTTTATGCTGCGCTTCTAATGAACTCACCAAAAAGTGCCCACTTCCCCTATTCCTCCCCCCCCTCCCCCAAGTGTGGCACTTGCAACAACGTCAAAGTGAAGCTTCGTTGCCGTGACTGCATTTGAATTTGGTAATTAGAGTGGGTAACTAGGTGGCTGTCTATCAGCCGGTCAGCCATGTGTGCAGTTAACCCTTGCCCCCTCTCTGCCCTTCCCCCTTTACAGTTACCTGCCCCCCCGCCTCAGTACATTCTCTTGGTTGCGATGTTGAGTGCACTTCAAAGTAGCAATTCAATTTCATGGTTACCAAGTTGTTGTATGTCTCATTTTTCTAGCTGTATTTCTTCTTTTTTTTTGTTTATTTTCGGCTGGTTTTGTAAATCACGGCAATAAAATGCACGTGAGTGCAGGCCAGGCCAAGTTGTCGTTGTTTAATGGGCTCATTCACACTGCGCAAAGGGTCAAAACTGCATTTTAATTGGATCAGCAACTTGTACAATGAACACACATACTATATACAGTAGAACTTTCTTATACTGAATAATAATAATTACTAGATACTTTATTTTACAGAAAGAATATTATTTCTTTTAAATTTTTCATTTTTAATACAAAATGTTTTGAAAGATATATCACATAAAACATTTGTACATTATTTTTGATAATATTGATTCTAGAATTACTCACTTTATTGCAATGAAACTTAATTATACAAAAATTATGATGTTATTAAATATTTTTAATATTAAATATTCTGTTTAAACAATCAATTGACGTATTTAAATGTACAAATATAGTATTATTAAAATGATTAAATATAAAATATAAAGTTTATGACTTGAATAAACTAAAGCATTATTTTTCTTTGAATTTTCGCGGAATTTTAAAACCACATACAGTTCTAAGATATGCAGCACAAAAATTATTATTTGTTTATATCAAATTTAAATGGTTCTATAATAGGTTTTATTATAAAGGATCTTTTAATAGGAAATTAAAATAAAATTATTATATTATGGAGAAATTTGCATTGCATACAATGTGTTCGCTATCTGGAAGCTCGACTGTCAATCTATATGTAGTTGTTACTGAAGTATCTGCAGTCTCATTATCTCAATCGGTTGATCATCGCAGTGTGTAAATGAGACACCTTGCACCAGGTTAGACAATAGATGACTTGGAACTCAACCACGCATAACGTGGCCTGAGAAAATGCATAAATTTTCAAACATTTCGTAAGACTCCACCATCAATTGTTCCCTTCCCCTTTCTCATTCTCATTTCCACTGTACTTTCTGAATGCACTCGCGGTTAAGTGTGACTTACAAACCGAAATTAGGCAACGAAGCGTAAGAAGCAAACACGTTGCCAACTTGGCTTTGACTTTTGAGTCAACAGAGCGCAAAGTGGCTCGGGAGAAAGAAGAAGAAAGGTGAAGGTGGTACTGTGGCATGAAGATGCGTTAACTGCACACTTGATTTCCACAGGTTTTCAGAGGTGCAATGGTCTGTCAAACGTCAAGCCTTAAGGGCTTTAACACTAAGCCATCTCCTTATTTTAGAGGTGCAATCAATGGAAGCTAGAAATGCGGAAGTTAGATATAAAGGAACTGTCCTTACTACTTTTAATTCAAGCAGCTTGCTCTCAACATATCAATAAAGCTTATTCAGCAGCTTAAAATGTTGCTTTGCTTAGTTTGGAAAAAAGTATTAATATGTCTTATCAAAGATTTTATTTTACTACAATTGTTTGCTAGTCTGAATATTTCTTAGTTCTAATAATGGAACAAGATCTAAAGTTTACTAAATGAACTACACGGATAAAATAAATTCAAACAGATTCTATTTTTGAAATAAAGATTATTATGAAACTCAATGAATATATCTTAGTTTTCATATGAAATGAAATACGAGCTTAAAGCTTAAGCTTATTTAATTAATTGAGAGCTTTGGAAAAATTTTAATTGCTGGGAATCTTCTTATAAATTTTAATTGATCTCTGATTGATTGAGAGCTTTTAACCAAAGTTTACAAAGTGAGCTTTGAGAGTAAGTATTTTAAGTTCTTGAAAATCTACACTTTATGTGAGCACTTTTTTTGAAGTCCTTATTAAGTCTACATATGTTCTCTGTTTGCTCTTATTTGACATTCAATTTTAATTCTACTGCATGACTTTTCTAAAAATTTATATCAAAAAAATTAAAAGTAAAAAAACTTTTTTTTAATTGACTGAGTAATATATATTTATTGGAGTAAAATTATATTAATAAACCTTTCTTAACAAGAATAATAAATCGTAATAATAATAGAATATTTTTTTTATTTCCGAGATTAATTTGTGGCATTTCCTTTTTGCTTTTTTCAGGTAAGCAGACGCTTTTGTGGCCAACTACTTAATTAGGCGTTCTAACTGCACGTAAGTTGTTCTCGTTGTTCTCGTTGTTCTTGTGGCTATTTTTTTTTTCTATGTACTAAGGCTCAGAGCCTATGGCCAAATGGCATTTTAGCCATTTTCCGTTTACCATTTGCCTGTTTTGCTCCGATTTCTGACCATAAATTTCGCAATTAACGACAAATGTCACTTTGCCTTTGCGCCGGAGGCAGCAAGGGGGAAAGGAAAAAGGGGAAAGGAGAAAGGGGGGACAGCGACTGCAGACTGCAGGGACTTGCGCGTTAACCCT
This sequence comes from Drosophila innubila, assembly GCF_004354385.1. Taxonomy (NCBI): domain Eukaryota; kingdom Metazoa; phylum Arthropoda; class Insecta; order Diptera; family Drosophilidae; genus Drosophila; species Drosophila innubila. The sequence goes on along the minus strand of NW_022995372.1, from coordinate 4,707,096 downwards.
TTTTTGCCCCCAGTTTACTCGGTCGCCAGCTGAATGCTTTTAGTCCGGCCAACGAAGCGTAGCTGCACCCCCACCCCTCATCATCCCCTCCTCAGCGATATCCTCTTGCCATGCCACCCACTTACGGTCTGGTTCGTCCTGCAATTGCATTAAAAAGCATAAATTTACTTTAGCATTGGACGTTATAAAATCCATTTATGCACTTCACTTGCTGCTTCTTCTTCTTCTGGCTATTTCTCTTTTTTTTCTAGTATTTTTTTTTGCTTTTTTTTTGCTTTTTTTTTTACCAGCACTCGTTTTGGGTCCTGTGTCCATTGCATGCTGGTCAGACATTGTCCGGACTCGGGCCTGCAATCTACAATAATTTCTGATTTCTTTGCTGTCCCTTTTTGGTGTTGTTTTTGTTGTTGCCGGCTACAAAAAATGCCAATTTCTGCAGCTAGCAAAAAAAACAGCAGCAGCCCAAACAACAACAGCAACAACAACGAGTCTATGCAATTTTGTATGAAGCAGGATCAAAAAAAAACAGACACACAAAATTGTACCAAACGCCTATTGACGCCGCCACGCCCCCTTAGCTCCCTTGACGCCTTGTTGCCCTCTCTGTGTGTGTTGCGCTTTGTTTGCTTGCCTCCGTTTTACGTTGTGTTGATGATGATGAAGTTTAATTTAGACACGAGTCGAGTGGCAGGCAACAGCCGCAGCCGCAGCCGCAGTCGCAGTCGCAGTTGACGTCGACGTCGACTTCGCTGTCGCCTGCAGGCTGCGGCGCCCGCATGGCTGAGCCTCCTAAAATGTAAACCCCACTCAGCTGGCATTTTATTGCATGTCATGCCTCCTTGCACCCAACAACAACAACAACATATACAACAACATCTACAACAATTACAACAGCAACAACAAGTTAATTTCCATCTTTTTCCGCAAATGAACATTGAAATGACGAATAATTTAAATACTCTTTCCTAAACTTCTTTATATGCCCATGTAGAGCAGACAAAAGCTAGTTGATATGTTGCTAAATCAATCTATCCATTTTTGCAATCTAAAGTTTAGATATAGTGAGTCTAAACTAGAGATACAAAATAATTTCTTTCATTCTAAATCCTTATCTTATCTTTTTAGAGATACAAAATATTTTCTTTCATTCTAAATCTTCATCTTTTTGTGCATATAAGGCTACATATAAGTCTTTCCTATATACATATGTTTTCTTATGGTAGTATTGATTTTAATGCATTATTCTGAATTGAAATTTGGATTCTCTTCACAAAATATCCAACTCCTAAAAATATATTATAGTTATATTTTCCAAAAAATTTATTTTTCTTATAAGCGAATTTTTTAGATATTTGTTTTTGAAAACTCTTGAAATTATTCTTTATAGTCTCAAAACAGAAAAACATCTAAGGGGATCTTCATCTCCATATTCAATGCATTCTATTTTACTAATGTTAAATATTATATTTTTTTGCATTAAATATATAGTCATTTCCAGTACTTTTTGCTTAAAAGTAAAACAACCTGTTAAGTATAATCAGAAATAATCAGAATACCTGAAATATATTTTAAAGTAAAAACATTTACTACATTTTTATCGTATTTAAAAATAGTTTCAGATCTCTTAATTATGTTCAAAATTATTCCTTCATATTATAAATAGGCAAACTTAATTCTTATAAGCTTTCTAGCTTTTAATAGTAGCTTGAATAGGAATATTGCAATATAATAAATTGCTAACATGTTTCCTGAATTGTCTAGGCTTTAAAAAACTAAACTTCTATTTTTTTAGTTTTTTCTTCGGTTTTTTTTTTGTGGAGTGCATAGAATTTTCTTTATTGGCCAGTTAGTTTTTCCAGCTTGCAGTTGGTGCTTTTTATTTTTTTTGCGACTCTTTTCGCTATGCATATTTATCAGAATTCACTTTTTCTCATCGCAATTGTATGTTGTATGTTGTATGTTGTATGTTGTTCCATCTACTCTTATTCGTTGTGTGTCCATTTCCATTTCCGTTTTTGCTGTTGGCTAATATAATTTCGATATTTGGCTTTTATGTCGCTTCGTGTCGCCTAAAAGTTCATTTCCTTTTTTGATGGGGCGTGGTCAGAAATACTGCAGTACCGCCTCCCGCCTCCCGCCTTTATCCTTTTGCATTGCGACTGCAACGACAGCCAAACAATTTGCAAACTGCAGCAACAGCATAAAATAAACTAAAAAAAAATAAAAACGAGCAAAAATAAAAAAATAAAAAAACCTTTATTTTTGCATAGTTTCTATATTTTTTTCTGAGCACTTCCTGCGAAATTTCTGTCTGGGTTTTTTAAGCGCCGCGGGCCGCTTTTTGTTTGCTTTTGTAATTTGCTGTGCATGTCCGTGCATGTGTGTGCATGTGTGTTTTTGTTTGCATGCGCTTTTCTGCAGAATTTTCGCCAATATTCCATTAATACTTTGACGTTAGCTTTTTTTTCCATTTTTTTGCCTCTTTATTTTTATTGTTTGTTTGGGCAGCTTTTGATAAATAAATTTGATGATAAAGTGCAATGCAGAATTTTTTTTTTTTTGCTCTTGTTTTCTGAAACTGCCCGCCTGCCTGTTAGCTATGCAGTATAAATAAATCATCAATGCATTGGGGGATTTATTTGTATAGCGAGTTTCGGGTTTGTTTTCAATTTATGGAAGGTCCCCCTTTATCTGAATTTTCTCCTCTTTGCTCCTACTTCCAACGAAACAAATTTGTTATCAATCGGAATCGGAAATGTATGTGTCATGTTTTATTTTTCAAACAATATTGGGAAAATATTTTCTAATTTAAGTAAAAACTCGTTATCCATTAAAAGCATTGAAATGGTGTTGGATGATCAAACAGCAGCTAGTGAAACGTTTAAGAATGAGAAGGCAGGTGGTATTTTTAAAGAAAAAGAAAAAAGGTATTATAAAACGAGTTCAAAAATCGATTTATACAATAATAAGACTAATTGCACCCAGAGACTGAAAGAGAATAGTCGATTCAACCGTTTACGAATATAATGTAAAGAAGAGGTGATAGAATCGTGAGCATAGGATATAAGCAAAAGTATTAAAGCATAACTGAAAGCTCTTTCGAGAGACAGAGATTATTTTCGTTGCCTTAATCTGTTGAAACGTTAACGGATGAGATGTAAAGAAAAATAAGAGAATGTTAGCTTTGAATGATGGAAATAGAATACTAATAAATAGCTAACTAAATGCATCAAGGAGATCTTACTTAATACGACTCTAAGTAAAAGTTAAGCCATATTAATGGCTGGCTAATTTGAAGAGCAGACTGAACTCTTTTTATGTGGTTGAACCTTAAAGTTTATTGCATTCCTCTTGCACTCGACGCTCAATCAGAAGCGCAATCACGACTGACCAATGTCAAATAGCAATTTCTGCACTTTAGCCGTTCTTTCTTCCCCCGCCTTCAAATGGCCATGCCCACAGCAAGAAGTTGTAGCAATTGCCGCCCCTTTACCACGACCAGGCAATGCAGCAAATCACACAAATTAACTAGACAAAACTGCCGCAGGATGCCACACAAATTCTAATGAAAAATACGTCAAGCAAGGAAAAAAAAAACCCCTCTATTACTTCCCAATGCAGGGTGGAAGAGGCGGAGCGGGAGGGGTAGTGGGAGGTACGTCTATCTGCAATAAATGCGATAAATTGCTCAAGTGCAGAAAACCGAGTTTGCCACAAGCCGAAAGCAAAATGCAGGCAAATTATGGCCCAGGCCAGCAAAACAAAGTCATTGTCTGCTAACATAGTAGTAGTAGTAGTAAATAGTAGTAGAATAGTAGTAGTAGTTGTAAAAAAAAATAGTAGCTTGTAGTAGATAGAGACAGACGCTTGGGCCAAATGAATTTTCACTCATTTCCTTATCGTCTGTGATTTCCTTGCCAGACAGCGACACACACACACACACACACACATACACACACACACACAACATGCTGACAATTTTAAATGAATTTTCTATGCAGGCAGCTATCTAGTGAGCTGCTCCTGCCACAGATCTCCCGACGCCCCCAACTCCATAACGTCTGTCGCATTGTCTACACACACACACACACACACGCACACATAGAGAGACAGAAATGCAGTTTGTGTTGGGCTGAAAGTTTTTTGCGCTTTGCAAAAGGCAAAAAATCAATGAAAATGTGGCAGCAACAGCAGCAGAGGGTTGGACCTGCACAAAGTCATTATCATCATGCTGATGGCGATGATGATGATGATGATGATGAGGCAGCATCAACGTTTTGGCTTGTCATCATTATGAAACACAACAACCCTCAGACTGCAGCAAGGCATGACAGCGGGGGTGGTGGGGGGCAGAAGGGGGAGGCGACAGCTGACTGCACAACCCCCAAAAAAATATAAAAACTGCAGAGCCAAAACATTTGCCTGGCCAACAAAACTCAACCCCCAAAACAGCAACACCTCCACACACAAACACACGCACAGAAGAAGAATGAAAGAGAGAGAGAGAGGGAGGAGAGAGGGAGCAAGGAACAAAAAAGAAACAGCAGAAACTTTCACTTTTTGCATGTGAGGTGCGACGTCGCGTCATGCGGCATTTCGCATAGTGCAATGCCCCGAAAAGCAGACAACACATATGAGAGACAGACAGAGAAAGAGTGAGAGACTGAGTGCAAGGGAGAGGGAGATAGACAGAGAAGAGAAAGCAGCGCAAGCACATTATGTGTAGTTGTTGCAATTATTTCATAATACTTATTTCCATTTGCAAAGTGCAGCAAAAACTATAGCATACTTTGTGGCGCTCACTTGCCATAGGGTTGCAAATTGCAGCCAAAAACTTAGCTAGAAAAGAGGGAGAGAAGAGCAAGCATAGAGCCAGAAAAAGGGGAGTGGGCAGGGGAAGAGAGAAAGAGCGAGAGAGTGAAGAGAGTGCAGAGCTGGGATGAAAACTTTTGCACTTCATGTACTTCATGGAAGGAACGGAAATGCTAACGCTTGGAAAAACTTTGCCACAGCTGTGTCGGAGTGTGTGTGTGTGTGTGTGTATTGGTGTTGCTGCTATTGGGGGTTGCATGCTACGTGCACGAGTGTAGATAAAAATATTTTAATTTATTTTACTTTCGACTGCAGTAAAACGGCAGCAACTTTTAACCCCTTCAGCCGCAACTCTCTCCTTGCCACACCATCTCTTCTTCTTCTTCTGCTTCTCTCATTGGGCTCTGCATTCTGTCTGCACGGGCATTGCATATGGAGCTAGTCTGCATATGTGAATATGTTGTCGCTGTGCATACCCTGCAAAGTTTCGAAGGCTTAAAAAAGGCATTTCAACTTCAAGCTTTTAATAACAGCGCCAAAGCAACCCAAAAGTAATTGTTGAGGTTCCTAAAAACAAGCAGGCATTGCTTTCAAATGTTAAAAAAATTGTTGAGGAATTTTACAAAATGAAATAATTATTGAATTTAACTAATTTAATTTTTAATTTGAATAAAAATGCATAAAATCGATTTTTTTTTAAATTTTGTAAATAATATAAAATATTTCGATAAGCCGATTTTTTTGACTTCGAAAATGTGTTCGAAAAAAACTAAATCTTTTGACTTCGAAAATGTGTTCGAAAAAAACTAAATCTCTAACATTTGAAGAGCGCCGACATTTTGAACTGTTGTTTTTAAAAGCAATTCTCTTCAAAAACTCTAGAGATTTCAGGAACACACTTGTATACCTATGTTTAAAAGATTTATTTATTCTTTATTCTTTCAAATAATTAAATAATAAACAAAAATGCAACGTTTCAAGCTTATCTCAAGTATGCATAATTTTAATAGCCTTGCTGCAGGGTATCTATTATTCGTTCATGTCCCATTTTAACTAATCTTTTAGTTGCATTTTCGCCTGCAGCTCGCAAAACGAAACGAATTCCCCAACGAAGCATTTTAAGTCTCGACACTTTTTGCATGTTTGTTTTCTGCTTTTGCAGTCATTTTATTTATCTTTGATAAAAGGTTTTAGTTTTAGCGTCTATCATGTGCATATAAATGTATGTGTGTGTGTGTGTGTGTGTGTGTGTGTGTGTGTGTGTGTGTGTGTGTGACTACCATCAATAGTGGCTTAGGTTAAAAGGTTTTTCGTTTAAGGGATTTCCAGACGAAAACCGCTTAAAAAACGTTGTTGATGGAACAGAAATTTAAGCTGACAGTTAGAAAATAAAATAGAAATGAAAGCACGAGATTTGGGGCTATATATTTAATTAAAATAGTTTTTCAATTAATTTAATTATTTTGATAAAACTGAATTGTTAGCTTGTTATTATTGATTGCTGAGTAAATACACATTTCTAGAAACCTTTCTTAATATTTCTCTGCATAACTTTTCATAAAACAACTAAAATTATACTTATTATTATATTGCGTGCTAAGCAAATACGCTTAGAAATCTGGCAATTAATTATTATTTCTATGCATAACTTTTTACACAAAACTTTTTGAATGAAACAATGAATTTTTGCATTTTATATTATTCTGCTACTTTTTCTTATTCAATAAATAAATTATTAATAAATAAAATCCATAAAAAGCTACAATTTCATTGTCGAAATGCCATATGATTAAAAAGACAATTGATATTAAATTTATTGTGAAACATATATAAAAACAAAAGGCTTTTAAAGTAAGCCACAAAATATGTGACTCAGTCAAAGACGCCTACGAAACAACAACAATAACACCCACAAACAATAACAAAAAAGACATGAAAATATATTTAAAAATTTCTGTAGGTACTTCATATTGTGTGTTTATAATATGCATATAGAAGGTGGGTTATATGATGGGTTTATATGTATACAAATTTATATACAAGTATTAAGCTGAGCACACAAATTTGTTCCAGACGCGTTTGTCACGACTTCAGCTGACACAAAAGCCCCAAAAGAAATACAACAACAAAACGAAGCCAAATAACAAAAATGTCGCATGCAATTTACTGCAAAATGTCAAAAAAAAAAAAGAAGAAATCAAGAAAAAAAAAATATATTGCTTTGTCGCATGACTTTTACTTTTTTGCTTGAGGATTGCACACATACAAACAGGCACAAACGTTTTATTTATTGTTGTTATTATTGTTATTGTAGTTGTGTTTGCTGATTGCGTGCAACAACGGCGAGTCGAGACTCTAAGAGAGTCTCCCAACTTGGCAACGCTTGTCTCGAAGAAAGCGAAAGTTACGACATTTTTTTTTTTTTTTGGCAGTCAACGAAAGTGTGACTCTGTCTAAATGTGTGTGTGTGGAGATGTGTATCTACAAATTGCAGTTGACATAATATTAAATGTAGTGGAAATTTTGTAGATACTTTACCATTCACTTAACCATAATTTTTTTTCTGCATGTAAAAATTTTTTTTTTTATGTTGTGACCATATTTTTAAACTAATAGAAAAGATTCCAAAAAAAATTTTAACACTTATTAAAAGTAAATATATAATAAGAATTATTTATAAAAATTATATTGCTAAATATTTCACTTTTTAGTTGTCTCTCAAATACAATTATGTTTAAAAATAATATTTACACCAGAAAAACTAAAATAGTTCCTTAGCAAACTATTATTTATCCTTATTTTTTGTCCTCATTTAATTAAGCAAAATAAATAATATATGTTGAAAACTCTTATTTTTATAGCGTGTAAAATAACTCAAGCATTTGTGAATCATACGAATGTGTTACAAATTTTCCCCCCAAATTAACATTTGAGAGGGAAAACCTGAAAAGAAAAGCTGAGCATTTGAGCTGCTCGACAGCTTCCAATTCATTCAGCGCGTCTCTTGACTGTATGAATGAAAATATTTATGCATATATACAGCGGCAACAAGGTATACAGACACAGATACATACACATACAGACAGATACAGATACAGCGTATCTGTTGGCATGTAAAAAAGTAGCGTAAAAAGAAAAGGAAAAAAAGGCAGCTGAAATAAAATAAAATAAAATTTATCTTGAACTTGAACTTGAAAAGAAGACATCGAAGTCAACTTTTGGGGGAGTGGAAAGAGAGAGGAGAGAAGAGGGAGACAAAGAGAGAGGGGGCAGCGACAACGTCGCTTTGTCTGCTTGTTGTTGTTGTTGTTGTTAAGACATTTAACGGCAATATGTTGTTGTGGTTGAAGAAGATAATGATGACTGTTAATGCTGATGATAATGATGTTTGATGAGCTCCGTTAACGATGTGAGCTTTTGTTTATAAATATTACAAATGATCAAAAATTGTTTAAATATTTTATACATTCATATATAAATAAAATTCACGGCGCAGTATTCAATGCAATTGTGTGATGGCTTTTATAGAGTGTATTAGACTATAAATATCTAAACCTGTTTACTAGCAAATATGAATTAAATATAACGGATACCAAGATGATGGATTTCTGTATGGATTACTAAAATTTAAAAATTATCTTTGGATTTAGAAGACTCAAAAAAAGAAATAGAAAAAACTAAATTTAAACCTAAAATAATTAATGCAAATAAATGTTTATAGATTTTGTTGTACCGCTTTTACGTCACTTTAAAATTTAAGGGGTATTTAAGTAAAATATTCTACATGCACATAAAAAAAAACCCGCATTTTTGCAGTCGTAATTTGCAATTAATTTGATTTTATTTTGTGTACGTTTGTCTCTCACTCCCCACCCTCTCACTTATTGCCTCTCTTCCTCATTGTTGTCTTTCCTACTGCTTCTGTGTTTTGTGTTTTGCGCTTTGTCTGAATGTCATCAGCTCAAAGTTGCCCAATTGTGACTTTGAAATTGCGCCAGACATACAACAAAACTGCAGCAACAACAGCAACAACAGCAACAACAGCAACAACAGCAACAACAACAACAACAGCAACAACAGCAACAACAGCAACAACAACAACAAACTTATATTCATTTCATTTGCACTGCAAAAAGATAAAGACAGACATATAGAGAGGGAGCAAAGGAGAGCTTCAAAAGTGGTTCTAAAAAAATGTCATTCAGTTGTCAAGCAGAGCTTTGGGTTGGGTTGTGTTTTTTATAGGGGAAAGGGGGGAGAACTGGTAGAGGGTGCTTGGGGGTGCTATAACAAATTGTGTTGTTGTCGCAGCGCAATTAAATCTAAAGTTCGAATGCATACAAAATGTATTTTATGAGATAATCGCTAAATTCAACAACTAAATAAGACCACTAATCTGATAAAAATATATTTAAATTTTTTAAATTATGAATAATATTTGCGAAGGAGAATAAATATATATATATATTACAAAATCGAATTTAAAATCAATTTAGGGGACAAAAAATTTTTAAAATGAAATTGTTACAGTCTTTTACAAACTTTCGCTTAATATCTACATGCCCAGTGAAAGAGTTGAAGAAATTTACGGACATTAAAATGATAAATATACTGGTCTAGCTAGACAATTGTTTATAAGCCTAATAACAATTAATAAGAAGTGTAATTATAAGTGTTTTTATTTTTACGACATTTCCAAATTTACGGACATTAAAATGATAAATATACTGATTTAGCTAGACAATTTTTTATAAACTTAAAAACATTTGAATAGAGGTGTTATTATAAGTGTTTTAATTTTTACTCAAAACCGATAATCTCTTTCTTTTACCCATGTTTATAATTGTTTTATTACAAAATATTTTCCTTTTGCAAAGCATTAAAAGCTTTTCTCTAATCCAAAAATCCATGATTCATTTGTCTAATGCCATCTTTAACAAAACTCAAAATAAGTCTAATATTGGTCTTAAATTTTGACCAATATCTGGCTATAGGATATTAAAGATACTTCCGTAAAATATAAAGAGATGCAAATGCCTAAAGTATCTAAGCGAACAGATGCAAAACAAAATGCGCGAATCGCAGATAATAATGACATAACACTGCAAATAAATTTAACAAACAAAAACAAGCGGCACAAACAAATATATATATATATGAAATAAACGACAAATTCAAATGCGAAATGCAAAAGTTCATAAATTAAATAAATTATATATATATATATATATATATATATGCATATAAGATACTTTATGTACTTATATACTTAAGTATAATTGCACGACGCCAACGCAGCAAACTGCAAAAAAAAATATTACTGAAAAAAAACGAGCGCAAGCAGCAAATGTATCTTTTAGCTGTGTACGAAAAATGTATCTGCAGCTGTCTATCAGTCGGCATTGTATCTGCGAGTGTGTGTAGCTGCTGCTGCTTGTAGTTATTATTGCTGTTGTTGTTATTATTATTATTATGTATTAGCGTTATTATTTACTCGCTTCGCATTTTGTTATTTCTGGCGTATCTTTCGTTCGTCGCAGTTGTTGTCGAAGTAGCGTAGAATGGAAGATTCGTGGAATTGGGACACTTGTGTGCAGTGTGTCTGCGTTTTGTATTTCTTTATCGCTTTTTTTCGCTTTTTTTTTTGGTGTATACTTTGGGACTTTCCTTTGGCCCCGCCCGCCAGCTGTCTGACAAGCGTCAAGCGCTGAGTATCTGTGAGATACTTTTTTGCAATCGCTGCATAGTCGCAATGCCGCCCTAGTCCAGTTGCGATTGGGTGGCTGCTATTTCATTTTCTCTTTTTGCTGCGTGCTGAAAATAAAATATCTAAAAAGTACAGAATTAACTTTTCAATGTCAAATGGAAAATTTGTACTGTTGTCTTTATCATTTCTTTTGGTCATCATAATATTTAAAACTAAATGATTTTTGTAATATTTTAATAATCATTTAATGCTTGAGGGCCATGTGGCGTATGATTAATTTGACTGCGCATGCAACTGACGAGCTTCCGTTTCATATGCTTGCATATCTAAAATGCAAATAATAAATTTAAAATTAACAAGAAAAAAGTGTGAAAAAAATGAGAAAAAACTTGAAAATTAAGAATACAAGAACAACATTTATTTTTTGCCAAACAAATACACAGTCAAGATTGCAACCAAGGTCAGCAATGACGAATAACAGCAAAATGCGCTGCTGCTGCGTTGTTATTCTTGTTGTTGTTGTATTTTGTACCAGTCGCAGATCAAAGCAAACACACACACACACATTTAAGAGAGCGAGAGAGAGAGAGCTACAAATGCGCCTTTTTGGTTTGCCGCACTCAAAAAAGTAAATAATTTTATTTGTCAGCGTCGAGTCAGACCGACTCCGGGTTCTGTGCGCATACATAGAGGTTCTATGGATATACACTCACACACACATACACTCTCATATGTATATAGCATGCATATATGCACACGATCCGTATTTAAAGTTAAAAGACTGTTTGTTATATTGTGCATTTCTGGCAACGCCAACGGCAACAGCAAAATTATCGCACTCGCAGGTGCAAATCTATCTAAAATCTGACAACGAAAAAGTATCTATTAGTTGTCATTGTGAAGTAAAGCGCATAAATTTCAAAATAAGTGAGTTTCGAAACTACAATCATTGCATATCATAGTTAACCCCTATATATTATATGTTGCTAGCGTCACTAGCGCGGACTGACGTCCGCACTGATATAAATAGTTTCCAATTACTGCAATCTTAAAAAAACTAATTATCTATTCTGAGAAAAACTGTTGATATTTAAAGACTTAAAATATTTAACCACATTGTTGATTATTTCTAGTGTTGTTAAATGTTTTAAAAAATTTGTAATTATTTTATATGTAAGTGACAATATTTCTGGGATAAATTTCTTATTTTTGAAAATTTAATTTGCAACCAACTAGCACAACCTCCTGTCCTACACACTTTGCTCTTTATTAATATAGAGTTTTATCTAAGATCAAATTCATATCTTGAATATAACTTTTACATATAAAGCTGTAGCTTTATTATGAAAATAATTCCAAATTTTCATATCTGTACAATCCTTACCTCAATTCTTTTTTTTTTACACTAAATTAAAGCTTTGATTCTTCAATCCTTAATCATTCATATTTATTCCAAAAGTTTTGACTCAAGTATTTCGTAATCTTCCGTTTTGGTTCCTGTTCTCATATCACAACCCTCATAACAATGATATCTGCTTAAATACTTTTCTATAGTCCACATTATACACAAACGTACACACATTTAATGCCATATCAGATATAACTCTTTTCTTTATGTGTAGGTTTATTCTCAAGTCTCAAATTCCACTTGAATGTTTGCATATTTCACATGTATTAATTGCTTAATTGATGTCAATGTGCAAAACGCGCATTTATTCAATTCATTCAATTTCGCATGCACAACAACAACAACAGCAAAGAAAGACTTTTTTTGCACGTTTTGTTGGTATAATGTAAACAAAATAAATAAAACGAAGCAGGCAGCATTAAACACTATTAATAATATTATTGAAAAATATCTACATAACAAACAATATCTTTGAGATCAAAAAAATCTGAGATTATTATACATATAATAAATAATATAATAAAATTATTCCCTTTTTTTTTTTTTACTAATTTTATTACAAAAAAACAAAACGTTGATTGAATAATTATTCCAAGTTTTTCCAAGAATACTAATATTTTATGAAATATTCAACAATTTAATTTAAACTATGTTACAAGCACAGAAAGATCTTTAAAAGTATATTAAAATTAGCTTATGGGACAAAATGCAGAGAATTTAGTTCATAGTCAATTATTCAACACAGAAAATTAGTTAAATTTAGAAAAAATTAAAAGTGTCATTGTTATGTACAATTAATTTAAGAAAAACTAAAGCTAAAATTAATCCATTGAAGATCACAGATTAAGAGCAGAATAAGTATCTTATGAATAGAAAGTAGTTTAGTAGTTTTCAGCATAGTTTGATATTAAGGAAATTAGTTGAGATACATCTTTTATAATTTCCTCTACCTTTACAGGGCAACTATTCGGCGATCTTTCTATCTATCAGATTTCTGTGTTTCATTTTTCGCTAACGCCAAATTCGCCGTCGTCGTCGTTGTTGTTGTTGTTTTGTCGTTGTTGTCGACTGAGCAAATAACTGCATTTGACCTTGTTTCGCATTGCGCCTGTGTTGGTAACTTAGAACAAACAAGATATGCCGATTTGTATGTGCTTCTTTATGTGTGTGTGTGTTTGTGTGTGTGCAAAAATATTTTTGATGCTTGTTTGCTTTGCTTTTCATATTCGCGTAGAACCCAAACTTGCTTTGTCCCATTGTGTTTGTGTGTGTGAGTGTGTCTCCGTATGGCACAAGTGTTTTAATTCAGCTGCGCATGGCACACACACACACATATATATATTATAGAGTGACTCACACACACATACACTGACTCAGGCAGCGCCTGCATAGCGCATAGAAAGTTCTCCCAAAACGGAATTCGAACTACAAAACTATAAAAAACAATGGAACCCACACAAAAAATATTTCCATGACGCTCGCACTTCCCACTCTCCTTCTCTCTCTCTCTCTCTCTGTCTTTCTCGCTGCCCTCCCATGCCTGCACTTTTTTTTGGCATTTTGTTTTCGCTATTCTTCGCTTTAGCCAAAATACAAAATGTAGGTTAAATTTGCGGAAATCACGCGAGTGCGCAAAAAAAATAAGAACTTAGAGGTGTATAAATATATATAATGGCTATAAAAAAATCAGATACGTGCGCAGATAGCACACACACACACACACACACAAATATAGGAAATCATTTTACTAATTTGTTGTTGTTTATTCTGTTCGCTTCGGTTCTGGTCTGTTATTCTGTTATTCTTTTTTGTGATTATGCAATGTATTGACCGATAGTCATTCAGTCAATCAAATTATATTGTGAATACTGACGTAGAATGCTTTGGGAACAGGTGCGAAAATGTTTAGGTTCATTATTATTATTGGTATTCATACATATCTTAACAATTCATAGCAATTTCATGCTCATATTATCATTTTATGGAACATTCTTTATCATTGCTCTTTTTGTCTGTTATGTTATTAATAAAATGTAATCAACAATTAAATTCGAATTTTTTATTGATTCGTTTGACTGTCTGGCTCGTGTCTACACCAAAAATTGATCTGGCTTGCATTCCAATTAGCCAATCGCCATTTTTGCGCATTTCAATGCGCCCAATCAGAACAGCAAATTGCCAATGCACGAGCAACTTAAACTGCATATATTCATTAACATAAGGGTGCATCGATTTTTTCTAAAAAAAAAAAAAAAAATGGTAACCCAAATTCGTAATCTAAGGACAATGTTTTCACTAAGAAACCATAGTTCTAAAATCAATTCCCCGTCACTGCTTTTTGAACTTAAAAAAATGTTGTTAATAAAGTTCTTTAATGGAGCATAATTATGTTTTAAGCACAATTTGATTTTGATTTTAAAAGTCCTGGTCCTAACAAGAGTTTTCATACTAAACTTGTTAGAATCAGACTAAAAACACTAAAGATATGCTAATAAAAAATGCTAAAATAAAAAAAAAACGTATGTTTCAACTCAAAAAAGCAAATGATTTTCAAACTATGGTTATTTGATAAAAACACCTTAGATTAGACCGTAGATTACGAAATTCGGTTAGTATTTTTAAATATTTTGTAAGCATATATAAATCGATGCACCCTAATGCTCATTCATATGTGAAATGGAGATAGAGAGAGACACCGACACAGAGTGCAAATGAAACGAGCAGCTTTTGCCGAACATTAAGCTGCTTCGGTTTTTGTTGTCGTTGCATTTTATTCGCATGCGCTTTTCATAGAAAGAGAGAGAGAGATAGACCAATCGACGCGAGCAGCTCTTGACGATCGTTGAGTTTTTTTGTCGCTGCAATTGATTCGCATGCGCTTTTTGCTTCGTTGTTTCAAGTTCGTGTAGTGCTTTGAATTTTAATTCGTCGTTTCTTTTTGCAATGCACGAAGGCTAATCGTTATATAGATGTTGTTGCTATTGCATTGTTGTTTATTTATTTTGCGCTGTTTGCTCATTGGTTGACGGAATTGTTTTTGTAATGCACTTACGTAATCAGTTCGTAAACGAAGTGCATTCTTATTGGGTAGATACGTTACTTCCAACTGTCATAACTTGATCAAAACTGAATAGATTTTCTAACGGAATGTCATTTTGATCATGATTTGGACTCTAAATTCATTCTGTACTCAATTTTTGTTAATTTAGAAAATTTAATTATTTTCGACCAAGATTCGATTTCAATGCTAAGGGTCCCCCCTTTGAAATTTCGAAAATTCAAAATTTTAAATCTCAAGTTTTCACTTTTAATCAACTCCTTATATGGTTATTAGTATAAAACAATACTTTAAACTTGATTCTGATACCTTTCATTTTTTTTTGTAAAAAATCATGAAGAATTGGATAAAAATTTTGACTTGTAAAGTGACTAACTCCAAAGTCTGATCAACTTCAAACTGTCATAACTTGATCAAAACTCAACCGATTTTCAAGTGGCATGTCATTTTAATCATTATTTGTTTATTATTTATCTTAATTCATTTTGCATTTAATAGAACCTTTTACCGAAATAGTTATTTCGGGACGTACCGGAACAGAAACCGAAACCTATGTTTGTTTTGGTTTGATTCCCTGGACTTGAGTCAAGCAATATTCCCTTAAAATAATGTAAACTAATATTTTTTGTTATTTTAATTAAATAATTAATTTTTCCTTTTCTATTTCTTTGCAGGTAATTAATTGTTTGCTAAATATTTACTTCCAAAGGCAGTTGTAAACGTAAGTTTTGGCTTAGCTTGTACTCATTATCGATTTTGTTAGTTTAGCCTAGTATAATTTACATCCCTTTAACTCTCTCTCTCTCTCCCTGTTTCGCTTTATCTCTTATCGTTGTGCCGAACAGCATCCCAATTGTCAGAGCAATTCCGGTACAAACATATGCCCAATTGCTGCCAACTGCAGGCAACAATTTGATTGTGCGAAGCAAAAAAAATGTTACTTTGAGTTTGTTAACCCCGCATGCAATGGATAATAACAATGTTAGCCACCCATAGCAACCACCGAACCACCAAAACCGCCGACACAGTGATGCTCAACAGCTGAATGCACACACACACACACACACACCCTGCTTCCTGCCACTTTGACATGCAACCACAACAACAACAACAACGTACCGAGAGAAAAAAAATGCAATTTCTTTTGAAGAAAATTCGAGTGTAAAACGCCGACATTCTGGCAACCACCTTTGTCTCTATAATAAAGTTCAACTGGTCGGGGGCAAAAAAAAAAGGGAAGGAAAAATCTCGGACACGCACAGGCAACGAGTGCAGTCGTCCTCGTCCTGTTCCTTTGGGCACGTGCTGCAAATGCGCTGCTGATAATGAAGCTAGTGTGCATTGCACACGTTGCAGCAACCCTCTCCTGCCACCGATGCCACCAATGCCACAGCTATGCGAAGGGTCGAGTGGCGCCTTTGCCACCTTGGGGTGGGTTCGTTCTAATCCTTGTTTTGTTGCAGCTGCAACAACGTCATCAAAGCAACCCCTGTAATGCTCAAGTGCAGCAAACAAGCGCTTGCAACAACCTTCTACTCCCTTTTTCCTCTACTCTTTTTTTTTTTCTATTTTCCACTACGCGTTCAGTTAATTAAGCAACGTCGTCAGCATCTTTGTTGCAATTTGGCAAGGGTTGTTTCCCGCTTACATTCCCCTTTTCCATTTCCCATTCGTTGCACTGCGGCAACTCTACAAAATGCTGTTAAGCTGTCAAAATTGCTGATGTGACAGGCGTGTGCCATTCCAACTAATTGCAGTTTCCACAACAGCCGCTCGACTGAATTTTCCTTTTTGATAACCTTAAACCGGTTACTTCAATCCCCATCCAAATAGGTGTTTTGTATTTATGAATAGATCCAAACTGGATATTTCTAATTTGACAACTGGGGTTGTCGTGTTGTCCTGAGAGACAGATATTACTTTTTAAGTGATACTTATAAAAGTAATTTATAAAGTTCTCTTCGTTCCGTTTCTTATTATTGATTATAATGCACACTAACTTGTACATATAGATATTTTGAATATCAATTTTAATTCTATTAATTTAAAGTCAAAATATTGTGAAATAAATATTATGTAAATAATATATACATATTATGTATAATACATATATATATGAATGAAAATTCTCTGTCAAGAAGCGAATACCGAAACGTTTGTACCGGTACGGTTGTGGTAAAGTTTATAGCTCAAAGAGTTGTCCAACTTCATAACTGTCAACTGTCATAACTTGTTCAAAACTGAATAGATTTTCAAACGGAATGTCATTTTGATCATGATTTGGACTCTAAATTCTGCATTCTGCATTCAAATTTTGTTCATTTAGAAAATTTAATTATTTTCGACCAAGATTCGATTTTGAAGCTAAGGGTCCCCCCTTTGAAATTTTGAAAATTCAAAATTTTAAATCTCAAGTTTTCACTTTTAATCAACTCCTTATATCGTAATTAGTATAAATCAACACTTTAAACTTGATTCTGAGACCTTTTATTTTTTTAAAAAAATCATGTGAAATTGAACAAAAATTTGAACTTGTAAAGTGGCTAAGTCCGCAGTCTGACCAACTTCAAACTGTCATAACTTCAAACTGAACCGATTTTCAATGGAATGTCATTTTAGCATGGTTTGGCATCTTAATTCATTGTGCATTTAAATTTTATGAAATTCACAAAAAAAAAAATTTTCTTCTAGATTCTACTCGATTTTCCTGGTCCTTCAAAATTTCAAAAATTCAAAATTTTAAATCTCAAGTTTTCACTTTTAATCAACTCCTTATATCGTAATTAGTATAAATCAACTCTTTAAACTTGATTCTGAGACCTTTCATTTTTTTGTAAAAAATCATGTGAAATTGAACAAAAATTTGAACTTGTAAAGTGGCTTAATCCGCAGTCTCACCAACTTCAAACTGTCAACCAATTCAGACTGAACCGATTTTCAAATGGAATGTCATTTTGAACATGGTTTGGCATCTAAATTTACCTATATTTGTTTCGGTTTGATTCCCTGGTTTCAATATTTGTATATTTTTGCTACTTTTCCCATTGGTTTTATGAGTTTGCTGAGTTTCTAAGGTCTAGTTGCAGCCCACTGTTGATGTTAATTAAAAATTAATGTTCTTGAGGCTTCAACATTAGTTGTGCCTCCCAAATTCGTAAAATACAACACTTTCCAGGAAATTATCTTGGGTACAGGGCATTCGGAAACCTAGGTCGCCCTGAATATGGAATGGGCAGTTGCACAACGCAACTTGGCGACTTAAATTACAACTTTGAGCAGCAGCTGTAGAACTGAAGAAAAGATGCTATTAGTGCTTCTGCCTTTGCCCATTCCCTGAGTTATTCCCAGACCCAACTCCAATCCCAATGCCAGTCTAAGTAATCCCAGTTGCTGTTGTTGCTGTTCTTGCTGCAAATCAACTCAAGTAAAAGTGTCAAAACAATACAAACGACGCACAGGCGCATGGACCCAACATACAAACTGAAAGAGAGAGCGAGAGAGGGAGAAAGAGAGAGGCGCCACACGCACATAATTTATGCCCATGTACCAGAAGGAGCAAGGGACTTGGAGCTTGGGTCTTGAAATTTGGAACTTACAGAATTGCGTTTTCCTCGCACATAAAACGCAGACTGCAGCCCGAACATAACTGCGGAAAAATCAATTTTCTTTTGTGCTTAAGGGTGGCTAACACAGGGATGGAGGCGGAGGAGATTGAGCAGAAGTAGGAGAAGGGATGACAGGCCGAAAAGTATAAACATATATTTGGCTTTTGGGGGTTGCACACACACACACAAACACACTCGAGACAGTTACGCACTTGTGCAGCAAATTGTCACCCAGTTTTCGGTAAATATTGAATACCACCGCCCCGCCCCTCCCCTGACACCGCCTTTAAACGCAGAGAGAAAGTCTAGAGAAAATTGAGCTGGTAACGCTTTGAAGTGCAAAAGTGCAGCATAATTTTGGGGGCTAATGCAATTAGGCAATTATTTATTGTAATACACAATGTGTGTGTATGTGTTGTATACACTTATATGTATGTGTATGAGTGTGTGGCTTGGTTGGCTGTGCGTGTGTTTGTTGTGGCTGCTAATTACTCATGCCGCACGCATTTATGGCGCACTGAGGCGTATACACAATAATTTACAACAAGGCCAAAAACGTGCACTGAATGCGCAGAAAGAGACGGCAAGCAAGGCAAAGAAAGAGAGGGAGACGCAGTGGCAGACAAAGTAAACAAGGCAGAAAATGGAAGGAAGAGATGAAAAGAGAACAGAAGAGAAGAGAAGAGAAGAGAAGAGAACAAGGTAAATGCAGTGTTATTACACAAGCGCCTTAAATAATTCTACAGCCAACAAAAAATGTCATTAAATGCCGCCCCAAATATGTGTATGAGTGTGTGTGTGTATATTTGGGTGTGTGTGTGTGTGTGCCACGCAATTGCTTAACGCAATTTTGTGCCTGGACATTGGCAATGACGTCAGCAACGTGAAAAGCACAAGTCAAAATTGTTGTTATTAAAAGGCTTCGACTAAAGACCAAGAAATGGGATTGTTGTTGCTGCTGTTGTTGGGCAATTGAACACAGGCGGCGGCAGCTTTTGGCCACATTTAGCTGCAAGTCCTTCCGAAAACAATATTGGGCATATAAACGTGACTGGCTCCTGTAATCTGAGTGCATATGTGTGCGTAAGTGTGTGTGTGTGTGCTTATGTGCAAGTTAAATGTAGTCGACTGACTTGCAGATTGATAAAAGTAGGAGAAAAGTAAGCTATCAGATACAAGTAAATAACTAAATCTAAAGAAAACTAAATAGATACACTTTTCTAGTATGCAAGGCAAAGCTAGTCTTTAATTTAATAAAGTAAGCTTATTTAAAAAATTAAGCTAATAATCAATATAAATATTAAATAACACATTCAGCTTATATTAATTTATTTACAATGAAGGCTGCAAACCTACAAAATTTTGTTAAAGGTTCGGCTCGGCGGTTCGAGCCATAGAGCAAGACATGGGTTCGGTTCGCGAATTGGTTTATGTACCCCCTGAACTCAAAGTTTGGGTTCGAGCCTTGGCTCAATTTCGTACAAAAAATATTTTTTTGTTGTATATTTTTCTCTACATTTTGAGCTAGCTAAATTTTTTTTTAAAGAAATCAAATTTTGATGTTAATTAATTAATTATTTTAATCCGAAGTCTCAAATAATTGCGTAATATTAGAAAACCATAAAATTTATGCAACTATTTTTTTTTTCGGGTGCGCAAAGTAAATAATTTCAAGGGTTCGGTTCACAGCCTTGTTTACAATAAATATAAAATTAAGAAACTAGCAGAGATGCAATTTCTGCTTCCATAAACGACTGTAGTATTAAAACCGAATTAAGTGTTAAACACAATAAGTAACATCTTTTAAAGTTTTGTTTAAATCATTTTTAAAAAAAAGACTATATAATATAGTCAGATTTTCTTCAAATTTGGTCAGTATAGTCAGTACAATATTAAAGAGATAATTGTTGTGTTTTCCATGCTATCTTCATACAATCTTTTTTCACCAAATTGAATTGGAGCTTAAATTAAGCTGGACAAAAATGCCAAATCTATCCACTTGGCTAAAACAAAAGACAGTCGTTAATCAGTCGCCGGGCAGAATCGTAATAACTCAATGGAACCCAAAAAAAAAAAAAACGCATATCAAAGACAAACACACTTCACACTGTCCTTTACCCTTCAACTAACTCCTTTTACTCCTTCCCACTACTCCTTAAAAGGAGCACGCAGTGCTGCATTAATGCGTATGGAAAACAATTTTTTTTTTTTGGTTTATTGAAAAAAAAAAGTTATGAATTTCTAAAGGGTTGCAATGCGTGTGTGTGGGTTGCTATTGAAAAGAAATTGAAGCGAAACGCGCGGACTCGCGATTTCTATATATTCTGTATATATATGTATATGCAGATCCTTTACGGTAAGCCACATTTTGCGTGTCTCAGTTGACGCACGAAAAAAAATTATGAAATTTAATACAAGAAGAACAACAATAAAAAAAAAGGGTTCAGTTAGGGCTAAATGCATGGGTGTAGCTAATGCCACACAACATCCAGCAGGGGGTGGTCAAAGGGGGGAACAGGGTATTCAATATTCCACTCGAACTCTCAAAGTCTAAAGCATTTTTTTTCATACTCCGCCAACTCCAATTTTATTAATGAAAAGTCAAGTGATTTGCTTAAAAGTGGGCGTGGCATACAGACACGCACAAACACGTCCACGCACGCACAACTCGTTAGGGGTTGTCAACAAATAGCGTAAAGAATTCAATTCTCTAGAAATATCAGAAACTTGAAACGAGAGAAACCTTTCAGAGAACCGCAGTAAAAAGTGCCAACTTGTTGCAATAGATCATTTAAACTTGTTTTGCATCCAAGCCAAGTTGTTATTTGACTGTCCTAACAACATTTGTGGCCTTCAATAATTTCATTTTGAATGTCATCTGAATATAACAAATTTAAACGCTTCAATCTAGAAGCTTGCAACTGATTATCTGATTCGTTTTCTTGTAGAATCTATTAAAAAACTTCCTTAAAAGCATTGCAATTGCCTTCAAGTGTGATTATTAGTAAATAGGAAGACAAGGAAACAGTTAATGAGAAGCTGAGGAGCTTTTTTTTATACCCGTTGCTAAAAAAATAAGTAAAAGGGTATATTGTGTACGTTGAAATGTATGTAACAGGGGGAAGCAGGGAGAACAGTTCCAGTTTGTTTTAAATTTTTTGACAAGCCCACCACACCCACAGTATTTAAGATAATTCGGTATGTATGGTAATTTGAGTTATCTATTAATATTATTTATAATCCCATTTAATCGGATTAAGATCGGAAAAGTAGAACGGCAGTAATAGCTAACCAAAGTTATCAAAAAAACAAGAACCCAAAAGTATACAGTAGTTTTTTTAGGCAGTAATTTCTATACAAAAGTATATTCTATGGTCGGAATCTCGACTATAGACTTTTTGACTAGTTATACCCTTTACTTAAAATATAATTTTTAAATTTATTTATAGTTTTATTATATCTTTCAAAGAATTGTGTCTTTTAGTTAAACAAATTTATTTGATCTTGTTTTAAATATTTGTCTACCCAAAACTGAATACTGTAAGATTGTTATTCTAACAAGACAAGGAAGTTCTATAAAATGCCTAATTGAAAGACTGAATTCAACATCAGAAAACTGAATTTTCATGCACAAAATATGCTTGACTTTTGTGTTTGGTATAAACTTTTCCGTTGAGATGCCAGAAAAGTTATGTGCAACGAAAAGTTGTGCATCAAAGTTGCGGCAACAGCTTGTCCAAGAACTTGCAACAGTCAGTTTCTTCTGGCAAATAGTTGCAGGTGAAGTTCAGGCAAACATTCCATTAATTTAAGGTAGAATCCCACCCATTCTATACTTGCGTACTCCGTTTTTCGCTCGTCAGATTGCTGTTCAAAATTCAATGAGCAAAGTGCCGCATGGCTGTAGAATTTATTGAAAAATCATGATATGTGTCCAACACAAAGAGTGGGGAAATCAACAGGGGAGCAGGAAGGGAGAGGGGGATGCTTGGCATGCAAAAGCGTCGATATGACAGCTTGACTGAACTAAAAATCGCGTTCCACAGAACGATGCTAGACAAAAGTCCACACGCACACAGGGAAATATGGTTTTTTCGTGCCGTTTGGACAACAGCGAAGATGAGGGATGCCAGAGGGTGTGGAGTGGGGAAAAGTGGGAGGGAGTGGGCACTGAGTCTGAGCCTACATACGTCTGTTCCCCCAATGCTGATTGACGTGCCTTTTATTGATGCTCTTGATTGGTTTTTACCTTTTTACACACACACACGCACACACAGCATGCGGGTGGCACTCGCTACTCGTCAATCGTTGCACCCACTCGTTCCTCTCGACGGTCGACAGTTCCTGTCGGTCGTTAGTTCAATATGTGCGTAGGTTGTAGAGTCTCTTCTCTTCTCTTTCTTCTCTTTCTTCTCGTCTCGTCTCACACAGTTATGATTTTTATTACAGGTAACTCTGATGAATTGTGTTTGTATTTGTATTTGCTTTGGACATTCGTCGTTGTTAATTTTTTATGTGCATGGATAATACTTGGGCATATACCTAGGATACTCTCCACTCTCTCTCTCTCTCTCTCTCTCTCTCTCTCTCTGTCTCTCTCGACTCTGTTTGCGTTTTTAATCAAATGTTGAAAAACGCGTTTAGCGCGAATTGAACCAAAGGATAACGTATCCTGAGCCGCGTATCGGTTGCTTGTTTAACTTTTATATCGTAATTGCATATCGCTGCGATTCTGACTGAGTGAGTGCGAGTGTGAGTGCGAGTACTCACGAATATGAGTAACGGTGTGTATTGCAAACATACTAATCAAATGTCTGCAATCGCTTGGTTAGCTACTTTCCACTTCCGTTTCCGCTTTATCCTATCTTCGATCCATCTATCTCTTTTTTTCCGGCTCATCCTCATCCTTGCACGCGCTAATGCTTTAATCCTTGGCCAGGACCTTCTGCTGTCCGCGTGTATTAAATCGATGAAGTATTAACGACTTAATTGCATGTTTGTTGGACATTTTGCAGCACATCTTCTCCACACACACACACACACACACAACCACACACACACTCCCCTTTCCTTTTGTGCCTTCGTTTTTGGCCAATATTCTTGTTTGAAGTTTATTAAATTCTAGCTAACAGAAGGCGTTGCAATAGAAACCTCAACTTCGCATTTGTTTTTGCCGGTGGCTCATTTCATTAAATGTGAATTCGATTAAAGTAATGGCCTTTTGAATACCTTTGTGGTTGAGTGTGGCTCTAGAAAGGGAGGTAGAGGGAAAGGAATGGAGGTAATGAAGGGAACGCATAAAACTGCTTAAGTAGAACATTATTAGCGAATTAATCATTTGATTTGCGTGTGGAATTGACAATGAGAAGATCCAAGCAGCTCCCTTTTACTCTCTGGTTTTCTGAGTCAATCAAGCAGACTTTTTCAGTTAAATGATTCTCATATTAGTCCTGTTAACAGCCTGTTTGCAAAGTGTTAATAAAAGTCTGCGAAAATTTTATGTTCCTAAAACTTGATAATATTATATTGAAGTTTGAGATACACATTACAACTAACATTTACTAGCATTAAATTAAATTTAAAATATCAAACTTGCATCCCGTTAGCACAATTTTTATTAAAAAAATTTAAAAATAACTCTTCTTCTTCTAAGGTAGAAGATCTGGCAGCAAAAATAAGAAATATTTATCAATTTTTATTATAAAAATTTAATTGATATTGAACTCAAATAACCATTCAGATCATGCTACCTCCTCTTAATAGATTTTTGTATTCAATTTTTATTTTCAATTTTTTATTAAAAAATTGATAAATTGATTTAAAAAAATTTCAAAATTGATTTATAAAAATTTATAAATTGATTTATATAATAAAATTTAAAAATAATAATTATTGTTTGATTTTCATATAAAAATTAACATATGATGATTATATTTGATTTTTATTTTATAAATTAATTTTAATAATTAAGAACGATTTTATGAATCCACCGTTTTTGAAGGCTTTTTGGGCTTCAATTTTTTTTACTCATAATTATTATTTGCGGCCCCTGTTCAATTTCCTTAAAATATAATTAACTTAGAACATCTAAAAGCACTTTAAAGATAGCACTTTGGCATTACTCAGCTTATTAAAAACGTCAATCCAAAAGTCCATAGAGTTCCCAATACCTTATCATATTGAACCCATTCTCTAGTCTCCAGTCTGTGTGTGTTCTTTTCACGGCAACATCAAATTAAATAAAGCTCAATGACAAACTTCATTAGCCAAAAAATCAACTGAGCAAATGCCAAATAACAAAAATAACAATTTGCCTTTTAGTCTACACACACAATAACACAAAAATACACACACACACACACACCACTCACATACATACATCAACCTTCAATCCTTTCTCGTCTGTTGTGGATGATACCATCCAAATCTCTCGTCCGGCTTCAATGGCGATTGACAATGCTAGGCAAACGTTATGCTAAAAACTAAATTAAGATTGAAATGTAAAACTGAAAACGTTTTACACAATTATTGAACGCTGTTAGCGAAATCGAATTGTAGGCTGAGTAAAAGGACAGATGATATGGGGGCTATATGCGGTCTAACTGCCTAATCGGACACTGACAACCACTCCAGATTATTTTGGAACCCTTGGACATTTTTGTTGACGATTTGTGCGAATCAGTCGACTGCATAACTTAC
The DNA here is from genome assembly GCF_004354385.1 of Drosophila innubila. NCBI lineage: Eukaryota > Metazoa > Arthropoda > Insecta > Diptera > Drosophilidae > Drosophila > Drosophila innubila. The sequence goes on along the minus strand of NW_022995372.1, from coordinate 4,681,807 downwards.
AATACCGTAAATATAAATTCTCAAATGCAAAAGAAGAAAGAGAGAGGAGTTTTGAGCAAAAAAAAAGGGGGGTACTAATGAAGGATTGACTGGGGGCCGAGGCCCGCTTAATATTATCACTCCAGCATGCATTTTGGTACTGAAAAACTTCCCCCAGTTGGCACAAAAGGAAAAGTCAATGTATGGAAATTTTTGTTCAATCACAAATCCAATGATGTTCGCTTCGACGCATTTTGACAGTTAGACAGCCAGAAAAAGACAGAAAGAGAGGAAGAGAGATGAGCAGACGCACCTCATATGAGGAGAAATTTTGTTGGGAGCATGGGGGTCACTTTGATGAATTCGCCTGTTCCTGTTTCTGAACCCAGCGATTGTTGTTTGTTTGAAAGGCTTCTTCTTGATTTTTTCTTCTACTGATAGGCCTCGATTTTGGTATTTTTTTTTTTAGACTGCTTGTTGCCCATTGATTTGGTATTTTTATCGATATTTTCTTCGTTTTTTTGGCTTTAGCTTTGGCTTTGGCCTTTGTGCTGTGCCGGGAGTGCATTGATTAGAATGTTTGGACTTGGAGTACGTAAATATTTTTGCTTGCTTGTCAATTAGTACGTTAAGCTCTGCCATTGCCACTTGAATGGGAATGTCGAAAGCAGTACTCTACAGGCAGAGAGCTTAAAAGCCTTGTTAAAGTCACTTTAAAGCGGCTTAAACCGTAGAGTTGTAAAGAAAATTGTATTATTTATTTTTTTTAACTTGCAAGCTATTTCATTTATGAAATTCATTGTTTACAAATTATTCAATTATTATTATTTAATTTACTGATGATTGCAACAGAGTAAAGCTACAAAAAAAATTAAATTTTGTGTACTTTCTTTTTGGTTTATTGAAAGTAATTGGCATTATTAAAATTATCAAATAAAATGTATGTTCATTAAAGGTTAATGTTGCTGTAAACTAACTTTGCTTTCGTTAGGTTAACTTACCTTTTTTTTGTATTAAAAATTAAAGGGGTGTGTAAAGATAAGCTCTTAAATTTTGACATTTTTAAAAAGCTAAAAATGTATTTATAAAATGTCTTTTTTTGTCTTAAAAAATTGCAGAGCTTAACTAAACAGCAAAAAAAAGAGCTAGAAACTGTTTTTCTACATTATGAATAAAACCCCCCTGTAAACCTTTTTTATTAAAAGATACTTTAAAATCGAATTTAAATAAAAAAGAGTATAAATATAAAACTACCTTAGCTGAGGTCAGGGTCTGAAACAATTTCAATTAACTCTTGATAATCAAGTGACCCTCTTTGACATGTTTTGGCTTGCATAAAACATAAGGACAATGCCTGAAAAGGAAATGCATTTTAACTGACAGACGCCTAAACTTTTGACAGCGTCCAAAACGAGAAGACAATTTGAGCTGTCAGTCAGGTGTTGAATGAAAATGAGGGTCGTGGGTCAGAAGCACACCTGGTGGTCGCCTCGCTCGTTTGTTGGCAGTAAAACAATTGCGCATACGCCGCATTGTACGCGCGTGGACTGCGTGAAAATTGCAACATTACCGCATGTAAAGCAGGAACAAAAGGAGAATGAGAATGTGGAGGAGAATGTGGAGGACGGCTGTCGAATGTGGCGTCTGTTTGTGCGTCTGCCCGTTACCTTTTTGACATTTGATTGAGATTTGTTATCGGCGTATTCATCAATGATATATACAATAAAAACACACACACACACATATACATACCCAGTAAATGGTTGGGTGGTTTGCTTGCTTGGCCAGACTATGTGACTCAAAACAATCGAGCCACAAAAAAAAAAAACCATCTAAAAAGTTCTGCGCGTTGTCTGCTTTTGTTGCTGGTCCTTCCAAAAGCAGGCTGACAATTCACAATAGTTATCGTACGGGGCCCAGTGACATTTTTAGGCATTTGTTCAATACGTGGGCATGGCCAAAACACGGCAGGATACGGCAGTAGTCCTTAACAAAAAATAAAATAAAAATAAAAAACAAGCAGCTGCTGTGTCCTCAGCTTCTGACCAGGCGCCTGGCTCGTTTGCAGCGCTGTGTATTTTTGCAATAAACCTGGCCAAGAGCAAGGGACTGGGAAAGGGAAAGGAAGCAGGGAAATCGGGATGGGACAACAGCAGTGGCAAACTGGCCATGCGTACCTTTCGATCCTTGTGTGACATTTGAATTCGCAGAATGAAAGTGAACTCTGGAGCGGGAGATGGCAGGAGAGAGTCTCTCTGTTGAATTTCTTTTATAGAAGTTTGTGACTCCCCCACACATTGTCTCACACCCGCTGCAATCGTTTGTTCCCCCCTCACAACAGTTGGCGTATCTATTTTTTAATTTTGCTGACGAGGCACATGAGAAAACATACAAACGCAATTGTTCCACGTCCACAATGCATTCCATGTCGGCTGCCGTTCGTTGCCTGGACTGACATGTGTGCGTCTCATGCTGATAAGCAGCAGACGTCCTTCTCTTCACCCCAACTCCACTACACTCCTGCCAGTTCCATTTGATGAGCCTGTGGAGCTTTTGGAGCCTGTGCCTGTCCAGCTCAGCCGCGAAATGAAAAGTTAAACTGTGTGACGCGCTCTAAATGCGTGGCAACGGAAGGGTTCAGATACATACTACTCCAACTGAGGTTTGGGGTTCAGGATTCAGGTTCGGGTTCAGGATTCTGCGCTCGGTTTGAGGGATTGGCATTCTGTTGGAGGGAGGTACTCGTTTTGGTCTGGCGTGATGAATATTTACTGCGTGCGCTAACTGCTAACTACCTACAGGTATTTTCATTTTTTGACATTTTTAATTGGGTTTGAGCAATGCACACACAACACAACACACACCACACATACAACACGACGATACACGTGGTGTATTCGTCTCATTGTTTTTTTTTTGGCTGGTCATCTAACCTCTTATTAAAGTTGCAACTGAATTGTAGATGTATCCGCAACAATTACTTCAAAAACAATCAAAAAGTCATAGATCTAATTTTAAATTTGTTGTATTTTTTTCAGTTCATAATTTATATTTAATAATAGTTTTAAATTTGAATTCTTAACATAATTTTTATTTTAAGTAATTTTTTCCTTTGTCAACTGCTTTTAGTCGTTCATAATTAAATAAAATAAATAAATAAGATCAAGTTGCAATATTATACAAAATTGTTTTATTCTTAGAGATTATTTTTCTTTATTTCTAAATACAATGAAAAATCATATGACTTTAATAAATATTTAATAAATTAACTTTGAAGTTGATATATGTAATTATTAAGCTTGTATCTATTCTTAGTTAAGTTTAGTTAATTTTGTAATTAGCAAATAAGTTAATAATAGTTGTCTAAGCTTCTCTACAAAGTCAAAAACTAAAATTTTAATTAATAAATCTCTGCAATTTTTTTTCTACTTGCAGGTAAATATGCATTGCCAGGCCTCCGATTCTTCAACAGTTTCCCACAGCTGCAACAAATCAGCTTTGTAAGTGGACGAGCAAACCAAAAGCCACTCAACCATATTCCCATACTAATTATGTTTTCATAGGCAATTAATTGGTTTCCCATTTAAAAACAGATTCTATTTTAAGCATTTACGAAAAACACTACAACTACACCAATTACAATTACCATTGGTAATTGGGACAAGGCAAGCGTATCTTAAAGATACACGTACTCAGACTCGTTCCGGGTTGTTTCAAAACATTTCGGTTGTTCAGCGAGCCGTAAACGTCTAACTGTCAACTATTCGTGTTAACTGCGTTTTCTTTCTGTAGCATCATTTATTATCATGCAATTGCATTTCCCGTCAATTCTTCGACCCAAAAGTGCATTGCATAACTAATTAACCAAGCGTTGCTTTAAAAATGTCTACTCTTAAGTCTCTAAAGTCATTTTGTAACTCAACCAACTCAGATATTTACATAACCTTTGATGACTTGACTACAAGCTTATATCTTCGACCTAAAGTTACACCTTCAAGTGATTATTTTTGTGAGTTAAGTTTGGGATAGGTATCGAAAATACAGATACTTTTAATTTATAGTCTTTCAAGTTGACACTATATTCAATATTAATTAGTGAAAAGAGCATGGAGTATAAGAACGTTCTTTCTTCCACATTTTCTAAGATAACAATATTCAAGTCTTAAAGATCTCTGTAACTTGTTATTTAATCCCGATTCTTCTTAAGAGGAGGCTGACATGAAAAGTAAGCACATTTTCAGCGCACAATACAAATATAATAATATGCAACATATTCCCGAAATGCACATGAAATGTAATCGCATTGACATGACATTTGACAGGCCCATCAAACTCAGATCAAGAATTTATGCTATAATGATTACAACAATAGACGGACAACATCTGTACTTTACACACTTTATTGTGTAACATTGCCAGAAAATGCCAGCAGATGTCGCTTTTGTCACTTTTTAGGCAGTTCCCATGAAAATTCGGCACATTTTCTGTGCCTTCGGCAGGCGTATCAACAGGAGAAATCGTCAATTATGCAAATGCGCAATACATATCCCGTTCAGATGCAATAACTGTAACACACTCGTAATAATATGCAACACGATTATGCTACCATGCTACAATACAAGAAATAAGGTTACTCAATGGGCACCTGTTCAGCAGCTGCATGTATAATAACAATAGCAGTAATAAAAATATAAAAATATATATATAAAAGCTGGTAAATTTGAGACCCACCGCTGTGTTCGATATAACTCAACCACAATTTGGATGAGCTGTGACAGTTGTTCATAATCCTGTAAAGTGCTTCTATTTCATCTGCAATGCTGCAACAACATATTAAATATGTGGACGCCACGGGATATCAAAGGCAAGCGGTAATCCAAACTCATGTCATCCAGCATTATGAGATACTTATTCTTAGACGAATTATGAGATACATTATCTTAGCCGTGGTATTTCTATCAGTGTTATCAGTGTTACACACCTTGCAACATCCGTTTCTTTGTGTGGCTGTTGCATGTATAACTTCAACCGCAGGCGCATCTTTCGAGGGCTTGTCAACTGCAGCGTTTGTTGTGGCAAGCATTGCCGTGCCCCAAAAGGATGCAAAGCCTGAGAAGAAAGTCAATCTGCCTCTGACAGTTGCCGCTTGTGCGGTAATCTGCATCATCCTCCAACTTGCCACTGCGGCATGTTCAAAGCATCTTGCTGTGCAAACCCATTTTATACTTTCCTCTCTTTGATTATCACGCCCCCTTTTCTGACTTTGTCTCACATTTTATGTCTCAAGCTAAGATCAAAGCATTTTCTTATTAAACTAAAAGGGAGAAGTAAGTTGAGCTGCAGTTGAGGAAATATCAATGGCGGATATAGGGTTACCTTTTAGTATCTTATAGATATGAATTAAAAATTTAATTCATGGATGTTCTTTAATAAGAAGAATAATTTTTTTATCTGAAGAGCTTAAAGATTTAATTCAAATGATTTTTTATACATTTTTAATAAATTGCGATTTAAATAAACTTGTTAGATATTCGTCAGTATATTTTTCAAGAAATACCTATTTATAATATACATAAGTCATAGTCAAAAGTTTATTATCTTATGTTTCTTGATTTTTATTTCAAAAAAAATATTTCAATACGAATTTCAATAAGTTGCAATTATAATGTTGATGTTTTTTGATGAAGAGAGAGATGTTGAGACACATGATTTGATAGAAAGTCTTCAGACCATCTTGGTAATAGTATTTATAATACTGATGTGCTTTTTTTTGTCTTTTTTTATTATAGTCAAACTAAAAAAGCGGTCACGAAAAAAGGTATAAACTCATTTAGTCTAATATAAAGAAATTTCTACATATTTATAATATGTTTTTAGATAAAGCTGCATCAAATGGAAGAGGCTAGAAATAAGTAAGAACTCGAAGAATAGAAAACAAGTGAGAAACTGCGAGAATGAGCGAAAAAAAAGAGCAAAAATAAAAAACGTCATTAAATAATAAAGTTCGACACTTGTTTGGATTAATTGCCATTCAAATCAAATTAAAATAAAAGACGAATAACAGACAAAACGAACACAAAGAAAGAGAGAGAGGGAGAGGCAGAGAAAGAGACAGGGCTGCTGCAACTATTGAGCATGAATCACACGGAATCAAATATCAAAATAGTGCACAAGGTCAATTAGTTGAAATACCAGAAAAATATAACAATTAAATATTGAATTCGTATTTCAGTTTATTTGTTGAAATAAAGTTCGATTTGAGTTGTTGATTTTTTCGTTTTTTTTTAACGCTGTGCTGCATTTGCTTTTTTTATCTATTTTATTGCGTAATTTCCATTCTGAAGTTGATTTTGTTGTTTTGTATTAGAAAAGTGCGTTGTCAGAAATGGGAACAACCCCGAAACGCAATCACCTTCCTGTTCCAGTACAAAGACAACAACAATGAAAAACAATAATAAAATAATAGGAATATAAAAAAAAGCTGCTCAACTTATTTGTGTGTGCTTCTTGTGTGTGTGTGAATGTGAGTGTGTTGTGTTTGTGTGAAAAGGATTTATGCGTTGTTGTCTTGCATGTTTCGCACATGGCCTCTAAGAAACAGATAGCTCAACAGATACCTGAGCTATTTTGCCAAAAAAAAAAACACCGAAATTCCAGCTTCAGGTGTGTCGTCATTTAGCTGCCCAAAAAGCTGAACTCAACTTCAGCGATCCCAGAAAATTTTCTCTATTTTTTTTTTTTGCTTTTCGTTTTCATTCATACTGTGCTCATTCTTATTGTTGGGTTTTTGTAATTGAGAAATTGAAAAAGGCATTTGAAATGCAGCTGCGTAAATTTTGTTCTTGTTGTTGAATTGGAAAAGTACAGTCGCATGCAAAGCCTTACATTGGCCGAAATTCAAAAGCGGTTAAGGAAGTTAATTTGTCAGAGGAAACATGCTGTAAAATTAGGTGAATGAGTTTGTAAAGGAATCAATAAATAGAAAATAAAAGGTAAAAACAATTTAGTTTACAGATAAGTCCATCGGAACTCTCTGAAAAAGACGGGGTTTACTTGAAACAAGTGTAAATTAAAAAAAGTAGACAAAACAAAAGAAGAAAAGTTCTTTAATAAATCTAGGTCTGAATAAAATGAGAAATTATTAAAAGTTGTAACCAACATTGGGAAACAACTATGTTAACTTTATGTTATCTGCAGTATGTTAAATGTATGTTAATGAGAATAACGTATGTTAAATGCGTGTGAGAAACTTAAGTAATTAATAAACCTTTTAGAATTAGATGCTCTTCCATTCTTTTATAGTTAATAGCTCAAGTCCTTGAAGCTGCAGAAATCATTCAGCAAGCTTGTTCAATGGCAGTCAATATTTAAATTTACTCACTACACCCAATGACTAACCAATTTTGGTTATAGCAAAAACAAACACACGCTCACACTCACAAAATATCCGCTACCATTTGATCAAAAATTCCTGCTGCTGCTACTTCAGTTAACAAAACGAAACCAAAGTAAGAAAAAAAATATAAAAAAACAGTCAAAACTGCAAACTTCCCAGGAATTTCTTAATAGCTTTTACCGATATCTTTTTTGAGGCCAGTTTAGAGAACGAGCGAAACCGTTGATTTTTATACACATACACACAGACAGACTTGAAAACTTGGCCCGAATGCCCGAAGGTTCGGTTCGGAGTCTTCAGCGAAGGCTTTCATATAACAGGCATAAATAGAAGGCGACAGGGGAACAGGGGAACAGGGAACAGCATTAAAGTTGCGCGGTCGCATTTTTCTAACGATTAAACAAATTCGAGGAAAAAAAGCGCATCTCATGCAACGCGCAGCCGCAACGGACGCAACCCGTCGCATCCTCTGACTTCATAGCGTCCGTCACCTGCAATTTCCAGGAATTGGAACTGGCCAGAGCTAAGAGCCAAGGCTAAGCACGCAAAGGTGATGAAGGTAGAGCGAGAAAGGCAATGGGGAATGGGGAATGGGGTAGAAAAAGGAGAAAAGGGAGAAGTTCTGATTGCAACGGCAAAACAGGAGACGGCGGCATTTTTGAGCGCCTAATTCCACGAATTAAATCGTATATCTTGGGGCACCCTCTAAATGCTCGATTAATTTCTAATAAATTGGTTGCCAATCCGCCTTTTGGCCAACGGAAATGCTGCAGTCGCAGTCGCTATCATATACATAACTTTATACTGTATAGAATTACACACACAGTTGCATTTATATTTACGATTCGCCTCACTTTGAAATTTGAGGCTCGGATACTTTTTCTCCGAACTTGCAAAGCACAGCACAGTGAGAGAATGAGAGAGAGAGAGAGAGAGTGAGCTTTCTGGCTGAGCTTTTACGTTGTTGCATTTCACTTTTGCGATAAAGGGGTGAAAGTGCAAAGCGTAGTCAAAGCAGGCATTGGATTTGTCTTCTTCTGAGACATTTCGAGACAAAAATAACAAAAAGAAAAAACGACAACGACAACTACAACATCTTAACTAATCAGAATCCAAAACAAATTTTTCTCATCATTCTCGTTGCAGCATTTGTCGTGTTCGGAGTGCGCGTCCTGAATTTCAACCTGCTTAACCAAAACAACAAAACCTAACTCGACCAGCACTGCAAGTGAATAATAATAGTAATCTATAATAATATAACAATAATAAAATTGATAATATTCTTTAATAACTTGAAGCATTTTACGCTAAAATCGTCGTTAACGCACTACAAACTCAACAAACAATTGCAAAATTCCCTTTGGCTAAGAATTTACAGCGGCCAAATTGCTTTTATGCAAAGCCGGCTAAATAATTCGACGAAATTCCATTTTGGCATCATTAGAAACGACTTCAAAACAAATCTAAAGCAATTCAACCAACAACAACAACATAATAATAATAACAATAATCATAAATATAATAATAAAAACAAAAACATTAATAAATCAAGGAGTTTGCAACTGGTCAACGGCTATAGCTTCCATTTGCCTTGGTCGGATCATTGTCGTTCTGTTGCCAATCATCAAGCGAGTCTAAAGCAACAACTGGATAAAGAAGAAGAAGAAGAATCAGAAGAACGGCCAACAAAATGGATCCACAACAACAATTTTGCCTCAAATGGAACAGTTATTCGTCCAATTTGGCAATTACATTCTCCAATCTATTCAAATCCGATCTATTGGCCGATGTCACATTATCCTGTGATGGTAAGTTGACAAATAATTATTACTATATTTTATTAGATATTATGCGAGTCTTATATCCAAAAAGTTTTATTATTTCTTTTCGGGTCTTTTATGACATCGAATGCAATGTCAACTGCAATTAATTAATTTTCTGTTTGAGGCTTTTGAGAGATAAAGAGAGGATGTGGTGGGTTCAGATAAGAACCAGACATTTATAATGATTTGAAATGTTATAATACTCGTAGATAAATTATTTTAAAATTTTATAAGGCAAAATTTACAATGTGAATAATAAGAGGCAAGATTTATTATCCTTAACCATACAAAGTACGGTCGAATACAGTTCTTATACGTGCAAGAGATTTTCAATTATTTTCCATTCATTTAGTTTTTCTTAAAATGTTTCATAATCCTTTTTTTCGCACCGCACTCATTTCTAAGTAATAATTCTCCTAGAATTCTTTTGCCACTTATGTTTATATAACTATAATATAACCTTTTTGTTCTTGTAGCATTTATTAGATGAATTTAATAATGTAAGAAAATGATTAATTTTAATTTTTTTCGAGATTTTAAAATTCTTAAAATTAAATAAATTATGATAGTATTATCTTTTTACAAAAATCAAATATTTAAGACATTATTCTTTTCTTTTCGTCAGTGTATTAAACTGTGGTACATTCATAACAAAAGAATAATAGTTCAAAAGTATGCAACATAATATTAGTTAACTCCTTGTCAATAAATATTTGAATTTGCCTTTTGTTTAATTAAATAATTTGTAAAACAGTTCATAAAATATATTCTAATAAATATGTAGCTAAGCAATGTTTCTTATTTTCATCTTTCTCAAAAAAAAAACGTAAAAAAGGAAGTGTTTTTTCGTTGTATAGACGATTAAATAGATTTTTTTTTTTAATTTTTGCAATTTATATTAAAATAGACCGAGAATGCATTAAACTTTAATTTTGAGCAACAGTTGATTACTCGTCTTGACTTCACCTGCCTTCTAGGACTTGAATTTGTCGCACTTTCTTGGCTTACAATCAATAAATTGACTCTGTAATAAAGCAAAGCGAAAGCAGACAGAAAGACAGACATAGATAAACAGAAAATGAGACAGACGCACATAAATTGAGTTGGTTTTTTTTATCTTCTTCCGTGCTGGCTAATAAGCCGCTAAAGTGGCATAAAAGGCGAAAGGCGACCGGCAGATTTATCAACGGGCCAAAACGACAGACATTGATTTTTCCTGAGGCGGAAGTGCGGGAAGGGGAGGGGCAAAAGAGATGGAATCAGAGCGGGAACAATCCCAAAAGACGCGGTTCCATTTTATGGGTCGTCTCGCTGTCTGGTGTGTGTGTGTGTGTGTGTGTGAGTGAGTGTATGTGTGTGTGCTACTATTTCATTTACAGCATTTTACTACAGTTTTATGGCGGCTTATTAAATGAATATAAATGTGGGCGAGCGTCTCGGCATTTAGCCCAGTATCTTATATATAGGTGCGTTAGTACATATATAGATATTTATATATCTATACATATATTTATATGCAGGACAATGTTGAGTGTCTTTGGGCCAGGTCAGTAATTGTTGGGGTTTTTTGGCGCTCTTGCGGCTCATTTTCATTTTCTGGGACCCTTGTTGGGCTTTTTTATGTACGCATTTTGATTTGGGTTTAAATATGCTACAACAAATTTGTGTATGTGTATGTGTGTGCAAACATCTTGGGCGTCTTTTGTGTATATATTATTTAGGTTTATGTTTTTATTGGCAAATTGTTGCGTCTAAGTTCAGTTTTAAAGTTGCCTTTGCTGTTCTCTCACATTAAAGTCTTAAATTGCGCATACGCCGCATATGCCATGTGGTATTATGAACTGGCTGCTGTCAGTTGTGCATTTCACATGTCTGTGAATGTTAAGTATATATGTACATAGCTGTATGTATGTTTTGGGTCGAACTGTGGGATTATGACTATACCTTTGCATACGAATCGAATGAATTGAGACTGAGGCAGAAGTGACTGTGACTGTGACTGAGTCTATTCTAAGGGATTCCACAAATCCTGGCTAGCCAAAAAAAAAAGAAACAAAAACAACAATAAACCCAAGGCCCAAGTCCGTTTGTCAGCCATATCAATCGAAGTGCTACTACTTTTGATTAAAATTTTGAAAAACTCCTAAGCCCCACTCGCATCAGAAAAGATAAAAAAAAAAAAAATAACTGGTCGCCTGGCAACTCAAATTAATTTTTTTTCTTTCTGTTTTGGTTGTGCGCTTTTAATTGTGGTTTTTAATATTTTTCAGTATATATTTTTTTATACTGAAATTCATAGATGTTGTATTTGACTTTTATTTATTTAAATTTTTTTTTTTTTTCGATACTCGTACATTTTGAAATGAAGCATTAAATATTTGCCAGCCCTTAGCTTTCGATTGTTTTTTAATATTCATGTGTGTTTTGCTTTGGTTTTCTTTTTTTTTTTTTTTCTTTGGTATTCTGTAGTTGGTGGTTGCATTGGTTTCGGGCATTTTCAGCACTTGAAAATGAGCATTTTTACGAAATGAACATTTGCTTGGCCTTGGGCCATTTCTCTGTATGCTGTCTGTCGGTCTGTCGTTCGTGGGTCTGTCTGCATGTGAGTTTTTGTCTTATTTTTGGGGTTGCTTTTCATATCTGTGATTTCACAGCCATTAACAAGTATTAGATGTACTAATGGATTCAGACATTTTCAATCCGTTCTTTTTTCAATCTCTATTTTCTTCATTTTTGTTGATATAAAGCTAAAGTTGATAATGCTAACATTTAATATGATCTTTAACAATAAATCTATTAAATTACTTATAAAATCCTAAAATTAAATAAAAGCTTTTATGGATATTAAAGCAAAGTTTAAATAGCTTTAAAAGTACCTAAAAGCTATAAAAATGATAATTTAGATTCCAAGCGTAGACAGATAGATACAACTGCATTTAAATATTAAATTAATATTCCATTTGACAAATAGTCCAATATTTCACATTTCAGTAATTTAATCAAGTGATTAATTGACATTTTTTAATCAAACTCTTTATTCTCTGATTATTTAAGGTTATATCATACTTAAATACCAGCATAACAACCTTGACTCTTTATGATCAAGCTATCGTAATATTCTATGCATTTAACTTTACTTTGAACAAGACACAAATACATAAATAAATGAATCATCGAAACATTTGCACGATAAGATTACAAATTTCCTTAGCAAATAATAACAAGTTTCAACTGTTGTCATCATCTTAATCAATTTTAAAGTGCACTAAGAAATCATAACATATTTTTTAGCAGTCAAGTATACATATGTATATGTATATTTAGGTATGTGTCGTTTTATTATATACTTGGAGCATACGAGGCAAAACGTAAACAAGAAGCTCAGTTTTTTTTATTTATTTCTCTGTTTGTTTATCAGCTCAACAAATACGAATATTCGTATATTGGCATGCATATAGAAATATATGCGTATGTATTGGTTTGTTTTTTTTATTTAGGCATTTGTGACCCAATTTCTGTTGTATCAAGTTTTAGAAATTCAACAACAACAAAAATAAAAAGAATTGAAATTAAACGAAACAATGATTATAATCAACAATAAGAATTTGGTTATGCGATTGCAGTTGTATTAAGTATATAAAAGTAGTAGACCTCTGGAAATGGAAAATTTATTCAAAAAACTGAAACTTCGTAGTTTGAATAATACTCAAATTAGATAAATCAAATTTTTAAGAGATCATTTCTTTTTTATATATTGTATTATGGCTGTAAACAGTTTGTTCTTAAACTTAATAATCGTATACTTAGCTAGTCCGCCAAACTTATCTTAAATATTGTGATAACTATCGATTATAATCGATGTAGTTATAAACTTTATTACTTTGCAACAATTACGCATTATACGATCAGACTTTCCCACTTTTATTCACTCTCTCTTTCTTTAATCGTTCCCTTTTTGAATTTATAATAAAATTCGGTTTTGCCGATTGGCGTCGACTTGTTATCAAAACGCGTGGCGAGTACAAAGAAAAAAAATTTGACACACATTTCTAACGAAATATTTCCTGTAGCTGCATTTGCGATTAGATTAAAGACGTGCAGAATTCCGACTACGATGTGTGTGCAGCTGGTCGCACAACATATACGTGTATATGACATATTGTCAAACTTGTGAGGCGTAAATAAGTCACCTACTTGACATATTCCCCTCGTGGAGTCTCCATTGCGCGTCTGTCGTTTCAATTTGGTTTAAGTAACGCGTCGCACAAACACAACAAGTGCCCCATAATGTCATGCCACACCAAATTCCCAGTCTCTCTATCTCCTGCTCTCTCATTTCGTTCTCTTTGTGCTTGTGCAAAAAGTAAAAGCGTGAAAAATTGTAACACAGAACTTGAGACCCAAAAGCTTTCTTCCTCAATCCTCAAGGCAGACCCAAAAAATCGTGTATACATATATAACAAAAGGCAAGCAGCGACCGAGTCAAGAAGAAAACACATAAAAATATACTTAGACTGTTTGTGGTGTGGGGGAAGGGAGCTGGGTGCCGGTAAAAAGGATATTGCGTATACGCCACAGCAGCTGGCTTTGTGTGTCACAGGTACACACACACACACACACACACACACACAGACACAGAAGACAGAAGACGAAGACCGAAAGTAATACGAACAGCGAAGACGACGACGACCAAGACGTTGATGTTGACTTTGAATAATAACTTACACACACACACACACCAAAAGCTCATTGTGTCTGTGTGTGTAGTCAACAGCAAGAAAATCATTTCCTTGCTGACTTTTATTATGCTTTTGTATGTAAGTGCGTGCGTGTGTGTGTGTGTTAGTTAGTGTGTGACATGATTTTTATGAGTTCAAGGTCTCTAAGCAATTTTCGCTTGCGGCGCCACCTGTTGGCCGCATTTTATAGCTATATAAGACCGCCTAAAAGTATGCTTTTATTTCTTTGAAACTTAAAATTCTGTATGCGCAATGCGCCAAAAAGTTAACTGCAGTTTTTTGTGCCGTTTGTGACCAATTTACAACATTTAATTTTCAAACAGATAAAGATTTTTCCAAATTTAATATCGATGTATATCTATCATCTAAAATCAATAATTGCAGGTTTTTATTAATTGCCAAGAAAGCAATCCAAAAAAAAAAAGTGTCTAAAATCAACCAATTAATGCTTTCAATTTTAAAAATATTTGAAAGGCTTGCTAAAAATTTAAACTTCATTGAAATAAATTAAATAGATTTTTCAAATTTTAAAAAATCTATTAAATTAGTTATAAATTTATTTATTGATTGTATAAAATATACCAATGATCAAAATTTTTTTTGAAATTTGAAATCAATGAATGGCAATAGAGTTAGTACGAAAAATTACAACAGATATTTCTGCTGTTGTTTTCAAATCACAAAAAAATTAAAGAAAGCAATTACTGCTTTCAGTAAAATCTATTGAGGATCAGATAGAAGTTTAATGCCATTAGTAACGTTTAAAAACACCTGAAGAAATTATCTTTAGAAATTATATCTTTATTTCGTTTAAGAAGAACTTCTTCTCCATTTATCTGATTAATGCTTGTTACTGTTACTGTTACTTCGGCTTACACCTTTTTAACACTTGCTTTCCACCGTTTTCTTCCATTGCAGGCGCCGTTTTTCGAGCTCACAAACTAATTTTGGCAGCCTGCTCGAAAAAGTTTGCCGATCTGTTTGAGAACACGCCCACAAATGGCCAGTGCGTCATCATACTGGAGGCGACGACGCCGGACAACATGGCGGCTCTGCTGGAGTTCATGTACAAGGGCGAAGTTCACGTCTCCCAGGAGGCGCTCAACAGTTTTCTCAAGTCCGCCGAGAGTCTACAGGTGAGTGGGCATACATATTAGAGTGGGTCCATTTTTGTTCGCGACAAAGCGATTATCAAAATCGTAATCTGCGCTGAATTTTATAAAGAAAAACCATTTTCAATTCGAGCTTGCAATTTTCAGCTAGATATTGATTTGAGACATGGCGCAATTCTTCATATTCAGCGATTTGATAACCGCTTGGTGCATATTTTTTACTCGATACAAATTGACCCACTCGACTACATATACATATATATATATATACCAGGGAATAACACCGGAACCGGTACCGGAACCGGTACCGGAACCGTTAACCGAAACTAACCGTTTCATTTTTAGTACCGAAACTGAAATCGTAACCAAATGAAAATTCTCTGTCAAGAACCGAATACCGAAAAGTTTGTACCGGTACGGTTGTGGTAAAGTTTATAGCTCAAAGAGTTGTCCAACTTGAAACTGTCATAACTTGATCAAAACTGAACCGATTTTCAAGCGAAATGTCATTTTAGACATTATTTGGCATTTAAATTCATTCTACATTTCAACTTTATTAAATTCTTAAAAATTTAATTATTTTCGACCAAGATAGATTTTGATTCTAAGGGTCCCCTTTAAAATTTCATTCAAAATTTTAAATCTCAAGTTTTCACTTTTAATCGTGAAGAATTGTATAAAAAACTTGTAAAGTTGACTAAATCCCAGTCTCACCAACTTCAAACTGTCAACCAATTCACTGAACCGATTTTCAAGCGGAATGTCATTTTAATCATGTTTTGGCCTCTTAATTCATTCTGTATTAAAATTTAATTCATTTAGAAAATTTAATTATTTTCGACCTAAATTTGATTCTGATGACCCGAAATAAAAATTGAAATACAAAATTCAAAATTATTTAAACGGAACCGAAAAACGATTTGACTTTCGGTTTGATTCCCTGATATATATATATATATATTAAAATGATGCAGCTTGGTCAACACTAATCGCATGCTCTAACAGGTCAAGGGTCTGTCCACTGAGACGGGTCGCCTGGCCGCCCAACAGGCGCAACAACAACACATGGGCGGCGACAGTTCGCCGCTGGATTCTCCCACAGGACGTCGCAGCATGCGCAACAGTCTAAGCGGTGAACGCGGCGGTGCTGGAGTTGGAGGTGGTGCTGGCGGTGGTGGCAATGGTATTGGCATCGGCATCGGTGGCAACAGTGGTGCCATTATTGGCGGCATGGGCAACGGCAACGGCATGAGCCTGGCGGGCGCCTTGGGCAGCATGACAGCCGGTGGCATGGCCGCCGCTGCAAGTGTTGCGGCAAGCGGACTGAGCGCATTGGCGACCTCGGCTGGCGCCATGGATCGTTGTGGCAGCTCTGGTGGCAACATCATTAGCGGCTCTGTTGCGGGCGCTGGCGGCAATGGCGGCAACAATGGTCCAATTAGTTTGGGCAGCGGCGCTGGCGCCGCAATGCATTTGGGTCGACGGGCAGCTTGAAGCAGGAATGCGATTCACTGATGCATCCGAGCAGCTCATCATCGTCACTGGGCATGGCCTATGTGCCGCCCATGTACCACCGTCCCATTTCATTCAATGAGCCCCTCCGCAAACGCATCCTGCGCTCCCCCTACGCCGAACAGGAGCAGCGTGGCAGCGTCCTTCGCGACGGATCGAAGAACTCCTCGGAATGCCCGAGTCCCATCAATAAGCCACCCTATCATCGACCCTCGTCCAGCGCCAGCTCCACAGCGCCCACCGAGGCGGACACAATGCACTCGGAGCGTGCCTCGCCACAATCCAGGTAGGTTCCTCAAGAATCTTATTACGATATCATTGCGATCAATTTCAATATCGATCATTTAATTTGGTTATAACACCAAAAAGATTATTTCGAGAAAAACGCAACAGTTTAAAGTCAATGAGTAGTATGAAATACAACACCTATATAAAACTTTTTATTGTTTATCTATTAGTATATTATAAATCACGACCAAATTTTTGAGAAAATCAAAACACTTTATCATAAAATATGTCAAAGATTTAGTATGAAAAATATCGTTGCTCATTAAGATATTTCATCTAAACTCAATTTCAAATATCCTCACTAAATTTACTGAATATCAGATTAACAAAAATAAAAATCAAATATAAAACTCAACTTGGTAGGACATATTATCAAAAATATTTGATACAAAAAAATAAAACGCAAGAATAATCATAATTTTATGAGTTTTATTTGTTTTTATTTTATAATGATTACAGTCCCTGAAAATAAAATATATAACTCATAGAATAATGATGATTTGCATAACACCTTGAGTTTTATTTTTGATTCAATAAAACCTTGAGTTTTATTTTTGATTCAATAAAATAAAACTCGAGGTCTTATTTTGACCTTATAAAAAAAAAATGAAATAATTATATTATTGGAAATATAATTTTAAAGAATTTTTTTAATTTTTAAAATTAAAAATGGTTCACTGACTAGGAATGTATATAAATGTTGTCCCTATATGCCTTCTAAAAATGTTTTTAAAATTTTACACTAGTTCGACTCTAAAATTTCTTCCCGGTTCTAATTGAGTGAATTGTTGATCAATTTGCAGTCGCTACGAGAATCACAGTCCGCCCAGCACCACAGCCGGCAATGGAAATGCGGCAAGCAGCCTGGACCGCATTGTCAAATCGGAGCGCAACAATGGCAGCGCCAATGAGGCCAATGACGATGAACGCGAGCTGATGGATGAGTCCACAGATGTAGGCCATACAATTTGAAAGCACATTTTAATTGTGAACTTTTCAACTAATTCGGTTTTTCATTGTATTCTTGCAGAATGGCGCTGAGGATTTGCGTGTAAAATTGGAGAATTCGAACTTTTCACCGCCACCGGTGAATTCGAATACGTCGTCAACCACACCGAATGCGCTGCTGGAGAACCTAAAGAATGCGGATGGCTCGCTGTCCGGTAATCTGGCGGCATCGATAGCACCAGCCGACATGTTGAACGTGTGGAATGCCACCAAGATGAACAACAAGAACAGCGTCAACACTGCCGATGGCAAGAAGCTCAAGTGTCTGTACTGCGATCGCCTCTACGGCTACGAGACGAATCTGCGTGCCCACATCCGGCAGCGTCATCAGGGCATCCGGGTGCCCTGCCCCTTCTGCGAGCGCACATTCACGCGCAACAACACCGTACGCCGGCACATTGCCCGTGAGCACAAGCAGGAGATTGGCTTGGCCGCAGGAGCAACGATTGCGCCGGCACATTTGGCAGCAGCGGCGACGGCAGCGGCGAACGCGAATCGTTCACCATAGGAAGCGGCCGCAACGGCAGCGGCAGCAGTAGTCATGAGCGCGCACAAGGAGGCGGCAAAGCAGCGTAAACGTAAATCACTCAAGATGGCATTGGAGAAGTGCATGCAGCGGCGGGATGCGATGGCATCCGCTGAGGCAGTGGCAGGCGATGGAGAAGGGGATGGAGACGGGAATGGAGACGGGAATGGAGACGGGAATGGAAATGGAGATGGGGGCATGACGGGCGGCGAGACGGCGGCAGTTGCGGGTCTGCTCAGCTTTGAGCAGCAACAGCAGCAGGTGCATCACGAGCTGGCGTTGCAAATCAAGGCGGCAATGGCTGCCGAGCAGGAGCAACGTGCGGCAGAGGCAGAGGCGGAGGCGGAGGCGGAGGCTATGGATACCACAGCCAATACCACTGCAACAACGGGCGAAACAACAACAACAACGGCTACAACAACGACAGCGACAACAACAACAACAACAACAACAACGGACGGCAGCGATGCGGAGGCAAGTGATTTAAGTGGCAGCGAGGCAAACCCCAAAGGGGCAACAGCCACGCCCACACCACCGCCCACCTACGGCAAGATGGACATCGATGAGCCAATGCGTTCGCCAGATCCAGAATCGGAGCTAGTTGTGGTCGAACCAAAAATTGAACCGTTGTCGGACAGCGAGGAGGATGAGGAGCATTATGCGCCGATGCCACTCGATGATATTGAACGCCCACACACGCCCACCAGCCAAATGTTGATGCCACACGAAGCGCCCACTTTGACCTCAACGCCCAAGGTCAATGTGGATGTGAATGAGCAGTAAGAAGAAGAAGAAGCAGACCCAAGCCCCAAAAAAAAAACCCCTAATAAGAAAAAAAAATGCCACAATTGATAAATTGAGTGATGATTGAGTGATTGATGTAATTGATGTAAAGAGAGTGAGAGAGAAATACGTTTACGCGCGCGCTAAAGATCATAATGATGATTATGATCATTATGATGATGATGATGATGATGACTACTGTTGCAACTGTTGTTGCCCTCGGAGACCACCTAAAAACAAACAAAAATGCTAAGTTCCAGGCCTCTAGCCTGGGCAAATGTTTACTATAACTAACTAATCTAAAACTAACATTATACACACACACACACGCACACCAACACACCCCATACACACACAAGTACACTAAGGCAGTATTTGATATACTTTTGATTTACATTTGAATTCTGTTTTTTTTTTTGACAATTTTTACGACACACAAAAACAGACCAACAACAACAACAACAACTAACGAAAACAAAACTAGCAAAAAGAAATTAAAATGACAGTTTTTAATTTATTATTATTAAAGAAGCAATGCAAATGCAAATGAAGAAAAGAGTATACAACAAAAAACCAAATGCAATCCGACTGAAAAATCGTTTTCAGTGTGCTAAGAAATCGTCTCAAAACTAAATAATATGAATAACGAAATCAAATGAATAGAAAATGATAATGAAAGGAAATGAGCAAATGCTAGAGCGAAAATATGAAAATAGTTTTATGCTTGAAACAAAGTTTGAACGTTTTTGACTGGTAGCTGAAAATAATTGTTTTTGTAATGTTATTAATATAGTATTTGTAATTCACATTTATTCTTTGAAAAAGCTTTTCATTTATTTCTTTTCAACAAACACTGCAAAGTTGCCTCAAATCAAAAAAAAACAAAATACAAAATAAATACATAACTGAATTTAAATAGCTGCAAAACTACTACAACTACAAAACAACAACTACAACAAACTACAAAGCAACAATAGCAACAAAACCGCAACCACAAGTACCTGCAATAAATACATAGTATAAACAACAAAAAACAAAAACAAAACAAATACAAAATAAAAACAAAAAATATTTAAATAAATGCAAATCGCCCGCGTCGCCAACTGACATTTTGTTTGCCTAGTTTTTTGTAAATAATTTTATTAAATTTATAATACAAATGGCAACATATCAAAATGCAGTTGGTTGCCACGCCCCCCGCTGTGCGTTATTTGCTTTAATGAATTTATCAATATTATTTCCTTTTTTTTACATTCAACTTTGGGCCTCAAAATTCACATGAAACACGCACAACTTTTGACCAAACCAAATGCAAAACTTTTTAATTTCATAATTTTTTCAACCACAACAAAAAACGTAAAAATAAAATAATAAATCTAAACAATTGGTAAATTGGGTGCCTATAAACAAAATAAATAAATTAAAAAACTATTAGTAAAATTTTATAAACAAAACTAAAGAAAAAGTAAAAACTTATATATTTAAATAAAAAAAGTAAATAATTAAAGATAGCAAAAGAAGAAAGAGAAACTTGTTATAAAATAAAAAGCCACTCAAAAACGTTCTCAACAAACTTAAAAAAAAGCAACAAACAACAACAAAAAAGCACAGATCAGCAATAATTACAGCAACAACAAAAATGACAAAAATTCAAAATCAAAAACTTTTGGCACACCTTTGGAAAACATTTTTCATGAAAACTAATTTTTTGTTACATCCCAAACAACAAAAGTGAGAAAAAAATTTACATGAAAATGAAAAAAAATTTTCTTAAATTCAAAATTCAGTTCTTTCGGCTTTTATGATTTTTGTACAATTGAAAAAAAAAAGAGAAAATGCTGTAAAATATAATCTGAAAAATCTTGTTGTGAACGCCTTAACCAACGCAACTGGGCGTGTCAGGCACTGTATATACACACAAACACACAAACACACACACACACACACAGATTAATCGTTTAAGGATCAGTTGTAAAATGATATAATATTGATATAGGATCTATATTAAGCGCATATGTAGGAACACTTAGGCTCGCCAAAAGTTGTTTGCAATTAAGGTTTATTTTCTTTTAAGTTTCCCTTAACATTTTACACAATAGTGCAAGTGTTTCTTTTACATATATAAACTACAGGGTGATACACACGCAAACAATAGTTAAAACACACACACACACACTCAAATAGTATTCAAATAACTGAATGATTTAAGCAAATAGCCAAATGTTAAATATTTAGGTACATGCTTTATATCAAATGTTAATGCACACACATATACACACCCACACACACTGCTTTACAACTATCAAATGTCCGTCGATAAACGACCAATTGCTATCGCTGAGAATCGCATAGAACGGTCGGACAGTTGCATTTCCCTTCGTGTAGTTCTTATTTACGTAATCTACCCCAAAAACCAGTTTGTTCTGTGATGTGCAACGTTCAAACCGCGTTTGTCGTTTTGACGTTGCAAAGTTTTTGTTTTCTTTTTTAATTAATTACACTAATAATATGTATAGTTTTCTGCCTGCTTAACTAACCGTTACTCGAACAGCAAACACAAAATGAACGAAACAAATAAGAAAAAAATGCAAAACAATTAACAAAAGCAAATTATGATAAACGTAATTAATTGCAATAATTTTACTTTAAACGAAAACCAATTTATTAATAATAATAATTAACACTACCACCCACCCCTCTTGCATCCCCTAAGCATCGTCCCCCTGGGCCATGGTTCATTTCACAGCAGCGACTGTAGCAGCAACGTTCTCTGGAGTCTGAATTACATATTATTTTTTAAGTACGTTGCTGTTGCTGTCTGCCCCGTTTGTAAGTGGGCGTGGCACGGGAGGATGTTTAAATTGAGAATACAAAAAAAATTACATTATATTATGTTTTTGAATTATCAGATAATTGAGTACTCTACATAGCATATGTTTAGATTTCATTAACTTAGAGCTTAGTTTATGTTTAGACTTATGTAATACTTACATTTGTATGTATGGAAATCAAACTCAGGAACTCATATACCTCAGAATGGAAACTACCTCTTTGTTTTTTATTATATGTTTATCGTTTGCCACAACAAACAAACAATAATAATCAACAATCAAGCTAATTTGAAGATGCTACAAAACAGCTTTAGTTCTTAATAGATTTTTGTTTAGTTCTTAACTCCTTAACGATAACTTATCTTACATAATATGCAAAAGACAACTTGCAGTTGCACACACACACACACACACACACACACAGATTTAAGAATGAAAAAAACAATAGCAACAAATACAAACAAAAATAACTACAGCAATATTGAACTGCAATAGTTAACTGAACTACCTCAATGGGCCCCATAGACTGCGCATACTCTTAATAAAAAAATAAAATAATTAAGTGTAATGCCCAAAGGAAAATTTTGAAAATTTTAATTTTGTTTGTAAAATGGTGACACACACACACATACACATCTATGCACACCCACACACATGCACATCTTTTGGCTTATAATTTCGAAATATTTACAAAAACAACTTGAGTAACATATTAATTTGCATGTAAAATTTATTAAAATTAACAACAGCAACAACAAGAAGAATTTTGGCAAAACTACAACAACAACAGATACTTTTTAGATAGGTTTTTGTAAATATGCGCTAAATTACACAAACATTTAAAAACAAGAAAAACAAAACATTTAATGTAAACATTACAACAAATTCTTTGGCTATAACTATAACTAACTATACGAAAATTAAATATCTAAAATTTTACTACGTATGTATGTGTAGAGGCAAATAAGGAAAAATGTGTATACATAAATTTCGGCAAAGCAACTAAATGAGGCAAAAAAAAAAAAAAACAAAATGAAAAAATACGAAAAAAAAAAAAAACAAACACATTATATTACCTAAATATATAAACAACAACAAAATACAAAGAAATTATTTTAAGGCTATAAAATTATGAGAACTAAAAATTTCAAAATTACTCGTAATTAACGGTATACTTTTGCTAGAGCTACGCGTAACTGTTCAAACATTTTGTTGACAGCCAAAAAAAAAAAAAAAAGAAAATAAATTAATATATATTAAATTCAATTCAATTCACAAGCGAAACCCAATGGTTATAAAAACAAACAAAAAGATGTAAAAACACAAAAATTTAATGCAAATGATGTAAAGATTATTCTTTCTTAAAGAATTTATCGCATTAATAAGCAAAATCTAAGCATTAACATAAACAATTTTAGGCTTAAACTTTCGGCTAATAAATAACAAACACAAAAAATAAATGGGAAAAACATAAATTAAAATACAACATATTTTTATGAAAAACTAAATACGAAAACCACATTAGGCACTCGCAGAACATAAAATAAAATAATGAAAAATTTGCATAACATTTAATTACAGCGATATGCTAATAAAAAAATCTAATTTTAGGCCATTCTTTCGACAAAAGCGGCCTAAAATAATTTCTTTGTAAAATATGTTTGCACACAGCCTAAAAATTTAAGTGAAAAATAAAATTTAAATCAACAATGCATAAGAAAACTAAATTTAACAACAACAAAACACAAATGTCGCCATTTTGCATTTAGAGCGTAAAAAGTTAATAAAGTTCCACATTCACTTTAAATGAAACTTAACAGCGACTTAACAGAATCCGTTGAGTTTCGATTTATTTGAAGTGAATCGGGGGAAGCACAAACTAAATACATTTTCAAAACGCAAACACTTTTAATGTACATAATACAAATTTATGAAATTGAATAATAAAAAAAAAAACTTGTGTATGTAACATATATGTAATTTTGTGTTTATAATTGGCTTAATTTTCTTAATTATCAGTTGTATAAATTAATTTCTAAGAAATATATTAAACGAAAATTATTGTAAAACTTGAATATGTGTAATGTGCACAGGTACAAAAAGCTAAATTTTAAAATTAAATATTATTTTAAACTAATTAATATTTAGTTAATATTTGCTCAAGAAAGAAAAAAAAAAGGAAATAAAACTGGTTCCAGGACATCGAAAACTATTTTTCGTATGCCTCCTATGGGTTTAATTTCGAGAGTTATCCTACACAAAATATGCAAGTTATTTGAAATAACTATAAAATTAAATATCAAGAAGAAAAAATGAAACTGAAATTATAATTATTTAAGTAAAAATGTATGTAAAGTATATATTATATTATTTTAAATTTTATCTTTTATGTTGTAAAATTTTAATATGTTTAATCAGCACATAAATTGGCTTGTTTACACTTTTTTATTTTTAATGTTTATGTTAAAAAACTAAATTTATAATATACAAACAAACACACAATATATATCTATATATACATAAATATATATTATAAATGCTAAATTAATGCAACTAAATAAATGTTAAAACCAAAAAAAAAAAAATCGACAATTGGCAATTTTTATTGGCTCCACAAAAAAATTTTTTTCAAAATTCAAAACAATTTTTTTTATATTTTTGCAGTTTTTTTTTTTGTACACGGACAACTACACATACACATACTGATAGTATGTACACATACGTATACTATAAAAGAGAAAATACAAAAAAATATTAACAATTTAACAAAGTAATGCAAAATGTGTTTAGGCCTAAGCGACTTTACAGTTCAGTTCAGCAGTATATATATGTAGATATATATGCAGATATACGTTATAATATTGGGTTTATACCTTGTAAAATCGGTGTCCCACACGTCTCTCTTTCCCCCTTTCTCTCAATGTGTAAATCAAGTTGTTGTAAATTTGTCTAAATGAAAATCGAAGCGAGTACAAATTAAATTTAATATTTTATTCTTTTTAACTTTTTTTATTTTATTTACTTAAATGTAAGTCACACTTAAAAGAAAAAATTTTAAAAAGTTAAAAAAAAATGAAGACAAGCTCTACAAAAACTTTTGGAACAAAGACAAGTACAAAATTTCAGGTAATACAAAATTTAGCAGATAAATTAAACTAACAAATATATTATAAAATTACGTACAAATTTTTCGGCATAAAATATAACTTAAAATAAAAATAATAAACAAAAACAAAAAATTTTTAGAATACAATTGTCAAATATTTGACAAATGGTGTGACTTTAGAATGATTCAGTTGCTGGCAAAACGAAATGGAATAATTTAATAAATTTTAATTTTTATAAAGGGTTTAATTTCTAAAAAAAAATTTTTAAATATATATATTGCAACAAAACTTGAGTTACACATGCAAAAAGATAAAATTTAACAATAAGTAAAATTTCAACTATGTGCTGAACTGCAAAGTGTGCAAAATTAATGCATTGAAGGAAAGAAGAAATTATATAAGGGTTTTTTTAATTTATAAAGAACGAGCAGAAATATGCAAGACAGTCCACAATATGAGAATGTACTCTAAATACTTATATACATGATGTGTAATACATACATACATATAAGCTAAAATTTAAACAAAAAAAATTGAGAATAGTTTTAACATAATGAAAATTAATCCGTTTGGAGCAAACTCAGGGCATTATCAAGACTCACGACGATGTATACATGCATTTAATAAAAAATTAATAACGAAATTTTTCGATATGTATTAACATTATTGAATTAATAATCATGCAAAAGGATTATGAACAACTCAGGTATTAAATATTAAATGAAATATTTTTAAAGATCAAGCAAAGAAAACGACACTCAAGTCAACAATTTAAAAGTTGTGCAATATTCTTAAAGTTTTCTAAATACGTAATAGTATTAATAAACCCAAAAATATAAGAAAAAAAATCGAAGATTGTTCATAAGAAAAGAAAGAGTTAGGCATGGGATTTGGCTGGGTGAGAGCATGGTGAGTTTTTGATACATTCAAGTAATTCACTTATATACTTGTTTTTTTAACTTTTATGTTATGATTAACCCAGGACACAGCACAACTACAACAACAAGCAGCACACTCACACACAGACAAACACACACACAGACAAAATAGTAAAATAAATAGCTAAATGAAAATGAGTTTATATAAAGAAGGAAAACATAAAACTGTGATTACATTTGATTGTCAATGCGTTGATAAACAAAAAAAATGTTGCATAATTAATGATTGAAATACAAAAACACGAAATGAGTAATTGAAATGGAAATGAAAATGAAAATTGATTACTTATATACTTAAACCGTTTATGATTTTTTTAATGAGTATTGGCAAATTATCTATAATATGCAAATATGCATAACTAAATAAATATTTACTTTATTAGCCGAAATATTAAACTTCAAAAGAATACAAATTATAATTATGTACTTGTAAAATTATTTGAAAATTAGAAAATAATTAATGCCAATGCAAAAATATTTTCCAGACCTAATTTCATTTTCCAACATCCCTTAACAGTTTTACGATTTATATACTAGCATTGTTTTATGCATTGTGTATGTTTTACTCCAAAAAAAACATTCTGTATGTAGTGCACTTTAGTTAAAAATTAAAGTCTGAGATTTTACATTAATATGGTCAAAGTATACACCTTATTAAAAATATATAAAAACAAGAAAGCAAACAAAAAATAACTACGTAAAAACCAAAAAAAAAATATTAAAGAATTGACTAAGTTAATGATTATTAAACTAAACACTCAAACACAATCCCACACACACATTTATATTTGGCAATATACCGTATGTGTATTTAAACATATATATAAAACAAATTGAAAAAAGTGTAAGAACTTAAGGAATGCAAGGAAAAGAAAAGTAACTAAGCTGTATTTTCACTCCGTGCGTATGATTTCTATATAGTATCTGGAGTATATATGCAAGCGAGAAATTTAAGTAAACGGCTTAAATATATTTTTAATGACAATTCGGATTAAAATACTACGATTATGGCATAATCTTTTGTGTAAAATATAAAATCTAAGCTATCTACAACAAAACAAAAAACTCACAGAAAAAGGCATTGTAACAAAAACTCACACAGCATGGATAAGGGGAAAACAAATATTGAGAATAAAAAGTATATGAACGAAAAATCGAAATTCAATAAACTTGTTGCTAAAATAAAATACAAAAGTAAAAGAAAACCTAGTGGTTTTATTTTTAGCAAATTAAAGCAAAAATGAAGAAAAGGAAAAAAAAATTTCAATATATCCCGCCGATAATAGAAACGTTCTCACTAACCTATCGATATCAGCAAGGCCGTGCTTTTTCGATGTGAAGCGATAGTTTTCTCTCGGAACGTTTCTCACACTGTATCGGTTTGTGAATACAAAATTCAAATGACAGCATTTATTTAGCAATAATTATTAATAGATTGAGGTTTTTAAAGAAAATTTTAAATTAGACAAAATGAAGGTGATGATTTTTGTGAAGCTTTAAACTTTAAAGTTTGTCTCGCTTCGGGGTAATCTTAAAATTATTAAAAATTATTTAAGATTCGAACGACATTTCGACAACAACTTTCAAAGCTCTAGCTTCAAAATTAAGAAGAATACATGGAAGGATACATATTGTACCATTTACTGGATAGAAAGGCTGCCAGACGTTCAAACTATCGGTATTTTTTTCTGTGATTCAAGGCTGCCACACCGTTTTTGGGTTCAGGGCTGCCATTTTGTTTTTAATTTATTTTGCATTGCAATTTAAGCTGTTTTTCAGGTTAATTTTCCGTCAGTTCTTAAAACGCGCGCGCGTTATTGTCGAGGTTGTTCACACTATTTGCTCCTCTATAAGTTTTGCCAAAAAAAAAAAAAAAAACAATATAAAAAGTAGCCAGCACTGATTCAAATTGCAAATTGCAATAAATTAATAATTTGAAAAAATTTAAAATTCGAAATTAGATTAAATAAAGGTGAACGATTCTATGAATGTTTGAAGTTAGTCACCCAATTCAAATTGAGAAAAATTAATAAGTCAAATTTTTTCAATGTACCTTTTTTCATAACTTTACCTTTTTTAGCTAAAAAAAATCGAACCAGATCGAAAATTTTTACTGGGTGGGCAACCTTGGGCATAAGACGCCGCATTTACTGGCAACACTGTGCTGACGAATCGAGTAAGTGCAAAATTGTTATAAACCTTAATTGTTTGTGCATAAGTTAACAAATAACTGGTCAATGGGTATGCTTTAAGGTCCAATTAAATTGCAAAACGACATCGATTTAAGGAGTTACAACAAATTGCAAATCACTTAACAAAGAAAAGATCAAAAAGAGGAGAAACACTCACAGTCCCAACAAAATGGTGAGTAATACAAAGATATCAATACAAATACAAAAAAAAACAAGTTATTTTGGGTGGCCGCCCTAATGTAAAAAATAAATAATAAACCACTAAATGAAAATATGGCGAAGATACTTTTTGAAAATTGGCACAACGGTGCGGGTAGTGGCCGTGACCTAAATTATGCCCATATATGGTTGTAGTCGTGGCGTGCCGGTTTGTACGGCTGGTGGTGTAAGAGGAGGTGGTGGGGAGGAAGGAGTATGGGGCACTTATCGGCAATAGTAGAAGGCAAAATGACTCAAATTCAATAAGCAACGGCTATCGTTTAATGTGTATTCGATTTTGATTTTCAGTCGGAAATGCAAATGGATTGTGCCCTGGATCTGATGAGACGATTGCCGCCTCAACAGATTGAAAGGAATCTGATTGATTTAATTGATCTGGCGCCGGATTTGTGCGAGGATCTGTTGTCGTCGGTGGATCAGCCGCTTAAAATAGCCAAAGATCGGGAGCATGGCAAGGATTATTTGCTGTGCGATTATAATCGCGATGGCGATTCGTATCGCTCGCCGTGGTCCAACACGTACTATCCACCGCTGGAGGATGGCCAAATGCCGTCGGAGCGTTTGCGTAAGCTGGAAATTGAAGCAAACTATGCGTTCGATCAATATCGTGAAATGTACTATGAGGGCGGCGTCTCATCCGTGTATCTGTGGGACTTGGATCACGGTTTCGCAGCTGTGATACTCATCAAAAAGGCTGGCGATGGCAGTAAAATGATACGCGGCTGCTGGGACTCAATACATGTGGTCGAGGTGCAAGAGAAAACGACTGGACGCACGGCGCACTACAAGCTCACTTCGACGGCAATGCTCTGGCTGCAGACAAACAAACAGGGATCCGGCACAATGAACCTGGGTGGCTCGTTGACCCGGCAAACCGAACAGGATGCGAACGTGAGCGAATCATCGCCGCATATTGCAAACATTGGCAAAATGGTTGAGGAGATGGAGAACAAAATACGCAATACACTCAATGCTATTTACTTTGGCAAGACCAAGGATATTGTTAACGGTTTGCGCAGCACACAGTCGCTTGCAGATCAACGGGATCAGGCGGCCATGAAACAGGATCTGGCAGCTGCAATATTGAGGCGCAATGTCAAACCCGAATCGAACTGAGCTGTTGACGTCGTGGCGTTTTACGGCAATATAGGGACAATTATCGACGACTTGGCCGCGTAATTCAATATAATGATGAGCAGTAATACAATGCGCATTTCTAGGCATTAAATTTGTTAATGAAATATGAGAAAAAGAATTGTTAAATGAGTAACGTATTAATGTAAATTGATTGCCCACATTTCCCGCCCCTTGTTGCAATTAATCTTAGCATAAAGTCCACATTTTAATGTTTTTTGCCCAAAACGCGCCAACTCCGACCGCTCTTTAGACAGTATCTATAAGTATTTGAGTATTTGTATCTGTATAATGCATAATTTGTATCTGAAAAGTTGAGGCAACAGTTTTGCACGATTTGAAACGATTCAATACAATTTGATTCGATTTATTTGCTTTCTGCATTTTTTCTTGGTTCGAGTATAAATAAATGTGTTTATAAATAAATAATTATGTATGTATGCATGTGTATTCTAACAATAAGAAGCTCGAAGCATAAATTTTACATTATGTACTTTTAATGAAAACGCTCTGTATTATGTAAAAAATACACATTACGTACCAAACAGCGAAAACGCTTTCGCATTTTTAATCATATTTTCTATAGGAAATGTTGAGGAGGATGGTATCATCATAGCAACTTAATTAATTTACTAAGAATAGTATCCTTTGAATCATCTTTTAAATTAAAATAGTCTTCCGATAAATCTTGAAAATGCCTTCTTAATACGTACCAATAATACTGATCCGAAAGGATTTTAAATCCGTAAAAATAATTTTAGTAAATTATTTGATAGAAAACAAATAAAAATTTGAATATTTGGGAAATTAATTAATGGCAGGCATGTTGTATTGGTATGGCTATGTTTGTTTATTATATTCATGGAAAGATTGCAAACTACATTAGAAGTTACAATGTTTTTAAATAAGATACGGTTTTGGACCTTATATATAATACATGAATACAAATTTAATTGTAGTTATCAATAAGTAAAATTGAAACATTTTCCTGTTCATAATATTCTTTCATTATCAAAATTACACAATAATATATTTATATATTTGTATACAAATAAATATATAAATATTTTTTCTTGGGCGTGTGTTATCAACTATTTACAAAGCGCAACATGATTATTGCCACAAATTTTGATAGCAACACCCATGTGCGTGTGTGCGTGCTTGTATGTATTTGTTTAGAATGATAAAAGTTTATATGTAATATATATAGTTTTATCATTAAATAGAAGAATCTTTTTCGAAGTTACTTGACAGACTAAATATCTACACCTTAAACTAGCGATTACGAATAAATTAAGATTTATTTAGGAGGTCGAAATGTGATTAGTTGACGATTACATACAATATTTTACAGGGGCTGCTCAAAAGCCTGTGACTGGGTGGCCAGACAAGCAACAACACTGTGTTCGTGACAATATAGGAAAAGAATTTGGACAGCCGTCGAAGTAGAAGACCACGAGCAGCCTCGATTGGTTGTCCAGCAAACAGATTCTCAGCTCTTTCGCTGTCGTTGGTGCGTTCTGAATATTTGGTTATAAATAAATGTGCAACGTTTATGCAAAAGTCTCTTAGGTACAGCAGCTTATTGCATTTTGGAAACTTCAAACTTCGTATTGATGATCTCCTCATCTGAATCGAGCACTGGCAGAGCTGAGTCCCCCATTGCCGATGGTATATTCTCCTCTACCCATCGTAAATCATCCTCCTCCGTGGTCGTAGCTGTACGTGAATTCGTTGGAGTTCTATTACCACCATTCTGATGTGTTCCCCGCATTTTAACGCCATACGCATCCGCCACAAACTGATCCTCCTCATCTGCAATGAAGAGAAATCAAATATATGAGTTGAAGTAAATACAAATTTCTTTGAAGGAATACCCTCATCGTCCTCATCCTCGGGATTGTCCAGCAGCGGTGTAAACGCATAACGTTGATTGTTGTTTGTGGGGCGCCATAAGATCATTATTACCAAAAGGAGCACAGAGAAGAGCATATGCCAGAATCCTGTATCGATCCAGATATCACGCCACCCCTAAAAGTGAATTGACTAAAGAAATCATTCCCTATGCGGTGATAATCAACTTACAGGTGTGCAGCTTTCGGTTCTACGCATTCGCAATGCAAACAACATAAAGATAACAGAGGCGATGACGGCAAATATCAGCGTATTGGTAAAGTGTCTGTATAGTAATAGTTTAACCATATTTCTAAAATAACAAAGCATGATTAATTTGATGTCCGTTAGGAATCAATAAGTTAGCTACCTGCGCAAACGAAGCGTTCTTGTGGTTTGAACCAATGACGTAAATATCCACCAGCAGATGCCCGTGTCGAGTACAGCCAATGGTATGGTGGCCAGCAGCAGTTCACTCCGATCGCTCTTCACCTTGGTAATGCGCAAATAGCTCTCTACACAGGCAAGTAGAAAGTATAGTGCACCCACGCCCACAACACGGTGCAGCATGGGACCCAAGCGTGGTCTACAAACAAGATAATATAATTAATGTACGTTTTTCCTCTTTAGAAATGATCTTAACTACTAACTTGACAATGCCAAAGCCCAGACTCATAATGATGACCAGCATACGAGCTAGCGTGCGTTTGGCGCAAGATACAAATTCAGCAACGACTTCAGCATGGTAGACAGGATAGCCAGTATTGGCAACCGTTTGGTACTCGGCATAGAAGAAGGCCTTCTCGAGCATGCCCAGCAGTATGACGCCGCCAATCCAGAATTGTATGCGCAACAGATCGCGCCATTGTGCAAAGGAGACAAACAGCCAAATGATGCCAAATATCACATAGACAATGCACATTATCAAATAAAACTGCAAAGGAAATGATAAAACTTAAGCAATGAATTGACAAATAACATTGTTTTCAATTTACCGGCAAAAATGGCCAATCAATGGCTGAAATGTAGCCATGAGGTCCCCAAAATCCAATGTGCACCGTGGCTTGAAACTTCTGACCTGGTGGTGTTGTCAAAATAGTCAATTCCAGCTCATAGATACCATCTTCAGCTATGCTGGCAATTGGCTTCGAAGTCGCCTGTAAGTCGACAATACAACATATATAAATTCTTTTATCAACAGTTCTAGTACACTTCCTATTAAACCCAAAAGCAATTACGATAACTGAAGTTCCTGATAACGCCAACATATTTGCTCTAGGTATGTTTCTTCTTTTTGTTGTTATACCCTTAAAAAGAGGGTATTATAACTTTGTCACGAAATGTGCAGCGATGGCCTAAAAAATCCCATATAATGTATATATGTTCTTGTTCCGAACGATGTTCTCAGTTGAGTTTGTAGTATTTTGAGGTATCTCAACCAATTCGGTATTGTCTTATACATGCTGATCAAGTTTGATAGTCAAGGTAGCTGCCATATAACAGTTGAAAATCAATATTTAGAAAAAAAAACACTGTTTTTTTTCTATACATCTTAACCGATCGCACATATTGTGTATTTGGACTTATACATCCTGATCACATTTAAATATGGCACTTTGCAAGGGTATCAGATCTTCGGTTTGCCGAAGATAACCCATTTTAATACACTGTGCCCATTAAAAATGGGCAAATAAGGGTATTATGCGTTTGGAAGAATGTATGTAACAGGCAGAAGGAGGCATGGCAGACCCCATATAGTATATACGTGTATATTCTTGATCAGGATCAACAGCCGAGTCGATTGAGCTATGTCCGTCTGTTTAAACGATCTCGGAGACTATGTGGGTTCTTGAATACCGTACGCAGATCAAGCTTGTTTTTATTTTTGGATCTGCATAGGAACGAAAGGTCAAAAATAAAGTTTTAGTATGAAAAACTTCTTGGTTTTTTGAGATTTCTTAACGAAACTGATAGAATATGCATTTAAGTTTGTTTTGTACATCCTGACCGAATTTGGTTCACATCAGTATAATATATCATATAGCTGTCATTGGACCGATCGGTCGAAAATCAACGTTTAGTACAGAGTACCTAAGCACAGGGTATCCCACTGTCGAGCGCGCTCTACCCCCTTGATCTTGTTGTTGTGAGTCACAAACACAATTGTGCAATGTCAATTACCGAAAATGGATTTTTGCTGTGTGGCGCAGATTGTGCTTCCTCTGGAGTCGTCACAGCGCCTTCAGTGTTGTCCCTCAGGAGAATCAAGTGGGTGCAGTTGATTTTCGTTTGCGTCGTTTGGATGAGTTGGCTCAGAGTGACGTTTTGTTGGGCACTCGGATTATCGTTGAGTTGTTTCAACTAGAAATATTTATAGGTATAACAACAGAGAGGGTTTCTGATTTCAATCTTTGCTTACAAAACGGCCATCAAAGAGACATGGATGCTTCGTAAGCTTAAAGTTGATGGTTAACGGCACTTCATCATCAGACGTGCACTCCACTGTATGCATATGTATTTGTGTTTGTTGTTGTGTGTGTGTGGGAGAGGCAAGGAGAAGAGGTGGAAAAGTTTTCAGTTATAGCGAATTTGTCACGTTGCAATTAAAGTACTAACGTTTAATGTAGATCTTTGTGCCAGCCAACAATGGACGCTGCTCTATAAGCGGTTGCAGATCCTGTTAAAGACAAAAACAATGAGTAAATCATAATTAAATGTATTCATTGTTTTGTTAGCTTTTTTACCTGGTCTATTAGAATATCGAGAAGGCCTGGATCTGATCTTCCAGCCGCCAGAGTGGCAAAAATCGAAAGAAGTGATACCACGATTGTGAAATGAGCCAACATGATGTGTTTGCGACTCGATTGCACCTAAATAAATAATATTTATATATTTTTTACGTTGTGTTGGCTGCGCTTTAGAACAGTTCTGCTTGTTATCGGACTATGTCTTATCGATTGTTTTTGTTTATGCGCATTCGAGACGATTGCCGGTCACAAATCGCAATACATCGAATGAAAATTCTGCAGTTTGAGTTCATTTAATCGGTAAATCGAGCTTTCCTTAAGTCCTTTGTTAAATTTACTTGTAATTTAATAAACGCAATTTAGGGAAAAACGAAAATCTTGTTTGCCGAATAATTAAATTAAGTTAATAGTATCACTTCTTTTTCGATTCTTGTCTGCTTGTAAACTTAAAGTTATTATTCATTCAAGCTCAAACCAAATATAAA
Organism: Drosophila innubila; assembly: GCF_004354385.1. Lineage (NCBI taxonomy): Eukaryota > Metazoa > Arthropoda > Insecta > Diptera > Drosophilidae > Drosophila > Drosophila innubila. The sequence goes on along the minus strand of NW_022995372.1, from coordinate 4,647,095 downwards.
TTTATATGTTTAACATTATATGTTGGGTTAAGTAGGTTAATAAATTTGTATTTATATAATTTATGTTTGCGACTAGTACACTAATTTATAAAAATACCCTTGTAGCACTAGGAATTAAGAATCAAATAAATACTAAATATTACTTTTGAAAGATATTCCGAAAAATATAGAAAATCTGTTCAAAGCGCTCTATTACCAAGTCGGTTATAAAAATGCACCGACTATATAAACATGTATGTACGAAATAGCATATTATATTGATTTTATTTTAATTCAAATTATTAGAATTTCAAAACTTCAAGGCTGAAAAATTAAAAAAAAAATATATATTACATGCAACGGACCCGCTTAACAAAAGAACTTATATAATTCATAATAGACTGAATAAGTTCACTCGTTAATTTAAACTTTTTCAGAACGAAACAACCCAACTCTAGTATCAGGCATGCATACAATTGCGATGAATATTAAAAGTGTCATCACTATTTATAGATAACATTCGCAGTGAATGGCATTGGCAATGTTGTCGTTATCGGTTTGTCGGAAAGTCACATAAGTCAAAGCGTCAGATTTGTATTTTCGCAGCGCATTTTAAATGAGTTTATTGCCATAAAACATGGTAAATGTTATGAAAGGAGTGCTTGTGGAATGGTAAATACTTTTGTCATTGTGGTTAGCTCATTTCTAATCGTAATTCTTGAGGGTTTCCCTAGTGATCCGGCTATGAAACAATTCTTACTGCATTTGGATGAGAAGCTGGCTTTGGGTCGAAAATTTATCATACAAGACTTGGATGAGAGTCATCTATTTATCTCAACAGACATTGTTGAAGTGCTACAAGCTCGCGTAGATGAGTTGATGGATCGCATCAGTTTTCCATTGCACGAGAAAGATCCGTAAATCAAACACATACATACATACATACATATAATAAAAACAACAACAGCAACGCCGCTACAACCAAAATCATGACGGGACGCGAATCGCATCGCATCAAAGATGCTGAGAAGAAACGTGTCCTGGATGAAGCTGCACGGCAGCGACGTGCTCGCAAGGCTCTGGAAGCGCTGGAGCGCGACAATTTCCAAGATGATCCGCATGCAGATTTGGTTATGTCAAAGAAGCTACCCAAATTCCAGGATAGCATCAAGAATGCCAAGGAGAAGAAGGCCAAACGCAAAGGCGCCGAATACTTTCGTGCCAAATATCGCAAGAACTTTCAACAACTACTCGAAGAGGAGAAACAAAAACCCAACTACGAGACTGCAGCGGCGCCTCCGCCGAAAAAACCTGTGCGTCATTTCTGTGCCGTTTGTGGCAACTTCTCTCAATATTCGTGTACTGCATGTGGAACACGTTATTGTCGCGTCCGCTGCCTGAAAACTCATCAGGACACACGTTGTCTTAAGTGGACCGCTTGAATTGGTTGTAGAGCTACTCAAATCCATTACTTAAATAACTAGTGTAGAATAAATGAAAAAAAAACAAACACAACTTATAAATGGGTTTCGTAATCTAAATACCAGTAAGCATTAGTTTTTTAAAAAATAGCTGAAATTCCGTTGCAAAAAAGGTAAAATACTAGCCAACCGGAATCTCGTCAATTATTGCAAAAAAACTAAAAAAAATTTAAACTGCGTTCAGAGAGAAGCAAGTTGCCAATGAGGAGTAACGCCGTTGAATTTTCTACCAGACATTTGTGGTATATCAAATGGTAATTAAGAAATACTGAATTAGTATTAATTAGAACGCGTTATTGGGCACACACTGGAAAATTTAAATTTAGCTTAATGCAATTTTTAAATTGCAATAACTTTGAAATAAATTAATGGTTTGATCAAAATTTTAAATTCGAAACTAGATAAAATATGGAGAACATTTTTATGAAGATTTAAAGTATGTTACTCACATGGGAGAGAAGTTACAAATTTAATCCAAAAACAAATTTTTTAAAATACTAAAAAAAAATCTAGAAAAATTTAAAAAATTCTAGCTTCAAAATTAAGAAATGTTCCAATTTAGGTGAATTTTTTGGGTGCAACCAAATTTTTATTTTGATTAAATTAGAACAAGTTGCCAGATCGGAAAATTTTGCAGGGTGGCAGTCTTCCACACCAGTGCTGGCAAGTTTTTGGGGGGAGCACTAGCTGTTTCTGTCAAGAAACCATCTAAATTTGTTATTGTGGCCTGACTTGCACAGTTTTACCAAAAATATTAATAGCAAAACTTTGCTGAATATATATGGAAAGTTGCCATTTGAAATTTTTCTAGCAAACGAATTCTGAAAATAGCCAGATCTAGCTTTAAAATAGCAAAGTTGGCAACAGTGTTGTGGTCACACAATCGCGCAGTCTCATTTCAATTTTCAAACAGCGAAGTTGCGGCGCTCGTATATCGCATTGTAAAATAAATTAAATTTTTAGTATAACGGCCACAGCAGCAACGAATAAATCAATTCTGACATAAAACTTTGTAATATTATTACAATAAACGAAATCAAAAGAAACACGAAGAAGCCGGTAGTGTGCGCGTGTGTGTGTGTATAGGTGTGAATGTGTTTGAGAGCAGCATATTAAATCCAATCAGAAAAAGGATACCATACCACAGCAACAAGACACAGGCATATTATATTATTATATATTTTGTAATAACAAAATGGATTTCAATTTCGCCGAACTGAAAAAGGAGGCTGCCTCCACAGCCGAGGATATTTTCAACAATGCGAGCAGCGCTGCCGGTGTCGCCACCAAAAAGGTGACAAGCGCCTATGACGATTTGCTGGGCGACCTCAGTGACGATGTTAGCGGCGTCGGCAGCGGCGTCGGCAGCGGCGCCAACGTCAGCAGCGGCGCGCAGGACGATAATGCGCATACCGAGCATTATTTTGCCAACGAGCAGAAAAATGTGGACTTCGGTGACCCACAGGCGTTCGTGCAACGCATGTCGGCCGGTGCCAAGGAGGCGCAGGAGCAGCTGGATGCCAAGTTCGCTGCGAAAACAGATGATTTCGGTGACTTTCTATCGCAGGCGGGCAAAGGTGCCAAACAAGGTATCAGTGACATGACCACGGACTTTATGAACATGGAACGCGGTTTCTTTGGAGATGCACCAGCTCCAGTTCCAGTTCCCGCTGCAGTTCCCGCTGCAGCTCCAGCTCCGCCCAAGCATGAGAAAGTGGAGCAGGTGGAGCGGGAGGAGGAGGATTTGCTGGGCAGTTTCAGCAAACCAACAGCGACTGTGCCACTTCAACCATTTCAGCCAACAGCGCCAGCCAATACCCATTTCTATGATGATGAAACCTATGATGCCGATGATGCTGATCTATTGAGCAAGCCGACTCTAACTGCAACTGTTGTGCCCCAGGCAGTCTCGGCTGCCATTGTGGGAAATAAGGATTCCGACACAGATTCACCGTCCGTCTCGTATACTCCGTCGCCGGCCAAGAAACCCATTACGGATGCACTTAAAGAGCAGGACAATGAGAAATTCATTTCGTCCGAGGATCTATTGAGTGACTTTAAGGAGGAACGCACAGCCACGCCTCCAGTGGCAGTCAAGGCCGCTCCTGCCGCTCCCACTTCCGCTCCAGTCTCCGCTCCAGTCTCCGCTCCAGCCCCCGCTGCTATGGTAACCGATTTGGATGATGACGAGGTTGAAGTAAAGCCAACTGTTTCGATTCCATCTATTCCAAAAGTGGAGCCAGTGAAGCCAGTGTCCAAAGTGGCGCCACCAAAGGCACAACAACAACAACAACATCCAAAGATTGTGTCCGTTGAGGAGATTTTCTACAAATATGGACTCGGTAAGTGATATATCCAAGCAATATTCTTGCAGCTAGATAAAAACAAACAATACTCAAATTAGTCCAATTAGAATATCTTTTGACTACAATCTACTGCAAGTTTATTACAAATATCTAATTGTGTTTCTTATCATTTCGTATCTAATTAGTTTTGTATCTGACAACACGTCATCATTGTTATTGTTGTTATTGTTATTGCATTTGTTGTTGTTGTTGATTTATTTGTATCCTCGCGACCGCACCTTGCATAAATATCAATATCTGCTCTGGTCACATTGGCACTGAGCTTAGCTTTTTTTAGTCACTTTTTGTTGTTGTTGTTGCTGTTGTAGCAGTAAACAAGCCGCTTACTCGCTCTCTTCTTTCTCTTTGGCCTTCGCTTTGAGTGTGTGTTGCCGCCTCATGATGTCATCGGCGTCAAATTTTTCGCTGCTTATGTGCAAAATAATAATTCAACAATATTTTAAATACATACATTTATTGGCAACAAACAGGCGAATAGAATTTCACTTGCTAAAAAAAATTCCAATATGACACACAGCCTCCCTCTCTCTTTCACTCTATGCATTGCTCGCTAGAGCTTTTAACTGATCAACAATCGGTAGCAAATCGTCATCGATTGCAGCGTGAGTCACGACATCACATTGCTAACGAATTAGTCAATAATAAACTTATTTTAGATATACTGAATATAGTATTTAATTGTATAAATTTAATGTGATTTGCCGTCTAGCTTCACAAATATTTTCATCTTATGAATCAGCCGCTTTTTTGTTGCTGCTTTTATTGCGTTCATTCGTTTCGTTCATTGACGTGCTCACAGCTTTCATAATTCATATTTCTGCTTCTCCTTTTTAAATTTTTTTTTTTTTTAGTTTTAGTTTTTTTTTACATTGTAGCGTGTGTCCATTGAACCAATTATGGCCACACAAAAAAAAAAGTACTAAAAGTACTGCTACTCTTTCAACTACTATTTTGGACTGTACTGCCCTGCATTAATTTAAGGCTTTGCCTACATAATCCAATTGTCTGACTGGGGTGCCACTTCACTGCGAAAAATCATTTTAATATTCTTTTTTTCCTGTTTTTTTTTTTCAATTTCTATCTCCTCTCATCAGTGTGCAATCTGCGCCTTTATTTTCACTGCCTGCGGGCAAAATTTTCCAATTAGTAATGTGTTCAGCTGCAGTCGCCGCGTTGCTTTGTCTTTTTGCTGTTTTTATTACAAGTACATGCTAAGTATTTTTCTGTCTGTCTGTCTGTCTGTCTGTCTGTCTCTACTTCTCCAATCGGCATTGACTTTGCTTCGGCTGCTGCTTTTGCTTTTGCCTTGCACTTGTCATCGCCCCTGTTAGATGCATCATTCCGACAACAATACCGATTTTATTTCATTTACTAGTTGCTTCTCCGCACTTTGATCCTATCCACGTTTGTGTGTGTGAATGCTAGCATGTAAGCCCTTTCTCTCTTTTACGCTTCTTTCGTTGCATCGTTTAGCTCAGACTAAACTGTCACTTATCAGCGTCCCTGCTTTACATTTATCGCTCTTATTGTAGCTGTAGCTTACTAAAAAGTCAGTAACCACATGTCTATCAAATGGCAATCAAGTACTTGAACATAAATATAGACTGGATATCGTCAAGAAGTTAATTACATACAAACAATTACAAATATATACATCTGTATAGTATGCATGTACATTGTGCATATATTTAAAAGTGCTTTAAAAACGGCTCTAAATTGAGAGTACTTACAAGGCGTGACGAAATTGTGAAAGCTCCTAAGGCGACACGGTGTAAACAAAGTGTGAATAATATTTATGTACCATATACGTATGTATGTGTTTGGTGTGGTTGTGTTTGCTTTGTTCCGCCAGCCTGATGTGATCGATATTGTTTTGAGACTGCGTTGGATGCTGTTTACATAGGCTACGTGTGGACTGCATTTCAATTTGTTTGCAGCAGGCGTAAATTGGCATCCACATTGGATTTAATGCGGAAAGAAAGAGCTCTGAAAAAAGACAAACTGCAAAAATTAAGAACATTCAGCTTTAATATTTTGTTCTTTAAATTTGAAAATTTTAAGACCAAATTTCTAAAACTGAATATATTAATCTAAAAATTCGCAGCTTCCAGTATAAAAATAGTAAATTGTTAGGAAAGTATAAATATGTCGCTCTGGTTGGAGTCGCCTCTTCAGTTGAAAGCAAGTGCGGGTTCGAGTCCTACTCTTTAAATGTTCTCGACACATTATTATAACCATAATTCTAATTTTAAAGACAGATATCTTGATTTAAGATTTTTTTTTTATCTCAGTGCGAGTATTTTTCATTAGAGTGTCTATCTCTTTAAAAAAAAAGGTCTACAGCTTTGACCTCTCTTTTATCTCTTAGAATTCACTGCTAAGTTCCCCTGCACCCTTTCTCTTAATTGCAAAGCATAGCGAGTTCAGAGCCAAATGTTCCATCTGCTAAATAGGTCACAATTCTACTTTGTGTTTATACGAAAATGTATCCAAATGTCTCACATCAAAATATGAAATTCAGCTGACAGAATGAGGTCAAATTGGAAAATAGTTCAACAGTAAGAAAACTACTTAAAGACGCACATTCAAATTTATAAATGACTTTGTGAAACTATTCTAGGTTAATTACACTTCGAGAATGAACTCTCAGTTGAGTTGCACAACTTTTCGCATACTTTCATAACACCCATATGTATATGTATTTCATCATCCTCTTCTTCCTCTTCATCTCGATGCTCTCAAATCGATTTGCCTTCCATGGAAACTATGCTAAAAGAGCAAACTTTAAATTGATTTAGAGCTGACCAGCAGGAATGGGAAGAATACATATGTAAAACTTGCAAAAGTTCGAGAATCTATTAACTACTTCTTCCACGCCAGACACCAAAGACAGACGCGTTGTCAGCTCATTGATTTCATCTATAAATTTCACATCGCATGCCAAGAACCCACTCAATCCACCCTTTTGGGGTAAGGGAGGAGGTATCTGCAGTCGTTGCAGTTGGTCAAAACACCGCACCCAAAAACGAAAACGAATACGAAGCCGCCTTCCGGTAATTTCCGGGCCTCATGCCTAACCCTTAAAGCGCCCCTCAGTTGTTACACAAAAACAAAGCACCGACTGAAGATTGACGCATGCGTATTCAACCCTTTAAAAAAGTCTACACTCTCCAAAGCTCTCTACACTCGCTGGTCAGCTGCAATTGGCAATCGATAAACCGTCAACTTTTGCACTGAGCTTGAGCTTGAGCTTTTTCTATGTGTGGGGTTCAGGGCTAAGCGCGGTTGCTCAACTCTGTCTCTCTCTCTCTCTCTCTCTCTCGCGCTCTCACTGCGCCGTCGTCAAGTGTAATTCTGCTGGTCCTTATAGTTCGTTGCAGGCTTTAAGCTTTCAGCTTTTAGGCTACGCTCAGTCACTGAACGCGTCGTGTGCCTACAAGACGGAAACGATTCTTTGTTAGCATCTGCAAATATTCCGTACAACTTGTAAACGGTACGTCGTAATTTCTCTCTCTCTATCTTTGTCGCTCTCGCTTTGTGCGCTGTGCTTTTGTTTGTTGCCCCATAAGAAGAAATACAGAAATTTATACTGTATATACATACATACATATATAGAAAACGGCAAAAAGTTACCGTTTAATTTTTACTATTAAGTGCAAAAGTTGAAGTTGTTTTTTTACAACAAACAAACAAAATGTGTACAATTGGCGAAGCCGGACAAAATGGCGTCTGCAAGCAGCGTCCATTGATTTGCTCCATTTTGGATCCCAGTAAGTTGCACATATCTACATACAATACACACACACACACACACTCATGTACTAAATTTATACATACAATACAAAAACAAAACTAACCTCTGTCAATGGTGTGGAAGTATCTCGAAAGTATTTAAAATGCGTTGTATAATTACTACTTGATTCTAGTGGCTATAGTATACTGCTTGTTCTTATATTTTATTTTGGTTTGGCTTGCATGTACATATATATGTGTAATAGTTTTTCTTCATAATGCGCCTGAAAGTGCGCTTTCATTTAACACTAATGCACTCCTAACTCTCTCTTTCGCTGTCTCTCACTCTCTGTCTCTTTTGTCTGCCTTGCACAACAAACTAAACGCTAACTAACGAAAATCAATATATCAATCCGCCTATTTGCAGATGCCTGGTTCAAGCCCGAACGTTTGCACCCGCAAGGTAAGTCTACTCAGTGGCTGTCAAACTACGAGCACGAAATGAACTGCTTGCCAACTCTGTCAACTGTAGCTGTGTAACTGTACAACTGTCAATATGCGTTATAGAAAAAGCAATAACAACAAAGAAGGAATGTGTTGTGAACATTGCTGTAATGATGTCATTGTAGTGCCCCCAACCACTTCCACGACCCCTTTATGCTATATACTCCTATTAAGCCTAAAAGTATGCCATGCTTTTTTTCCCATTGTTATTTGTGTCTATTGAAACTAGTCTCAGCTTATAACCCTGAAAGTATGCTTAAGTAAGCGTATTCGCATTGCAAGTACAGCTAGTCAAGTAATTGTTTTGACAAAGCCAAATATAAAAATATTTTTTAGTTTTTTTCTTTTATAAAAACACCATTTAAAAAAAAAAAAACAAATATTTAATTTTTATCTCTGTCCAAAGAGTTACTTGACCAACTGTATATCTTTTCCTTGTACCCTATTTTATTGTCCCTGCTTTTGTTGTTGTTTTCATTGATTTGTATTCTGAATTTTTTCGACAACGCCTTAAAAGTGGACAGCGCCTAAAAGCGCACTATAAAAAATTTATGCACACTAAGCAAATTTTACCAATGAAAAAATTGTGTGTGTATTTGGATTTTTATACATGCCACGCCCTCATAATTAGTAGGACTGCAGTTCAGTTACCTTAGATGGCGGCGGTGTTGTTGCTGTTGTTGGCACTGAAGCGTCAAAACCGTAATCGGATCGCATGCTAAGCGCTTTCATGCAGCTCAAACGTCAGTTGGCCATATAAATGAAAAAGTTTTCACTGCAACCAAATGCAAGCTGATATGTGCCATGGGTAGGGTGTAGAGGGGGAGGGAGGTGGCAACCCCTCTTTGCACTATGCTTTATTGCAATTGTGAGACGAATATATATATGTAGGTCTAGATAGGGCAGGCAGTTAAAACGTATTTCATCAGCTTATGAAAGCAAACTATTACGATTAACTAACGTCGTCTGAGCTTTGCACCCAACTGTAACAGCAAATAGTATAAAATCCCTATATAAATACACATAATATTTAATCACGTCTGGCACTGAGTTGTACATTTATTTTGTACTTATATTTTTAAATTGAGCTGCAAAACAATCGTTGTGGGAAATGGAAAAAAAAAGTATTTATACAAAATATCAAATTACTGGAGGAGCACAGAATAAATAGTACAAACAAAAATACAATAGATATTTATGTGTAAAAGCCACTCTACATGTTAAGCGCATGTTAAGCTGCTGTTATTGATATTTTAGTAGTCTACTTGCATTTTGTCTTTACCTTTTGTTTGTAAATATATACATATGTACTTACAATTGTTACGGGATTTGGAATTATACAAAATATCAAATTGTTAGATATTTTATATATTTTAACTAGTGATTTACGATACATCAAACATCGATTTTTAAATACTTTTATTCGATGTTTCTTGGCGATGAATCAAGTGAGAAAAACTGTAATCTTAAAAAATTCTTTCTTTTTAAATTCAATTTTATTACAATGTTATGGAATTAGTAACTCTATCAACGTATCTATAATACAACTATGTTGGCCCCGTTGTATGACACCATTAACAACTTAAAATGTAGCTTTAATTCCTTTCTTTTCATCTCAAAGCACACCCCATTCTCTGTTGCATATTCTCGGTGAAATCTCCTCACCTGCGGCACGTTTGATGCCACCCGTTTGCACATGAAAGTAATTTCTCGATTTTATGTGCACTTATGCCCAATTTGGCAACCGCCACTTGACAATTAAAAGCAGCCAACCCTCGGGCAACCCAGACTGCCCACTGGGACCACTCAACGCTTCATGGGCATAGCAGGCAGTCGGTCGGTGAGTCACTCAGCCCATACAACTATTTAGCAACTGGTCTTGACCATAACGTGTCTAAACTTCTAAGCTTTTCAAGCCTGACCATAAATATCTCTCAACTTGCAAAAAGAAATGTATGAAATAGATAATATGGAATTAACAAATATTGAGATCGTAAAATAGCGATGATTATAATATAATAATAATAATATATAATATAATAATAATAATATATAATATAATAATAATTATTGAATAGGAGCAAAGAAAGGATAGTATGTATGAAATTATATTTAAAAAAAAGAGTGTGATTGTAAAAGGGATAGAAAATTATAGGTATACGTTAAAAGCAGGGAATAACACCGGAATCGGTACCGGACCCGTTAACCGAAACTAACCGTTTCATTTTTAGTAACCGAAATGTTTGTACCGCTACGGTTGTGGTAAAGTTGCTAAGACAAAGAGTTTTTTCAAACTTCCAATTGTCATAACTTGATCAAAACTGAACCGATTTTCATGCGGAATGTCATTTTGATCATGATTTGGCCTCTAAATTCATTTTGTATTCAAATTTAATTCATTTAGACAATTTAATTATTTTTGACCAAGATTCGATTTCGAAGCTAAGGGTCCCCCCTTTGAAATTTCGAAAATTCCAAATTGTAAATCTCAAGTTTTCGCTTTTAATCAACTCCTTATATCGTAATTACTATAAAACAACACTTTAAACTTGATTCTGAAACCTTTCATTTTTTTGTAAAAAATCATGTGAAATTGAACAAAAATTTTGACTTGTAAAGTGGTTAAATCCAAAGTCTGACCAATTTCCGAAATGTCATTTTAATCATTATTTGGCATTTTAATTCATTCTGCATTTATATTTTATTAAATTCTTGAAAAAAAAATATTTTCCTATAGATTCTAATAGATATTGATTTCGATGCTAAGGGTCCCCCCTTTGAAATTTCGAAAATTCAAAATTTTAAATCTCAAGTTTTCACTTTTAATCAACTCCTTATATCGTAATTAGTATAAAACAACACTTTAAACTTGAATCTGAGACCATTAATTTTTTTGTAAAAAATCATGTGAAATTGAACAAAAATTTTGACTTGTAAAGTGGCTAAATCTGCAGTCTGACCAACTTTAAACTGTCATAACTTGATAAAAACTAAACCGATTTTCAAATGGAATGTCATTTTGGTCTTGATTTAGCCTCTTATTTCATTCTGCATTCAAATATTTTTAAATACGTAAAAAAAAATTTGTTTTGCCCTTGGTCTGTTTACTTTTGTAATATAGCTACAGATGAAAAGAACTTCATATATTTTTTTTCGTTTTCAAGAAAAACTTACTAATTTACCCCTATAACTAATAAAAGTGCCATGATTAATAACAGAAATATGCAATGCGGTTAGTCCAAATTTGGTTATGACTGCATTCAATTACCTACACATGACTACATTCGATTTCATAAGACTGACTAAGAACTCAAGTCCACGATTTAGTGTGGACTCCATGGTCTATTGAAACCGGCTTTAATTAACCGGCCGGCTTTTGTTATGGCTAATGATGAATGGCCAAAAATAGAATCAGAACGCAAGACAACGGAAATGCTTACGTGCCTTACGTGTTGGAGTCAACTACGTGTCTATATCGAGCATTATTTATATATACAATATTTGTGTATATAATATATAATACTACTTAATTCCAGCAAAGCGAACAAAACGACGCATTAGATCATCGCAATTTTTGCAGGCCTTTTTTCCCATTGCAAAAATATACAAATTTGCATTAATGTGCGAAACAGATTTAGCTTATTGATAAGTTGAGCAAATAGATAAAGAACAAAATGTTTGATTTTAATAGAAACGATTGAAAAATACCCTAATTTAATTTTGATAAAAGATCTACGTGATTCAAGGTCTATGTTGAATTTTTTTTTAAAGTTAGTTGAGCAAATTTCGAGTCTTGTAATGGAGAAAGAGAAAAGCAAAGTAGTGTTTTTTTTTTTTTTGTTTTTAATGGGTACAGCTTATGATATTTTTTCTAAATAAAAAAGTTATAGCAGAACCGGTATCGGAGCCGTTATTCGAAATGAAAAGAAATCAATGTTTGTTTCGTTTTGTTTCGCTGTATTTTTCTCTGTTTTTATATGCTTTCTTTCATTTTCATATGTGCCGTGCACTATTATATTATTGTATTCTAAAATAAAATAATTTTGAAATCCAACATTATGGAATTACAAATGCTTATTCCTATTCTTGTACAGAATACTTAACTTGCACTCGCACTATCAACTACACTCTTCTTATCTCTACGACTGCAGCGTTGTATGAAAGTGAAATTAAAGTATAGACAATGGTTCCGATAACGCTATATTCAGTCATGTGTCATAGAGAACATAGAGAACAGTTAACTGTGATGTCACACAAAGGGGCGCTATCAAAGTGCTTGCGAGAAAAAGCAACTCAAATTATTTAAATGCTCAATCATTTTTGGCGCGTCATTTTTGTCAAGCAGTAAAAAGCCCGCAAAGCTGTGCACGAGCAAGCAGTGCAAATTCCGCCCCAACAAAAAGTAACCTTGAAACTGCAGGCAAGCAGACAAAGGAAAAATGGGTGAAAGATACGGACAGAGAGAGAGAGAGAATGAGACATTTGGATAGCGTAATTGTTTTTGTTGCTCTCTTTAGTGTTGTTATTGTTTATGAAGCTCTCATCACAGCTGACGTGGAGAGTATTACCCAGTCTCTCTCTCTCTCTCTCTCTCTCTTTGGTCCGCCCGGCCGGCATCGTATTTGTCTGCTAAATTTAGCTTTTTAGCTGTTTCAGCTATTTTACTGTTGTTGTGGATTTAGCATTTGAATTTTGAGATTAAGACTTGGACTGAAACTGCTTTATAGTTTAAGATCATTATGCAAAGAGAGCAGAGAGTGAGCTTTCTGTTTGCATTAGCTTAAGGGCTGTCAAGAAAATAAGAGAGAGAGAGAGAGAAGGGGATAGAACGATATTATGCAGAGATTAAAAATGAATAGCCACAGCTGATCATTCTAAAACATTTGAACGACCCTTTTGCTCTCGTCTCAATACTCGGGGATACTCGGTACCTGTGTAGAAAGAGGCTGCTTACCTGTGCGACTGTTGCATGCAGCGACATGTTCAGTCTGAGGCATCGCTACCTAAGTGCAATGAATACAGATTCAGATAGAAATACAGCGGATACCGATGCAGATGCAGATACAGATACAGATATAGGCGACAATATTTGCAGTTCGAAATGCGTGTGTAACCCTCTCCCGTGAGAGCGAAACACAAACACACACACACTCTCCCTCTCTCTCGCGTTGTCTCTGCTGCTCTCAGTGTCGCTCAATTGTTCTATATGGAATTTGTTATAGCTAGAGGGTGAACCTATACCTATACCTCATATTAATATATTATATACAATGTGTGAGTGTGAGTGCGTGTATATATATACATACCTATTATTATGTATACTACCTAAAGCAATGCTCGCCCTGTGCCTGAAGCGCATCTGAAATTAATTGTAGTTTAGTTGATGTACGGCCTTTGTCAACGAGTGTTCATAGAGTGTTCAGTTTCCCGAGTCGTCGAGTCGTGTTTTCATTCTCTCGATCTGTAAGATACATTCTTGTACTTGCAACTTGTGACTTTGCCGCGTTGTCAGCTGTTGAACCCTTAGTGTTGACCTCAGCCAAGCAACAACAAGACAGATACATAAATACTTTCGATTCCGAGTCCGCTTTCTTTGGCATTTACATTCACATTTCAATTTCGCGGATATCTCAACAAAGGAAATACCTATCTAAATATATATTTATCTCAGATTTGTCCACTGCACTTGAATTATATAATTTTGTCGATCTGCCAGTTGAGCATTTTTTTCATAATTGTTGAATTCAATCTAAACGCGCTTATCGAATTTGTCAGCGAATGCACTCAGCGAAAAATTAATTACTAGCGAATGTGAAGTGCTTAAAAATTAACAAATTCAATTATACAAATAATAAAAATGGCTTACAAATAATAATTAATATGTATTTGCCACCTTTTGTGCTCTGTATATTTTAAGTTAATTAGTGAAAACAATAAAATAAACGTAAAAACTTTATGCCTTTGTAAAAATTATTAAACAATTGCACATATAATGTGAGCAGATTTGTAAATGCATTGTGCTCCACTTTTTTGATCAGTGTACTTTTGCGGTGAGCAACAAAAAAATGGAATACATTAAATAAACGAATAAACAAATAGTAAAAAGTGTAATTTTCATAAATAAGTTTACAACAATAAAACTGCAATTGCAATTACAAAACTTGAAACTTAAAACAAAATATATTGAATAAATCAATTGAAAAAATTATAAATTGCAGTGTTAAGAAAAATTAATACAAAATATATTGAATAAATCAATTGAATTTGTGAAAATCAATTGAATAACAATTTTATTCCGGCATAACAAACTTGTATAAAATAATAATATCATCATCGACTTTTTCGCTGAGTGCATTGTGGCACTTATCTATCATGCAGTTGAGCGATGCGTTGTCGCTTCGTCTATTTTCATATCAGTTGCGAAAACGAGCTACTTTTTCAGTTGTTCTTCGTTTTTTATTTTTTTTGATTTTTCGGCAAGTCATTCGTCGAATTCGCATTCATTGTTGTCGCCTGGCTGGGTCTATGGGGGCTCTACGTGTATATACCATACATACATTGGTCTCTTAGCTCTCTGGGTTCGCTGATCGTTCGGTCGATTGCCTCGTTTCAGTTAACGGTTAATGTTAATGCCGGCCCGTTTGGCAAAATCGCGTGTGTGTAACTTCCTAATTCCGTTTCATTTCGTTGCAGTTGTTTAGTTCTAGATATACTCTATACATATATATATACCTATATATAATCCCAATATACATATATAAATAATGGCTGCCGCTTTAGAAACGCTACAAGCGCTATTGCAAACGTTGAGTGAAATCAAAGAGCTGCCTTATAATCGGGAGTCTTGTAAGTATTTCCCACAATTGGATAGAGTATTTGCTGTTATTCTTTTTTTTTATTGTGATCCATTAGGTAGATAATTCCTCAAACCAGACATCTTTAGCCATCGCGTCTATTCATGTTGCTTCCAATTGCAGCTCTGATTTATTTATAAACATTTTTATGTTGCTTTTCTCTTGGCGCGAGAAATGTGACAAAATTTATTGAAATTTTATTTTGTTTTTTGGTATTTAAATTTGTAGATAGATATTATTATCTGGCTTTTATATTTTTCTTAATCAATGAAGTACATATATTTATAAATATATATTTGTACTTATTTTGTTATCTGTATTTCAAGATTTCTTTAAATTTCCCACTCATTTCTACTTGACAACTGATTGCGTTTTCTATTATCTATAATTTACACTTCGATTCAGCATTTATTTATTTCCATTCTTTGTGGATTCATGTAATCTATTGCTGGTAATATTTGCAGACGACTACAGGGTACACTTAAAAGAATATGTTTCTTAAATGAATTCGATCAAATAAATAGTTGAGTAGATTTGACAAAATGTAAATTCATTGAATTGAATTAATTTAAGTATTTTTTTATATTTAAGAAAAATGAATAAAATAAATTTCAAATTAATTTGGTAAACATATATAAAATAAATATTGACATAAAATTATTGTTTTGTTGAAAATAGAAAAAAAAACAGTCGATTTTTGTGACTTAGTATTAAAAATAAATTAACTTTTGAAATTTGAGGAACTCTGACATTTTTAATGGTTATTTTCAAAAGCAACTCTCTTCTTAAAATTTCATATAGAGGAACTCCATTAACAATTGGTCTCTCGAGATAGTAAGCAAGATATAGAGATAGTTTGAGAGTATAGACTCACAGATGGATACTGATATTTTGTTAGTTGTAGGGTATGCCAAAGTCGTTTACACTCTTATGTCTATGTGTGTTTTCTCACTTCATATTATTTGTTATTTCTGTGCCTTTAATTTGATTGTTGCTCGCTGCTGTTGCTCTTGTTGCTGTTTTTGTTGTATTTTGCATTTCTTATAATAATTATATTATTTTATTGGCTTTTTATTGCATTTCTGCTTATGTAATTTCGCAGCCCCTTTTCAGACTTTTTGACATTGTCAGGTGCAGTTTATATACATTTAATATTTATTTGAGAATTATGTCAGTGTGCTTACGCGTATGTTCTAACTCTTTCTTACAGCCATGTCTCTCTCTCTCTCTCTCGCCCGCTCTCTGTTTGATTTTGGGCGGCATGATATCATTTGAAGCAAAGCTTATTACTCACTGACGACGGCGTCGCGCCAAAAACAAAAACGCAAAATACATACATACATTTCTAGTTGACATTTAAAAAGGGGGTTGCGAGAATATGATGTCACTATCAGTATTTACAAATGTTTATACCTAGATCATTTGTTATGAATTTGCGTTGCAGTAGAAAGTTCATTGAACAATACGTAAAATGTTAAACTGCGCAGCTTTCCAGACAGTCCGCAAGCAGTTGATGTCAAACTGTATCAAGCAGTGCACTAACAGCGGTTTATTTGCATTCAATTAAGTGCCTGTCGTGTGATTCTGTTATTGTTTCAAACCATGCAATTAACAGAGTATACAGGTTACACTCCAACACCTTAAGTTTGCGCATTATTCGTCATACTCCAAGTACATTTAGTCATGTTGGGAGCTCCGAATTTTATTATGAATCACAAACGTCAAAATTGAACGCCGAAACGCAACCGCACCCACTACGTTAACTTTAAACGTAACACGAACGTAAACGTCAGCTTCGTGGCTGTTTTCCGAGTCATCGTCGTGTGCTTGACACGTTGCTAACATTCTTACGACGCAACGCAGCGAGCAGCTTTTAATGCGCCTACGTAGTCAAGTTTGACATGCTTGCCTGCTGTTGTTGTTGTTGTTGCAATTGCGCGTTATCTTTTTACTTTCATGCGCTGGGATCGCGCTCTCTCCATGTATTTCGTCTCTCCCGCTCTCAGCAACAACAAAAAAGTTGCTCCATTCCAGAAAACTGGTTTGCTATGCAAGCGCTCTGTCTTGCTTCCACCCGCTTGCTCGCTTTTTCGCACTCAGCCCCAATGGGCAAGCAGTGGCAGCAGCGCACTAGCAGCAGCAGAGGCAGCGACTGCGACTGCGACTTATTGGTTTGTTTTGTGTGCCGAACTTCTTCCAGTTCTTTTGCTGCGTTCAGAGCAGACGGCGGTCCGCAGTGTCGCCCCTCAAGAGTTTTCGTGTCAATTTTAATAATTGTGTTTTTGTGTGTGTGCGAGAGTGTTTGTGTGTGCATTAGCCAACTTTAATTAGCACTAGACACGCCAATTTCGTTTTGCATACATTTTGGCGCCAACTTAACACGCCCCCCTCCCCCTCTCACTACCCCACACACATACAATATCAAGCGTTAAAATGGCCGGTGGCAGCAAACGTTATTCACGCAACAACTCCAATGGCAACTTTCAGCCATTGCCCGAACGTGGCCCAGGTAAATACACCCGTAACATCAACAGCAACAACAACAACAGCAACCACATTTATAGTGCTTATCACCTGTCCACTCTGATTTACCGCTAAGCGTTATCTATGCTCTTCTGCTTTGACGATTGCCAACGTCAGCAGCGACGCCAACGTGGCCGTTAAATCGCTGCATGATTTTAGCCCAAAAGCCAAACTACAACAACAACAGCAACAATAAATAGCAGCAACCACGACAGCATTAACTTTTTTTTTTTTTTTTTTTTTGCATAATTCAACATTTTCGTTGAGCGATCACTTTTTGAATTTTGATTGCCACGTCGAAAAACGTTGGAAAGGTGCAAAGCCAATGAACTTTCCAGCTAGAAAAAAGATAACCATAAATAAATTCAGCATTATTCCTGCATATTCCACAATTTAATGCTTGCATTGCTTATTTGTCGACTATCAATATGTCTGTGTGCATGTTGTGTGTCTTGTCTAATTCAAGGTTATCAATTCCGCGTGCCAACTACACACACACACACACATTTGAGATGTGCACGTTATAATTAGAGCAATCAAAATCACGCACGAAACACATTAAATTCGACCATGCACATTTCATTTCCAACGGGAATGCCTTGTCAATGGAAGGTGGTGACATAGCAAACAGCAAAGGGAGAGCAAACGAAATTAAATGGAATTAACTGTTTATTCACTCAGAAAAAATTTAGTATAAATCGATCTCAAATTTTTAATTCAAAAAGACAATTCCTATGGTAGCTATGTGAAATAGTTATATTTTAACCAAATTTAGTCGGATCTGCAAAGACTATGGCATATATAAAATCTGTGAGTCTCGTTAAAATACCTCCAGAAACAACAACTAATCTATAGTTAAGCCCGTTACTTAAAAAATATTATAAGTAAAAGGGTACTTTGTGTTTTTAGATTTGTTTTGTACTCAAAATAGTATTTTTTCTAGATTGAAAACAATTTAAAAATGAGAATGTTTTATACTAGATAGGCCTACAATTTGTGATTAGTTAAAGATATTCGTATACTTAAACTAGTATGTTTCGATCTTTTACAGACTTGAAGTTTCTCATTTTAAGATTTTCGCACTTGCGAAAAATGAACTTAAAATTAGATTTTTCTTCTCAGTTTTGAAATTTCCAAACTTAGACAGCTTTTGAGACCGTTTGTACTTGAATAAGAACGGAAATCTTTTTTTCTACTAAGTGCAGTTTAGAGTTTACACTATGAACTTGATTCTAGAATTTGCTTGTATGAAATTGTTGTTTGTGCAGATTTGATGTACATAGTGGGGATTAAATCTGTTCAATTGATGTTCAATTTTAATAATTAAAGTTTATACGATGAACATAAAAAGTGTAAAAAATTAAATTATATTAAACGATTATGTGACTTTTTTATTGAAGTTTACACCATTTATGTCGCTTATGATGTTTCTATGTTCAGCATAGAGCTTTAAGATTCTCAACCCACTAATTTTTGCAAGAAATAACGTAAAGTAACTTATTAATTCACGATTCTAATGTTCACGATGACGTATTACGCACATCTCTAAAATCACACACACGCACACTTGTCTCTTATCTGGGCAATTTAATGCGCTTCTTCTTCTTTTTAAAAAACAAGACTCCACTTCACTTTCAGCACAAACTTGTTTCACTGCTAACCAGTTGTCAGTCTCCCAGTTCTGGCCAATCTCAATTCTTCCACTGTCTTCCCGCTTCTTCCAGTGTCATTTCAAGTTTCCTGGCTGTCCAGTAGCGAATGCATTTATCAACTACAACCTACAAGCTTTCAATACGCTTAATTGGAACAAAGTCTCATTTCAATTGATAAAAGGAAAAAAAAACTTTCTCTCGCAGCGCTTTCTTTATAATTCAGACAGACAACAATATGTATTTGTATCTGTATCTGTATCTGTATCTCTTATGTATGCTACATACTCGTATACATTTATGTATACTTTATGTCTTAACCCAGTTTTCAATTTGTGGCCCTCTCATCATTGTTTCCTTTCTAATTTGCTGTCGATTTACATAACTTTAAATTTTAAAGCTTCAGTTGCCGCCGCTTGGCAACTATCTTGGCCTAAACCTACTCCTCCCACCCCTCCTCCTCTCCTGAAACGGGTTTTAGGCCAACTATTTTTTATGAGCTAATTTTTATTCAAGTATATAAGTGATATTTGCTTAGCTGTTGTATCTACATATATCTATTTTATTTAATCTATTATCTATTTTATTTGGTATATCCGCAATTTTTGTTGACTTTTGGCAAGTTTACTAATTCCAAAGATAAATAAGTTTGAAGAAATAATTCTTAATGATCTGTGGCAGTTTTAAAACTCGACTGTGTGTAGTTTTTCTTTGTGCATTTTCTTAGAGAGGAGTTACTCAATTTTCTTATTTCATAATAGTCGATATTAATTAAAGAGTGCTCGACTTGCAAGATACCCTAGCGCAAATCTTAAATCTGATGTTTACATTTGCACTACTTTAAATGTAGAGTAAATAAACTGCTTGCATTAAAAACTGTCAAGCAAGCAGTTTTAGCGCAAAAAATAAATAAATATTATATGATAAGAATTACAAACACTTATAACGCTTTACAGTTTATACATTGTTTCAGTAAAAAATATAAATATTTTAAATAATTTTTCCAGCACTAGATACGAAATGCAATGAAAAATTTATTAATTTTGCTGTATTTTCTCGGTTACAAGCTCATCAAATATGCCATTTACAGGGTATATGAAATGAAATAATTAAAATGCCTTTGAAAAAGGTCTTTAAAAATAGAAAAATAAGCAGAAAAAAACAAGAAACATATAAAAAATCTGTTAAATTAATCGCATTTCAATGGCCCGTCAGCAAATTGTTTATTGTTTAATGAGTTAAACTATTTATAGGTCGAAGCAATTGAAATCCATTTCACTTCTATAAGGTAAATTCGCTTTCGATGATCGAGATTGAGAGGGTGCATTGACTGCTTATCGGGTAAATGGAAGGGGTGAAGTGCGGTGAGAGAGGCCGTGAGACTACAATTGGGATATCGAGAATAATGCGTATCCATAAGATACATTTTAATATAGATTGTTGCTCAAGTGTTTCAATTCATATCCGTTCCTTGCTCTCTCACGCCTTTTCTCTGTCTCTCTTTCTGTCGTTTGGCGTTTTTGCTCTTTTCCGGGGTCCGGACAAATTTTGAGGCAATCCCGTAAAGCGCACAGAAGCCAAATAATATTTGTCTAGTATAAAACTTGGCAACGAACGATCCGAAGGCACGGCGCGCAAACCACGAAACCACGAGAAAGAAAATGTCGAGCAGAATCTGTGAGTGTGGGAGGGATTGCGAAGGGGGAGGAATAGGAGGAGGAAAAGAGCAGTTTTACATATATATATATAAATTATATACAATATATATAGCATTTATGTAGTTGTAGCAACAATTATTACCTGGTTGCAAATGCAACACAATTTATGCTACAAAATGTTGTGTATCTCAAAGATTGCATAATTGCTCAGGCAAAGTATACATATATACACATGTACATATAGACAGCTGTCTAATGATCTTTGTGTGTGTGTGTGCTTTTGTATATTTTGGTATTTTTCAGTGACTTGTCAACTGGTTGGCAAATTATGAAATTTAAATTTAAAGAATTTTAAATGACTCTCAAACTGTAACTTACTTACAAAGAGTAATTGTTAAACTAAACAACGAATTGAGTTGCTCATAAAATTAAACTACATTCTATATCTTACTTTTATGTGAAATCGAATGAATTCAGTTGAATCTATAGAATTGAAACAGCTTGCTAAATTATTGGAAAATAAATTGTAACTCCTTTTGCTCTTTCACGTTGCAGTGGAATCTAAAGAATAAAAACTGCTTGCTGAATTGTTGAAACTGGAATTTCTTTGGAATTTCAACTGATTGCTCTCTTATTTTAATGGGGAAACTAAAGCCTTTGTACTGCTTGCCAAATTGTTGAAATATTCAAATGACACGCTATTGTTTTTTAGTGGAATTTAAGCAATGAAGACTGTTTGATAATTGTTTACTTACTTTCTCTCTCTGTTTCTGCCTTACAGTGGAATCCCTCATCTACTGGCGTGATGTGAAAAAGTCCGGCATTGTGTTTGGCGCCGGTCTGGTCACACTGGTGGCCATCTCCTGCTTCTCCGTGATCAGTGTGTTTGCGTATTTGTCGCTGCTGGCGCTCGTCGGTACCGTCGCCTTCAGAATCTACAAATCGGTGACACAGGCCGTACAAAAGACAAACGATGGACATCCCTTCAAGTAAGTCGAATTAACTTTGATGTGTGGGATTATTGAGTATTTATTCAAGTGATGTATCTTTGTTTAGAGAATATCTGGAACTGGATCTGACGCTGTCACAGGAGAAGGTGCAACATATTGCCGGTGTGGCTGTTGCACATCTTAATGGCTTCACTGCGGAACTGAGGCGTCTGTTTCTGGTTGAGGATATTATCGATTCGATTAAATTTGGTGTCATTCTGTGGGTATTCACCTACATTGGCGCCTGGTTCAATGGCATGACTCTGGTCATTCTGGGTGAGTTATCGATTAACATATATACATATATCTGTTTATCAATATACTAATTAATATATCATTTTCATAGCCTTTGTCTCGCTGTTCACCTTGCCTAAGGTGTATGAGAACAACAAGGCATCGATCGATACTTACTTGGATCTGGTGCGCACCAAGTTGACAGAGATCACCGACAAGTGAGTAGAAGACTCCCCAAAAGAGATTTCTCCCTAATTGTGTCTTCTCTTTTAGAATCCGGGTGGCTATTCCCATTGGCAACAAGAAGCCTGTGGCTGCTACTGAGTCTGATAAGGACAAATAGAAAGCAACAGCTAAAAAAAACTAACAAGCAGCAACAACAACAGCAACAACATGTTTATTTATTTATTAAGCATTATTTGAATGATTTATTATTCATCGGGGCATAACAAATAAATATTATTACAATATACAAACAAGAAACTTGCAATGTAAACCCTTAACTAAAAAGCTAAAAAGAAAGAAAACAAAAAACTGAAAAGAAAATCTAAAAATATCAACACATCGTAGAAGTTTCAACATTGTCCAAGTGTCTTTAAGTTTTTAAACGAACGAAAAGAAAACAAAAAATAACTAAAAAGAAAGAAACAAAAAAAAAAAACACAGCCACAGCAATGCAAATAAAGTTTCCTCGGTTCCAATTTCTTTTCCTTTCTTCAACGAGAGAGATTCTTGGCGACAAAACCCAAGCAATTTAAAAAAAAAAAAACATTTTATAATTTTATCATTTAGTTAAATAAAATGCATAGTTAACAAGACTATGCAAAAGGCCTTTGAAAATACAAAAATTGTACACCCATTTTTATTAGCATCTTTTTTCTAATTAAACTCTTTTTGCTTTAGTTCTAATTATAATTTTGTTGATTTTTATATAAAAAATCAAATAAAAAGAAAAGAAGTAAAATATTATATACATTACGTATTTTTATTTACATTTTTTATATTATTTATATATTTTCTTTTTTTAGCAAGTGAATCAATCAAAATTATGCAACTCGGCTCAAGATTGGACCAATTGTGCTGTGTTTATAGCTGGGAATTCGAGTTGCAGACATGGGATATGAGATATCAGAAAATAAGAACTTCCCTGAAGTAATATTCATAAATTAAACAAATTTCAACAAAAAAAATTCAACAGCTTCGCCTTGTTTCATAAACATTAACTTATGTACAATTAATTTATAAGCATTTTACATCAAACAAACAAAAATTAATATAAAAACGAGAACTTAAATCAAATATTTAATGTAAATTTTTTGCAGCACAGCAAGTTGAGTTTCTGCCAACGTTTTAAAATCTTAATCATTAAATCATATGCATATATTGTAGCTTAAATGTTTTTATTGTGCCCATTTGTTGCTAATTGTTATAAAAAAAAATGGAAGAAAGGTTGAAAGTAAATTTATGTTTGAGTTGCTTTCAAAAAACGTTTTTACATCAAAAGTCAAGTGCAGCTATTAAGCAGAAAAGATTGTAAGGAATACTGAAAATTTTTTGACGAAGCGTCGTTTTTCTCCCGTATAATAACAATAGATATTTTTGCATATTATATAACACTTAAAAACGATATTTCTATATATGTATGTAATATTTAAGTGAAAACAAATGAAAATCGTAAAAAATCATCATTAATGAGAAAGGATAACGAAATTTTGGATATTTTCTTTGTGTAAGTGCAAAGAGTATGAACGATCTTCATTTACACAGATATATCACATAAATGTGCAGTAAGTTTGCTATATGATAGACAGCGACAACAATGTTCTTACTTATTACATTTAAAAGAGAAGATCAAACAGTTGATATGATCGTAAAAATTTCAATAAAAATAAACTAATAAAACTATTTTGCTTGCTCTGTTTGGACTTCCCCCTTCTCAATTTCCTCCTTCTAATAGTTTTGTGCTCAAATTTCATTATTAAATGCTTTTTTTAACACGTTTTGTTTGATTTGTTTGCTTCTATTCATTTAAGTCAGTTTTCGAAATCTTGAAGCTACAATTTTGAAATGAGTTTGTAACATTCCTCCCGAAGGGTGTTTTTTTTAAATTTATCTAACTTTGAATTTCCTTATCATAATTGAATTTATTACTTTTATAAGAAATTGTTGTTTTAATTTACAAATTTAAGTCGCACGCCCGCTCAATTTAACCGCGCAAATCAAGCAGCTTTAGTCTGCGTACCGTACGCTCTCAAAAAGCTGAACTGCGCCGACTACCACTTGCTTCGGCAGCTGCTGTTTACAAAGCTTAACGCTAGAGGGCTGCTAATATGAGCGACCACAAAGAAAAACAAAAAGCATACAACGCTCTGTCGACAAGAAATAAACAATACGCATGTATGACCTTCGTACAAGGTGACTGGGACACACTACGCGCGGTAGAATGATAGAGCGTAAGAGAGATAGAGAGAGAGAGAGTGAGCGTAAAAGAGCGCAATCATAGCGTTGCATGTAATGCACTTAACATTCACATAAATTTTGCCATTGGCAACTGCTGACAAAGCAAAGGAGAATTCGACGGCTGATAAGACAAAATAGCGCAAAGACTGCGTTAGTCTCAGTTGTTTACAAGAGAGAGCAAGCAAATGAACTGTTTATAGTGGCAGTCAGATACCCTGCAATCAGTGATCGAACAAGAAGCTAAGAATGAGAAATAAGCAAAAAAAAAAATTACTTTTATTGGTTATTGAGAGACTATTATTTTATAAATCAAATTTAAAAGAATTTATAAATAATTATTATTATCGATTCAAATTTTATCTAAAGAGAAAAATAATTTTGTTTAAGCCAGTCTTTCAATTGTAATTAAATTTATGAAGACTTTTTTAAAAAAATCTTTCAAGACTTGAAAAAATCTCAAATAAGCGATTTGCAAAAAATTGCAATTGTTCTTATGGTTGATTTTTCTCTCGATAGATAACATAAAAATTATAATAAATGAAGTTTATGTGTTTGACTTTTCTGGTTTCGTGCACAACCGATATACCCAATAGCACTGTAGCGAGAGAGCACGAAAAAGCTCTCGTGACTAATAACGCATGCGAAAAGTGCAGGCCGTCTGAGAAGTGCTCCGGATTTAGCAGCGAACGGTTGTCGTTTTGGTCGCGCATCGTTTTACGTAGTATTTCGCTGTTCGCGTTTAATTCGTATTATAGTTTCTCTCTCAATATTGTGAGGGAGCGGAAGAGCATACACGCACCCACGCAGCAGAAGCAGCAGCAGCACAGCGAGTGACATATAGAACCACTGTAGCATCTACCTCAGTTAGCAGCAGAGAGTCAAAGGCATAATGTCGAAGCCACAATCGGACGCGGATCGCAGGAAGCAAATTTCGGTGCGCGGCATCGCCGAGGTGGGCAACGTAACCGAGGTGAAGAAGAACTTCAATCGTCATTTGCATTACACCCTGGTCAAGGATCGCAATGTTGCCACGCTGCGTGATTACTATTTTGCGTTGGCCAACACTGTCAAGGACAACATGGTCGGACGCTGGATTCGCACACAGCAGCATTACTATGAGAAGGATCCCAAGGTGAGCCACTACCCCACACCCACATCGCCCTCCCTTCACCTGTTTATTGATTATTTTGTTGGCATTTTCCATGAAATGAAAAAAATATAATACCTAACCCAACTTTTATTGCGCCTTTCACCGAAATTCTTGGTGTATCCAAAAAGGCTGCGTATTTTTGATTTTTTATTTTTTTTTGACTATTACGACATTATTATTGCACTCTGCTCTTTCATTTTAAATTCTTTGCGTTCTCGCTCTCTTCACATTGCCCAAGAAACTTTTCATTTTCAATTTGTTTCATTAACTTCTCTTTTATTTTCATTATTGTTTTCGTCGCATTCATTATCATCTATTCATTTTTATTTTGGTTGCATTTTTGTTGTCTCTTTCATTCTCCTGCCGTTCTTTTCTTTTGGTTTTTGCCTAATTGCCTGCAATTTTGGTTAAAGTGCAGTGGGACAAATGCCAAAAAAAAAAGTGGGAAGGGACAACGCTTAATCTACTTTCACTGCAACATTTCACTTGGGGTGGACCGACAAATTGAAAATTCTATCTAAAAAGCCGGTTGTCTCAATTCTATTTCCCCATAACCAGCTGACTAGGCCGCCTCCTCTCTTTGCACCTATTATAGCTAATATTAATGACACTCAGCAGCTGTCACACTCACACACATTTTAAATATGAATTCAATATAAAATATAAAACAAGTAGTGTGCATACCCTATAAACTTGTAAAGTTTAATAAAGTTAAGTCATTGAATTGTTATTTTACACTTACAATTATTGTATTATTCTATAAATCTTTAATTTCTAAACACTTTTTTAAGCATTTGTATAGATATATTGAAATAGTCAGTAGATTTGCTTCGAATAATTTTGAATTCCACATTAAAATAAAAGCTTTTTTATTATGAACAATTACATAGAAAAAAGTTTGTTCCATCTTCTTAAAATTTACACCAAAAAATCGATATTTAAACTCCCTTGACTCCACATACACCTCCATAAAAATTGTTATTATTATTAATTTAAATTAACTGTTTCAGATGAACAATTGTTTCAAAACATTCAATAATGTAACTAACAGTTAGTAAACATTATTTATAACAATTATTTTTGATGCAAAAAAACGTAGAGCAGTTTAACTAAGTTATAAAGCTACGTTACAGGGTATCTGCTAGCTGAGCACTTATACACAATACCTGCAACTACAACTTGCAGCAATTTAACTCTCTTTAAAACAAGTTGAGCGTTTTTAAGCATGCTTCAGTCGCAGCTGAAACATGTCTATCTATAAGATACACACATTCACGCACTGAAAAACACACACACACACAGACAGAATCAATCACGTGCGACAGGCGTGCGAATTCGCTAAAATGTTAAATGGAGAAAAGGGGAGCTAAGGGGTTTGGAAATTTGTCCTTGGCTGAATGTCAGTGAGTCAAAGTTGCGTCTGTTCAATCATTTTAAATTTTGTACCACAATTTAAACAATTAGGTTTCTATTTACAAAAAGATGCATTTGCTTTGTAATATTTTGGGGAATCAGGTGTTAAATACCCATTGATACATATAGAATCATAAATATTTGTCAAGTTAACTTAATTTATATAAACTGCAATACCATAAAAATTGCAGGAATATAGAAGAATAAAAAATGTTTTATATATGCGGCCTGACAGATACAAACATAGATACATACTTTCAAGGTCAATCAAAGGTTATTAACAAAAACGACAGTTTGTTCGACGGCGCCAACGTCGCCAGCAGGAAAATTTTCATTTATTTATTTCTTTTTTCCTCTTTTTCTCTGATGTGTTCTACTTAGTTTCTTTTCTGGTTGTTTTTGTGTTTGCGTGTATCTTTTGTGTGTGTTGTAGTGTATTTATTTTGGTGCCATAAAAACATTTCCATAGGCTTCGGCAGTTTATGTTTTGTTACACTTTCATTAGACCCTTACATGCAATTACAGCACGCAACGAGTCGCGATAACTATTGTATCCCATAGATACCACTGATGATCTGAGATACACTCAACAGCTGTTGCCCGATGTGCAGAGTGTGCGACAAGTTGAAACTAGTTACACTTAAAGCTAATTGAGTGTGATTCTTCAATGGTTTTATTTGACCATTTCTTTCAATTGATGGGTTAGTTTTTCAACCAATTGATGAGAGAGGTTAATAGGGGTAATCGAACTCGGTTCAAACTGAAGAGCAAAACTTATTTATTTGTTAAAATGTATGCAATTGTAGAAACAGATAGTTAATATGTCAACATACAGAATTTGGACTTAATGATTCTTGATTTTATAGTTTCTGAGGCAAATAAATGTTGACTCCTTCTCAGTTTGTTAAACATATTATTTTTAATCAAAAGATCTAAGTTTAGTATAGTTTGCAATCAATGCATGTTTAGATTACAGTTTTTATTTGTATAAGCTTGAGTAAGATCAAGAAAAAAATAGCTTAAGATGTTAACTAACATATTGAAACTCATTAAGGGAATATATATAAATACATCTGATATTTATAAATAATTTTTTTAATAATTTTATTTATTCCGGTCTATATATTTGAACAGCTGCCAAAGTCTAATTAGCTAACGTTCTCTCAAATACATATATGTTAGATGTAATAAAGGCAATAAATAATAATATTACTTGGCATATGACCGTTAATATATACGACTGGATTCGATTACAGAAGTGCAAACAAACTGCAGTTGTTATCATCGTTTCGACCGCAAAACATATGTTCAATTCTCTCTCTTTTAGCCTGATAATTATTATGGGCAAACTGAAGTGTTTTGTGCGCTGCATGAATACTAATTAAGAAATATTATCGATAAGGTAATCGAAAAGGGTAATACCTGCATACACTGCTTCATAAACATTTAAATAAATGATAGACATTATCAAAAACAAAGTATGTTTACGTACATTACACTAATTAGTTTTTACAGCACATAGCAATGTAAGCCCTTTGAACTCATTATAGGGTATGTGCAGGCTTATCAAGTGGCGCATAGAACTATTTTTGAAACGTCAGCTGGCGACACTGTTCAATGCTGTCGTCAAAACAAAACACGCAACTCAAGATCAAATTTGCATTGACCAGAGCTGCAACAGATGCAGATAAGGTATATGCATTCCATAGTCGACTGCAAAGTGCATAGAATCGAAAAATCTCTAGAACAAAATTTGCCCTCGTAATATTATGTCTATCAGACAAACTGATCAATTGAATCAATCGATTGAAATCAAACCGCTTTGAGCCGAACATTGTAATTGGCGTCTATTTATAGTTACCTCAAATTAGCAACCAAGTGATAAGACTTCCATGGGTGACCTTCTAAATCAAACCCAGACTAACAGATGACGAATATTACCATAACCAAGTAAATGGGACACTTAATCTCGTTTTCAATCAATCCCAATGTACAGCTGACTCTAAAATTAACTCGAGACATCTGTTTGTAACTGAATAAACGAATGTTACTTTGACTATAGTCAATAAGCTATTAATTATGTACACATTTAATGTATTTCCTGTTTTATTAACATATTGTATTAAATTAATGGAAATTAAAAGAAGGGCATCTTTTTAGGCAAGTTTCCAATAACAAGTTGCAGGGTACCATAAGGTCGGTCATATTCCTATTAAGGACTCTTATATTTAGAATTTACTATAACAAGTTGGTTGTAAACAGGGAAAAACACCGAAACCGGTTTCAGAACCGTTAACCGAAACTCATCGTTTCATTTTTAGTATCGGAACTGAAACCGTAACCGAATGAAAATTCTCTGTCAAGAACCGAATACCGAAACGTTTGTACCGGTACGGTGGTAAGGTTGCTAGGTCAAAGAATTGTCCAACTTTCAACTGTCATAGCTTGATCAAAACTCAATAGATTTTCAAACGGAATGTCATTTTAATCTTGATTTGACCTCTTAATTCATTCTGTATTCAAATTTTGTTCATTTAGAAAATTTAATTATTTTCGACCATGATTCGATTTTGAATCTAAGGGTCCCCCCTTTGGAAATTTTGAAAATTCAAAATTTTAAATCTCAAGTTTTCACTTTTAATCAACTCCTTATATCGTAATTAGTATAGAACAACTCTTTAAATTTGATTCTGAGACTTTTCATTTTTTTTGTAAAAAATCATGTGAAATTGAACAAAAATTTGGACTTGTAAAGTGGCTACATCCGCAGTCTGACCAACCTTAAACTGTCATAACTTGATCAAAACTGAACCGATTTTCAAGCGGAATGTCATTTTGATCATGATTTGACCTCTAAATTCATTCTATATTAAAATTTTATTCATTTAGAAAATTTAATTATTTTCTAACAAGATTCGATTTCGATGCTAAGGGTCGAGTTTCTGTATATATATTTTAATGTTTTCTATTCTCTGACTATTTGCAGCGCGTCTACTATCTGTCCCTGGAGTACTACATGGGCAGATCGTTGACCAACACAATGATCAACTTGGGCATCCAGAGCGAATGCGAGGAGGCCATGTACCAGCTGGGTCTGGACATTGAGAATCTCGAGGAGATGGAGGAGGATGCTGGCCTGGGTAATGGTGGTCTGGGTCGCTTGGCTGCCTGTTTCCTCGATTCGATGGCCACTCTTGGCCTGGCTGCCTACGGTTATGGCATACGCTATGAGTACGGCATCTTTGCCCAGAAGATCAAGAACGGCGAGCAGGTGGAGGAGCCTGATGATTGGTTGCGTTTTGGCAATCCCTGGGAGAAGGCACGCCCTGAATTCATGCTGCCCATTCACTTTTATGGCCGTGTGATCGATACACCCGAGGGCAAGAAGTGGGTGGATACCCAGAGGGTCTATGCCATGCCCTATGACAATCCCATTCCCGGCTTCGGCAACAATCATGTGAACACGCTGCGTCTCTGGTCCGCCAAGTCCCCCATTGACTTCAACCTGAAGTTCTGTAAGTATTTTATTGTAAGAATTACAAAGTGAGACAAAAACTGAGATTAAAATTGAATCCAAAATGGGGATCAAAAAAAGGAAGAAAAAACTAGGAAATTCAATATAGAAAAACAAACATTTTGATAATTTCACATCGTACATCAATTGATGCTTATCTCTTAAAAACCAATTTTATACATTTTTTTTTTAAACTCGACGAAATGAGCCGAACAAGCCATTTTCATTTGTTTGAGTCCAATTGTATTAGTTAACTTTTGCCTAAATGTTAACATTTTTTTTAAATTAAAAATAATGCTAAAATGTTATTTTTTATTTGTTAGTTACTATTAAACTATTATGTTAGTACTATTAAACAGTAGCAGGAAATATAAAAAATTAGGCGATAAAAAAAATATAATTTTTAAATCGATAAATTTATTTTAAAATATTTGTTATTTCGAATTGCCTTAATTTTTGATATGTCAATTTTTTGTTTTATTATTTACTATTATTATTTTTCTTTTTTATATGGCATTAATACATTTTTGGTGTTAGGCATCCTAAGTGTAGGCTTTAAAACACTGTTATATGTTAATTTCCTTATTTTGATTTCTCTAATTCCAAATTTCTCAATTTTTTGGTCCAATTGTTACTTATTACCAAAATTCTTATAAGAATTAGATGTTTTTTACTCACGCGTATTTTCTGTTTCTTGCAGTCAACGATGGTGATTACATTCAGGCCGTGTTGGATCGTAATCTGGCCGAGAATATCTCGCGTGTGCTGTATCCCAACGACAACTTCTTCGAGGGCAAGGAGCTGCGTCTGAAGCAGGAGTACTTCATGTGCGCCGCCACTCTGCAGGACATCATCCGTCGCTTCAAGGCCTCCAAGTTTGGATCTCGCGAGGCCGTTCGTAATACTTTCGAACATTTCCCCGACAAGGTTGCCATCCAGTTGAATGATACCCATCCATCGCTGGCGATTCCTGAGCTGATGCGCATCCTAGTCGATGAGGAGCATCTGAAGTGGGAGGAGGCCTGGGACATCACTGTCCGTGCCTGTGCCTACACCAATCACACGGTGCTGCCCGAGGCTCTGGAACGTTGGCCCGTCTCGCTGTTGGAGTCGATCTTGCCACGTCATTTACAGATCATCTATCACATTAATTTCCTGCACATGGAGAATGTGAAGAAGAAGTTCCCCGAGGATCTTGATCGCATGCGTCGCATGTCCCTCGTCGAGGAGGATGGCGATAAGCGCATCAACATGGCCCATCTGTCCATTGTGGGCTCGCATGCCGTCAACGGTGTGGCTGCGATCCATTCGCAGATCCTCAAGGATACGCTCTTCCGTGACTTTTATGAGATGGATCCCAAGAAGTTCCAGAACAAGACGAACGGCATTACGCCACGCCGTTGGCTGCTCCTCTGCAATCCGGGTCTGTCCGATCTCATTGCCGAGAAGATCGGCGACGAGTGGCCCGTGCATTTGGATCAACTGGTTGCTCTCAAGAAGTGGGCCAAGGATCCCAACTTCCAGCGCAATGTCGCTCGTGTCAAGCAGGAGAACAAACTGAAGTTGGCCGCCATTCTGGAGAAGGATTACGGTGTCAAGGTGAATCCCGCCTCCATGTTTGACATTCAGGTGAAGCGCATCCATGAGTACAAGCGTCAGCTGCTCAACTGCCTGCACATCATCACATTGTACAATCGCATCAAGAAGGATCCCACTGCTAACTTCACACCACGCACCATTATGATCGGCGGCAAAGCTGCTCCTGGTTATTATGTTGCCAAGCAGATCATTAAGCTGATCTGTGCCGTTGGCAATGTGGTCAACAATGATCCCATTGTTGGTGACAAACTGAAGGTCATCTTCCTTGAGAACTATCGCGTTACTCTGGCCGAAAAGATAATGCCCGCCGCCGATTTGTCCGAGCAGATATCCACAGCTGGTACCGAAGCCTCCGGCACTGGCAACATGAAGTTCCAGCTGAACGGTGCCCTAACCATTGGCACTCTGGACGGCGCCAATGTGGAAATGGCCGAGGAGATGGGATTGGATAACATTTTCATTTTCGGCATGACCGTCGATGAGGTGGAGGCCCTGAAAAAGAAGGGCTACAATGCCTACGATTACTACAATGCCAATGCCGAGGTCAAGCAGGTGATCGATCAGATCCAGGGCGGTTTCTTCAGTCCCGGCAATCCCAATGAGTTCAAGAACATTGCGGACATTCTTCTCAAATACGATCATTACTATTTGCTGGCCGACTTTGATGCCTACATCAAGGCACAAGATGAGGTATCAAAGACCTATCAGGTAAGTTCAATCCATCAAGTTTTCAAAGAGATCTTTCGCTAATTATCGTATATCTATTCTCTAAATAGAATCAAGCCAAATGGCTGGAGATGTCCATCAACAACATTGCATCCAGTGGCAAGTTCTCATCGGATCGCACCATTGCCGAATACGCACGTGACATCTGGGGCGTTGAACCCACCTGGGAGAAGCTGCCCGCCCCGGAGGATCAGCAATAAATCAATGAACAACTTCTTTTTGATATTATATTTTATTATTCGTGTGCTTTACTTATGTTAAAGTCCAATTTTAGGAGCCAAAATGCAACAACTAAAAAGAAAAACGTAATAAAACTAAATGAAAATCCAAGAAGCAAATTCAAGGATAAGCTAGCGCTAAGATGTGAACATCGATCGATCGGGCTCATTGTTACTACTTATTTTATTTAATAAAAATTTAAACAAATCTAATGCTAATCTTCAATCTTTGATGGAATCAAATTAGCAACACAGCGACTACAACACGGTACCTACTAAATCGCCATGAGACCTCAGGAACACTTTCAAAGTAAAGAGAAAACGAAATATTCAACAAATTATTAATGAAAGAAATTACAACTTAGTGCAAAGCTTTGTTAGATATGAATATGATAAATACGTGTTATGGAAAAAATAATTAAATAAAAAGTTCAACTGTTAAATGTAAAGAAAAGTGTTTCATTTCAACAATAAACTAGACTCAATTTTCAGCACCGAGTCAGCAAAGTTCAAATAGATTGATTTAAATGGTATTAATGGTGGCCAATGTATTTTACAAATGTATTTTACAAATGGATCAGCCTTAATTTAATTTTTTTACTCTTAAATTTGAATGATTTGTATGATCATGAGTTGATATCTTCATTTAATCCGAATGTGAATTTAAAAAGTTATTGAATAAAACCTTTTTGTTTTATGTGTTTGGTTTATACTTAATAATTTTTTTTGAAGAGTGAAAATAATTTTCAAACTTACACAACTTTGATTGAACTGAACCAAATTCTATTTTGATTATCTTTCCAACCATAATTCAAAACCCAGATTTCTTTTGCATATTAATTTTAGAAGACAATAATTTTCAAAAAATTTTGAGCTCATGTATATGCTTCTACAAACTTTTAAAAAAGAATAATCCCGAGTTTATTTGAAGAACTTTAGATATTAATTGGTTAATGGGGAATCAATCTATGCAGCCATGAAAAAAATTTCAAAATTTTCGTTTCAATTAGAAGCCTAGAAAAATCTATTATTTCGCTAACTTGTGGACAGTTCAACGAATGGATAGGGAGTACCTTCTGTCAAATAGCATCGCAAGTTATGGAGCACTTCACCTCGAGGTTTCTAAGGAAAACCCAAGACGCTGAAGCAGCAATACCAAGAAAAATACGATGTATGCGTCGGGTTTCTGTAAATATTGAGGCAAATGGGAACAGAAGATTTCCTGGCTCTATGCCCATCGATTGTTTATATTATCCAGAAGATGTTGCTCCTGTACAGAATAAATTTGAGCAAATGGATCATCATATGAGGGCTGCAAATTTTGTTTATGGTCTGAGCACACATGAGGTGCCGATGAAACAGAAATTCGATGCCAATTTGTACAGGGTATCTGAGGACATAACATGCTCGAACAGTTGTGTATCCATGGAAACAATTGATACACTCAAGTCTGTGATTAAGACCCTTGAGTCGAACAGATCTGAAAAGGATAAAGGAAGTAGGACAAGTGGAGTAATCTTCAGTGAGGGTATGTCAGAACAAGGATCATTTCAGTCCACAGACAGAGGAGACAGGATGATAAGTGGAGTAAGCTTTGCTAATACTACAGCAGGACAAGGATCGTTCCACTCCACAGACAGAGAAGACAGTATGGGAAGTAGAGTAACCTTTGTGGATAGCACAGCAGGACAGCAATCTCTCTACTCTGGCGAAGATTACCGCGGGCAGTACTATCCAGATATGGCCAGAAATCAAGAGCTGAATGTCCTGACGAATCTGGTGAGACAGACCATATCCAAACTGGACAATTACATGGCACTGCAAGCGAAGCAGCAGGCGAATCACTATAATTTAGAACCCTATCTAATGCCAGAGATTCCGTTGAATGTACCAGCCTTTATGGATAACTTCATGCAGACGCAAATGATGAAGAAACAACAACAACAACAGCCTAAGGCACGAACTAGACGCACTGTCAAGGTGATGCCGGTGCAACCTTTGGTCATCATGCCACCACAACCTGCTACTCCTGCTCCTGCTGCTGCTGCTGCTGCACTCAGCAAGCCGGAGAGATATCGCACACGTCCACGGCGGAAACGTGCCGCGCCAGAAACGGCAGCCACAACAACAACCACAACAGCAACAGCAACTGATACGAAGCGAGATTGTGGCACTACCATGTGGTGTCCTAGTAGGACCTGTCAACGTTTTTGCGGCGTGAATGCCTCGGATGGAGATGAGCTTAGGTCATTTACACAATCGCTGCCTACTATACCTCCCTTTGGTGGTTACTCCTCACATGGCAGGCTTACTCCTACACCTACATCTTCCCTTAACACTTCCCAGACGCCATCCTTTATTCCTTCCCAAACCTACTCCCCTACGCTTTCGCCTGTTCACTTCTCTCACTGCAATGCCAGAATTGTACGTTCTTTGGCGGGCATGAAAAGTCAGCAGTTGAGTTACGGCGTAAACAATGGGAATGAAGAGGAGGAGGAAGAGACAATGATGGAAGCTGATAAAGCAGAACTGCAGCACAGTGAGAATGATTCGTATCAAAGTGAACAATGTAGTCTTGACGAGCAGGTAGCCCAAGATGGCTATTACTCCAAGGCAACTTGCCACAAGTTGCTGCAAACGGATTCCTATGACAGCAGCAGCGTTTACACGGACAAGGATACGGAGTCCCAGACGTCGCAGACATCCCAGCGCATCATTGCCACCACGGACAAGGCGGTGAACACCAGCTGCGATGAGCGGACACCCGTGAAGACTGTGCGCATCTACAAATGCTCCACATTAAAGTCGAAAAAGAATCAAAATAAAAGCGAGAGCAAGGTAAGATTTCAAAGCAAGGAGATGACAAAGCCCGACATAAGCAAAACCAAGATGAACAATCCAAGATCAACAACGACGAAAAGAATAACAAACCAGACTGCAATGACATGCTCATCGCGACCTGCCTTGTCCAAGTTGCGTGTGCTCAAATCCATGAGCGAGGCAACTTCCGAGGTGCCACGACGTCGTTATACAGTCCAGGAGGAGGCCAGATTCCAGCGTCTGTTGGAAGAGGAACAAGCCAAGTTAAAGGCACTCAAGGACTTTGATTGCCGTCCATTGAGATGCACTTGCAGTCAACATTCCCGTTGCAAGGGAGGATCAAGTCCAAATGTCGATTGGCTGCCAGCTTATCCCAGTGGCTGGACACAGTTATCCATGATGGATTAGTCAAAGCTTTCAATTTGTCACATTTCGAAAAAGTTTCAACCAGAAAAAGATGGATTAAGAAATTAATAGTAGCCAACATGTATAATGATCGACCACCAATGAGTGAGACGCAGTCGTTGGGATCCAATTTGGGCTCAACGGAAGTGGAGACGAGCTCCCGAAATCATCAGGAGCAGGTGCCAGATACGAGCTCGCGAGTCTCTTGTGCTTGTGAGAATTGCATTGGGAACGTGGGGAGTCCGGAAACTCCTCAACCCAAAGCCAATTCTTGGAACAGATACAATGATGGCTCGCAAGAAGCACCAGTCTGGAAGGCAACCAAATCTCAAGCAGCCTCAAGCGTACACAACATGGACTCCCAGTTGCCGCAATCTTCTTATGCCTGGCCAGTGAATGAGGCACTTTCTATTCAAAACCCAAATATATCTCAACCTAGCAGCAGCAATTACTCCAATCCAACCAGAATCTATGGTAATCCCATTCTGGAACGACAACAGAGACCAACCATATTGGTCATAGTGGTCAAGTAAGTAAACATATGGATAACACTACAATTTGAGTTATAATTTGGAACTTTCCCAGCAAACCTGGCTTGGGAAAACCGAACAATGGCAATGCACCTGGCAATTATCATGCAACAACAACAGCAGGTTATCCCATAGGTGGTTATCAAAACTGCTATCACCGTCCCAGCATTGTCTATAATCCAACAGCAAGCTATCCAATTGGTGGCTATCAGGAAGGCGGCTACAACAGCTTAATCGGTACAGATACAGTCGGAAGTCCTTCTAGCAGGTATAAACACATCTTCAATCATCTCGAAACTTCATTAAAATTCCTCTTTCAGAGGGATTAACAGTCAAAACAATCAACTTACGAAGACTGAATAGTAAGTGCAGGAAGATGATCTTCCTAAAATCTTATTCTCTTCTATGAGCCCCAAGGATATGTTTAAAATTGATATCGCTTATTAAATATAGAAAAATGACATCACAAAAAATGGCATTTCAAGATTAATGCATTAAAAGCTTTCACTTGCCATACGTCTGCCGGCAAAGCTGGGAAAATGAAATTTTGACACAACATATATTATTACATATCGAACATTTCTGCATCATTAACTCAAAATTCGTGATTTTTATGTGACTCTGCTATTTAATAAGCGATATATATCCTTATTGTAAAGTAAATTAAATTGAGTAAATGGTATTTTATAAACAGGAAAACGACTATAGCGCTCTTCCGATTAAACTCATTATTCTTTGTATTTTATTCCACAGCGATAATGGCCAAAATCAGATCCCCCCAAGTGGGTAAGTCGAACCATATTTTACTCACTAGACCATTTTTTCGAATTTTTTTGTCCTATAGAACCAACAGTGATGTGGGTAAGCTCACCAATGAACCGGGATACCGAAATGGGTAAGATTCGTTAAATAAAAGGCTTGTACAAGAATTGTAATCTCCCACATAGATCTGATTCTGGGCAAGGTCGTAAACAGTGTTGTGATAACTGTACCTGCACAAGTACTGATCGATTCGATAATAAAGAAGGTGATGAAGAAACCTTTACAGGGCCAAGTGAGACTGATACTTTCGATTGTACTTGCGATATGGGGGATTTGGAAAAGACACTAGAGAGTCTAATACCGAATGAGAATTGCCTATGTTATCTGGCGAATATGTCGAATAAAAAAAAGAAAAAGAAGAAAAAGCTACGATCGGTTTTTGATCGATTCGCAAGTCCACCTTTTGTAATCGAGCCGAAACCGAATTGTTGCATGCGTTGTTGTGGCAACAGATCCTGCTGTTGTTCCTGTTGCAACAAATGCTGCAATTCATGCTATCCCTGGTACTGAAACACATTACACAGGAAAACAGTAAATTAAACAAACTATACAAATTCTTTCGTAATAACTCAAATAAAGTAAAAAATTTTGATTCCACATAAATTTAAAATTTACTGACAACTGTCAAAATGTGGAAATTTAATAAATTATAGAAACCCCAATTTTGACTGACTGGTGACTGGCAATTGGTGATAATTATGGCGGGACCACGCTAAAAAAAGACAGACGGTAAATCCATTTCTATTGAGAAGCGCCGTCAGTCGAATTGGTCGAATAAAATCCCAAATTCTGGGTACAGCTGTTGGTGGGTCTACACTGTATAATGTGCACGAGCCTCGATCAGGCATCACGGTGCTACCATCGATAGCCAGGGACTCGCACCTCGTGCACATCATGCAGAGCAGTCTCTCTAACAACCTACGCTCGACTAGGAACACCCGGAACAGGCGAGCCTCCCGTGTAATTCCGAAGAGAATGTCCTCAAAGATGGACGAGCAACCGATGAAAGCGGGCAAGTCCGTCCCACAGCCATGGCGACAACGGAAGCCAAATGGTAAGCTCTAGTAAGATGGTCATAATAAAACTTTTTTCTTTTCTTATACCCGTTACTTAAAAACTCAGTAAAAGGTTATCTTGTATCGGTTGAAATATATGTAACAGGGAAAAAGCAGCTCCGACCCTATAAAGCTTTAATAGCCATGTTTGTCTGTCTGTCGTCTGTCTGTCTGTTCGTCCGGATGAACAAAAGGATCTCAGAGACCATAAGAGGTAGAGTAACCAAATTTGG
Source organism: Drosophila innubila (assembly GCF_004354385.1). NCBI lineage: Eukaryota > Metazoa > Arthropoda > Insecta > Diptera > Drosophilidae > Drosophila > Drosophila innubila. Next base: position 4,608,181 of record NW_022995372.1, on the reverse strand, counting down.
CACACATGTTTCTATATACCCCATGCAGGTCAAGTTTGTTTCAAATCCAAGCCACGCCTCTCACCGCCCCCGTAATGACGATTTAATGTTTTCAAAGTAATACAAGTAATTTCTTTAAAGTACTTCTATATATGTTGAAATAAGTAGCGGGTATCCTATGGTCGGGATCTCGACTATAGCCTTTCCCACCTTTTTTTATCTATTTTTGTATGCTTTCCATACGTTTTTTTTGCAGCAATGTTATCTGATCATAGCCTTAAACGTAATGATCGATCCAGAGCTAGTTCGCTAGGCTATCCATCCAGTTGGAATTTCGACATATCCAAGGAGGAAAACGGAGCCGATGCCAATTTCCCAAATGAGGACATGCTCAATCAACTAAAAAGACCTCGTCCTAAATCAATTGATACAAGCGTCCAGTGTACAATCAAAGGGAAAAGGAAACAACGTGACAAGATCCTGGTACCTACGGTTCGCATGGCCCAAACCCAAACAGGACCGTCGGAAACGTGGACTAGACGCAATTCGAATAGTCCATTATTACCGTCTACTATTGTGACAATGGACAAGGCTCTAGGTGGCCCAATAACACGTCAGGGATCAGACAGAACTCATAATTCCTGTGAGACGAGCACAACGGAAGGCCAACTCCAAGGACCGAGAGTCTACAGCGGCGAGGCGGAGACTCAACCCAGTTATCATTGTCTCTGTAAGAAAGAATCAAGCAATAAATCGAGTCAAATTAATAAGTTAAAGTGCAATAAGGAAACTTGCCCCTACAAATCCAAACATGTTAAGAACTATGGCGGCTATACCCCATCGGAAACAAGCTACGAAATAAAAAGCAATGAGAGTAAATCCTCAGATTTTATAGAGCAAGACTCCGAGAGGTTCAAAAGAATTGAGAAATTGGGTTCACCACCCTCGGCAACTCCCCGCAAAAGCAAGACCTGTAAAAACAGTCTAAAGAGCTCGACTAAGGGACGGTCCGAATCAGAGGGTCCTTATGTCAAGTCTAAAAGTCAAAAATCGGATAATGAAAACTGGAGATTGCACTTACCAACGAAGCATGAAATAAAATCATACGAATTATCGGAAAATGTTAATTTATGTGCCACAGTTTGCAAAGGTAACAAAAGAAAAAGCCCAATCGATCCATTTGAATCTCAGGAAGTGGAGCAAACAAACGAACGAATTTCAGATCAGGAAATGGAGCAAGCAAACGGACGAATTTCCGATAGTTTTCAACTGAGTCCAAACGATAATAGTTCCAGAATATCTTTTCGTGACTATCATCATGAGTTGCCTTCCACCGAAAATATCGAGTTCACGTGTCTATGCGACAATAATATAAAAGACAAAAGAAATTCCGGATTCCAGGGTAAACAAAGCTCCAAGCAATCCTTATATGATACTGATGGCCCAAGCGAAGTCAGAGAAACTTACCAGTCGAAGCCTTGCAAGTGTGTAAATGCCGATCCACAAACCTTAAGACATGGCACAATGGACATTTATAAGAAAGCGACTAGCAATAATTCTCCCAATTCGAATAATGTAAACTCCAATTACAACGTAACTTCACCTAGTGATTCAGGATCCAAGGAAGAAACCTGCGATTGCGATTGTCCGGACTGCAAGAAAAGATCCAGAGACGTCCCGAAGGAAAGTAGAAGACACAAGGATCAAATGAAAGGGCTCTGCAGATGCAATTGTTCTTTATGTGAAAGATTTCGAACTCATGCTGGAAAGAGCTTCGAGCCCTCAACAGCCATGCTTAGCAATGAGAACTTGAACTCAAGTAAAATAAAAGATATGTCTTTTGAAGAAGAAAGTCCAAGAAAAAGCGACAAAAGTTCAATAAGAAAGTCATATTCTCCGGACAATTCAAAATACCTAGGTGATTCGGAACACAAGAAGGACAGTTGCGATTGCGATTGTCCGGGTTGTATAAATAGCTCAAGAGCAACCCCAAAAGAAAGTGAAATACAAAAGGATCAATTGTACTCCTGCACATGCAATTGTCCTGTATGCAAAAGATTAAGATCTGAGGCTTCAAAGAGTTCCAGATCCCGATATAACAATATGAGTTCAAGTTGGAAGGCATACTCTGCGGATAATCCCAGAAATAACAACATGAGTACAAGTAGAAAGTCATATTCTGCGGATGATCCAAGAAATGCTGATAAGGGTTCAAGTAGAAAGTCATTGAAAGAGGGTAATGCAAGAAAAAGCGATCCATATTCAAGCATGAAGACATTTAATGGGGATAATTCCAGAGATAAGGAAATAAGATCAAGTAGAAAAGAACATTCTGCGGATAATCAAAAAAATTTTGAAATGCATTTAAATCCTGAAATTACCGACATGAATTTAAGAAGAAGTCATTATGAAGAATATTACCGAAATCAGATTTTCTGTAATTGCCATTATCCTGGTTATCAAGAAGCTCAAGGAAATGATTATTTTGACTGGTATAGAAATCCACCTTGGTGCAATTACGGCGTTCGCCAATGTAATCGACCTGGTTGCACCAATGCGCCAGCTCAGAGAGAGATTCCCATAGTTTCACGTCGAAATCAGAATATATATCAAGGCAATACGGAACAGCAAATTAATGGATATTTAAATACACGCAGAACTTCCGTCCAAATTGTCTGTAAATGTGCATCGGCAACAACACAAACTCCACAAAGTGCTGCAAAGTCTACGCAGTTGATGGAAAATGTCTGCAGCGATGAGGAATGTGATTTTCAATGTGACCAATGTAAATTAGCTATGAAAGAATCGAGTCCGAATTCGGGCGATCATTCTTTAAATTGTTCCTGCTCAAGTTCGACTTCCAAATCAAGTTCAGAATCAAAAAAAATGCTGCCAAAGAAGAAGTCTGATGCTAAAATCTATAGTGCACCTTTCCAAGATCGCAAGGAAAGACAGTTTGAAAATAAAAAGTCTTCGACCACTAAGTTTAGAAATAAGGGGGTTCAATGCACCTGCAAATGCCCACACTGTGGAGTTACATTAAATGAGTTTCCCGAGGATGATAAGGATCCCAAGAAAACCAAGCTAGGGACTCAAAGGCATTCTACAGCACAAGCAACAACTACATTAAGTAAAGAATTACCAAAAAGAACTTCTGCAATTGAAAAAATCCCCAAAGAAGAACCAAGAACTAAAGCTGAAAGTTTTAGGAAAGTACCAAACACTAAAGATGTAAACTCTAAAAAAGAGGCAAGGCCTAAAGCTGAAATTTCTAGAAAAGTTCCCAACGCTAAAGCTGAAAACTCTAGAAAAGACCCAAAGACTGAAGGTGAAAATTATACGAAAAAGGTAAGGAATAGTACTAAAAATTTCGGAGAAAAGTCAATGGCTACAGCTGAACATATAATCAAAGAGCCGAAAACAAAATCTGTTATTTCTCGTAAAGAATCAATGACTACAGCTAAAATTTCCCAAGAGTCTGTTTCCAACCAGAAGAAAGAAGGTAAAACTGAAATGTCAAGTAAATCAGCATCCTATCAAGCTAATGTTAGAACTAGAAGTAAAGAAATCTCTCGAGAAATTGCAAATTCGTGCAATAACGAAACATGCACCAACAATATCTGCGGTCGTTGTAAGATAGCTCCAGCTAAAAAAGAACCTAGGACTAAATCTGAAAATTATAGGATAGAGCCGGGGAATAAAGCAATGAATTTCAGAGAAAAGTCAAGAGTTACTGCCGAACATATAATAAACGAGTCGAAAACAAAAGCTGATATTTCTCGTGAAGAATCAATGACTAAAGCTAAAATTTCCCAAGAGTCTGTTTCCAACCAGAAGAATGAAGGTAAAATTGAAATGCCAAGTAAATCAGCATCCTATCAAGCTGATCCCAAAACTAGAAGTAAAGAAATCTCTCGAGAAATAGCTAATTCGTGCAATAACGAAACATGCACCAATAATATCTGCGGTCAATGTAAGATAACTCCTGCAAAAACGAATTCGGGGGATGCTATGGTTAATATGGTCATAGATGAAAAATGTAATGTGAATCAGATAATTGAAATTTTGCACAAAACAGTCGCCGGATTGGAACAACAAAAGGAACTATTAAGCCAAGCTGCTGCTGGAAATCCAACTCCAAGGAATATGCAAAGGAATCACAATAATAATTCAAGAATCATAGATAATAATGAAAAAAATAGTGATGCCTATTATAATGATTATTCAAAAACAGTGCGCAATGCAAATAATAGTAATCCTGATTATGAATCGTCGCCTGAAAGATATGGACAGCAACATATTCCAAAAAGATGTAATAAGAAAACCTGTCCATATATACAAAATAATCAACAGGAACAGAGTAATGATAACGGTAAAAGAGATTTCACTAAACAAATACTTTTACTTCATTCTAATGTTCTTATACTTACAGAAACTCAATACGATTATCCCGAGGCTATCGAGCAAGAAACCAAGAACACCAACAACTATTATGATGGATACGATTGTGATGACGAATGCTGTCCAACAGAAAATAATAATGGTGTCTGGTTGAAGAAATCTAAGGATCGTAAACGCAGCGGTAGCGCTTATCCCTTTGAGGATAATATTAAGAAATGTCCCAGCTTTACATATTCCGAAATTAAGCGTAAAATACTTCAAAATTTCAAGCCAACAAAATCGTTTTTCGATCTCCTTGACATCTCTTTCGAAATGAAAAAAAATCGACATCTGATAAAGAGTAATGTCCTAAACAGTAAATTTTCCAATCGTAAATCACAAAATTTGGCTCAGATGTTATACAACGAACATTGCTTAAAGTCGCGAGAGCATTTCGAATACTTAGAGGATAAAAACCCGAAATATTTAGATATACCAACGCGTCCCAATAGCTACGAGAGAAATATTTTAAAGGGTTTTGAGAAACAGAAAGCAGATTGCAAAGAATCTAAGACCAATACAGAATGTAATAAATGTATTGAAAGTGCAAAAGAATTAATTGATCATGATTGTAGAGAGTCTGGATCAGAAACAGACGATGAAGAATCATCGGAAAAAGTGAAGAAATGTTTATGCCAGAAACGAAACGACCATTTGAATGCAAAGCGCAAAATATCCAAAGTTTCATGTCGACAGAGAGTACAATCTGAACAAACAGATCAATCATCAGAGTACTCAAATAACTGCAAAGATAGTTCTGATTGTGGTTTGGCTTTCTGTAGTGGACATAACAAAGAAGTTGCTAAAAAAGGATTAACTGAACATAAAGATACATCTAGAAACTACTCAAATCAATGTGAATGTGATTGTGATGGAGAATACTATAGTGCGCACCATGGCCAAAACAAGGGGCTTCAACAAACAAGGGGCTGCAAGTCGAATTCTGTCAGTAAAAATATTCGCAAAAAGTGTTCGAAATCAAACTCTGGTTATTTCTGCACAAAGGATGATGTTCGAATTCAGGAAACAAGTGAGCCTGATTGTACGAAATACACTCATAAAATTTATAATTGGAAAGAAGCTGAAACTCCAAGGAATTTTAATTTAAAGGACCCAGAAGTTATTAAAAATGAGCAAAAACTAATACAAAAACCATCTAGTATCTGTTTTTGTTGCAATACAGAGACTAAGGAAAAGAAAAACTTTTTATTATTTCCAGAATCGGATTCTTCTGACTGTTTTGAAAACACTGACAAAACGAAGCGTAGCCCATCAGGTCCAAAGAATTCAGATTCTAAGCGCTGCAAAAAGTACAACAAATCGAACTCTTTAAGTCTCTTCCCCTGTTTCAATACAAAAAAAAAGGCAACTAAAGAAAAACCTAAACCTAAACCTAAAAAGCCAGATAAACCAAAGCATAAGTCGTCTAGTCTCTTCCCTTGTCTTAATAAAGAAAAGAAGAAAGTTCCCAAAAAGGACGAAAACACAAGTCAGGCAGGGAAAGAAAAGCCCAAAAAACCAAAACCGAAACCTTCTGAAAACATCGAAAATGGTGATAAGCCTAAGCAAAAGTCATCCAGCTTCTTCCCTTGTTTCAAAAAAAAAAAAGGAGAAGAGATAGATGTGCCCAAAAAGGTTGACTCGAAACCCTCCGAGCATCTTGAAAAGCCAAAGACTAAACCATCCAAAGATTTAGAAAAAGACAGAAAACCGATAAAAACTTCATCTAAGCTTTTCCCGTGTTTTATTAAAAAAAATAAGGAAAACAAAGAAAATCTCAATGACCCAAAACCGAAACCTTCTGAGGATATTAAAAAGGAGCAGAAACCCAAGTCAAGGTCGTCGAATCTGTTCCCTTGTTTTAATAGAACAAAAAAGGAAAAGAAAGAAAAATCTATTGACCCAGGGTCCGACAAGGAAAAGAAAAGAGAACTTAAGGTCACAGAACATAAAACTTCCGAAGATATTGATAGAAAACAGAATTCAAAAGAAAAGTCGCCAGGTCTCTTCCCTTGTTTAAATAGACACAAAAGAAAAATGGAAGAGCGTTCAGAGGAAAAAGACGACCAAGCTAAGACAAAGTCATCATGCGAAGAGCTGCTATTAGAAGAAGATGGAAAAATAGAGGAATCCAAATCCAAACAAGTTGACATTACTATAGAGTGCTGTGAGTGTGATGATGACGAGGTTAAGGAGCTCTACGGCTCGAGCTATAAACAAGCTGACATTTCTCCAGTGTGTTGTGAATGTGATGATGACGAAGTTAGGGAGCTCTACGACTCGAGCTATAAACAAGCTGACATTGCTCCACAGTGCTGTGAGTGTGATGACAACGAAGTTAAGGTACTTTACGATTCGAGCTATAAATTTTTCAAGAACAGAAACGGAAATACTAATAATAGTACCAATTCTAACAGTCACGGAAACAAGAACTTACCTCATGAAAGTCCTAATCATTTCTTCTCGATGTTAAAGTAAAAATTCTCTCTTAATATTCAATAAATAATGCCATAAACTGATCACTGTGGATTCGGACCAAATTTAAATTGAACATAATTTTATCTATTTCAAATAATAAACAAATAATTTAAGAGCGTAATTTATTTTAAATCGCTAACACTTTTTCGATAGATTGCGCAGCAGTGCGATAAATGCACTTAATTAAAGTTTCGATAGATTGTGGCGGTCACTCGATTGAAGTGTATCGATAGGTGCACAACATCAACAATTGGGCCGCATTGTAATTGTTGCAAAATGTTAAATTTCTTAAATAAATCGCGACAATTGCTATATCCAGGTGTTCGCAATCTATCAAACACTCTCACAGCTCGCCAAAGCAATGCAAGCACCGAATCCACAACCGCGGCAACCAATGAAACAATTGTTTCGAAGCCGGCACTAATTTTACCACAGAATTATGCAGAGTATGCGCCGGTAAACAGGAACAGTGCACGGCAAGCATGGATTGAGAATACTGATGCGGTAAAGGAGCGTAAAGTTGGTCTAATTGAATTGCATCCGGATGTATTTGCCGCCCAGCCGCGCGTCGATATCATACAGGAGAACATCGAATGGCAGCGCAAGTATCGTTATGTAAGTATGGCACATGCCAAGACACGCGCTGAGGTGCGAGGAGGAGGTCGAAAGCCCTGGCCGCAAAAGGGCATGGGACGTGCTCGTCACGGCTCCATACGCTCCCCGTTGTTCAAAGGCGGTGGCGTCAGTCACGGTCCACGTTCGCCGACAACTCACTTTTACATGCTGCCCTTCTACAAGCGTGTGCTTGGCCTGACATCGACACTCAGCGTGAAACTGGCTCAGGATGACCTACATATAATTGAGAACGTGGAGATACCCACACGGGATGCACAGTTCGTCAAGGATCTGATACAGGAACGCAATTGGGGCCCATCAGTGCTAATTATTGACAAGTTCGTATTTTACATTAAGGTTCTTCAAAGTTGATCTATAATTCTAGTAACGCTTTCTTTCTTTTAGGCAAGATATCTTTCCGGAGAACATATGCTACGCTACCGATCATCTGGGCTATGTGAATCTAATGCCCGCCTTTGGACTAAACGTCTACTCTATGCTGAAGCACGATACTTTGGTCCTGACTGTAGATGCAGTGAAGCATTTGGAACAGCGGTTACTTTACCAGCTGCATCGTAATGATGCAATCAGCAAGGGCGGCAAATTCAAGCTGGATCAAGTTTAAAAATAGGTCTTCATTAATTGTATTTAAATAAATGCATTGTTAACAAAAACATGACTACTGTTGAACCTTTTGTGTGGCCTGTGCGTTGCCTCTCATCACCGTATGCAAGGGATCCTTATCTTTTTCCGATATGAACAGCTCACAAGCACCCTGAAGGCGATCATCTAGCATTGGCAGGAATTCTCGTAGGTAACCACGCTCAGAGTTACTGTGGTTGCACAGCAACACCGTTGTGCCATTGTGATTAAAGTCCAAGAGCTCGTGATGCGACATTTCACCAGTTATGACCAGATCCACCTGCAGACCACGCAGCAGCGAGCCTCCAGAACCGCCACAGATGCCAACAGTATTCACAAACGTCTTTGCCTGATGATCCACGGCAAATGCCACATGCACGCTATTCTCAATATGTTCCTGTAGAGCTTGTACAAGCTGTGATATAGGCATATTGGTTTCCACCAGACGTCCTGATCCAGTGCCTGGCACAGCGTCTGGTTCAGGCACCAGAGGCTTTATTCCCTGTATATCCACAATTGCCTTGGCTAACCAATCGTTTACTCCTCCAAGAACCTTATCCCAGGCAGTGTGGGGTGAGTACAACGCTATGGAGTTGGACAGACAGGCAGCCACAACTCGCTCCTTCCAGTTTGCCTTTGTGATGCGGGTAAGAGGCTTGAAAATTGGCGGATGATAGCTGATAATCATGTCCACTTTCTTCTCAATAGCTTCGCCCATCACGGGCTCGGTGAGATCATTGGTCAGCAGTATCCGCTCAACCAGTTTCTGTAATTTACCATTCTGCACATAACAAACTAATTAAAGAATGATGCTCATTTAGAAGCTTACATCGTTTGGCGGCTCGATCAGCAATCCCACGTTGTCCCACTTCTCGGCCAGGGATGTGGGCGCAAAGCTCTCCAGCTGCTTGACCACTTGATCGAGTTTCACTCCACTGAAATTGGCCATTTTTCGAAGACTGCCCACACAGCGTGACATAAAAACTAACTATATTTATATCGTATATTCTATTTCATAAATTGCAATCTATAGAATCGTTTTGCAATAAAGTGCTGGTCAATGCTTGGCAAATGTTTCTGGTGTATTTTCCAACACCTAAACAGCTAAGCGGTCAATTCAAATAATTTAATATTAATATCACTTATTTCAAAACTAAAAAAAAAAACATTATTATTAACTGTTTTCGATTTTAGTAGCACCTTACAAAAATATAAAGAGTTTTTTAGATTCTCACATGAAGAGTATTCAAGTTAAGCATTCGAAATTTGTACGCAATATTTTCTTTAAAACTGGACCTACAAAATATGTCTGCATTCCTTATTCAAATATTGCAAGACAGCAGTAAATGGTTGATTTGTATTTTGAATTTGAATACTCGTACTATTCAAATTGAAAAAACATATGCCAAGACATTTTTTTTTTATATTTTAACAAATCGCATGCGATAAAGACAGAAGTCGCGTTTCCGTTGATCGGTTAAAGCCCAGATTTGATCAAAATCTAAGGAAAAGTTTTAATGTGAATTATCTAATATTATAAGCATTAATGCGTGTTTTAACGGTTTTTTTTAATTTTAAAATATTAATCAATTTTTTTTGCTTTTATTTAATATTAATTACTTTAAAACAAATTATATAATAAAATGTGCAGTTTTTATAGCCGTAACTTTAAAACTAAGCCAGGGAATAAAACCCTAACTGGTATCGGAACTGTTAACCGAAACTAACCGTTTCATTTTTAGTACGGGAACTGAAGCCGTAACTGAAATTAAGAACCGAAACGCTTGTACCGGTACGGTTGTTGTAAAGTTGCTAGGTCAAAGAGTTGACAAACTTCCAACTGTCATAACTTGAAGAATACTGACCCGAAATTCAACCGTTTTGCCATTTTGATCATGATTCGGTCTTTTAATTCATACTGCTTTCAAATTTTGTTAATTTAGAAATTTTTATTATTTTATAAATTTTAAATCTTTACTTTTGCTTTTAGTCCACTCCTTATAGCGTAATTAAATAAATCGACACTACAAACTTGGTTCTGAGGCCTTTCATTTTCTTGTAAAAAATCATGTCAAAGTTAAGAAATATTTTAACTTGTAAAGTTGCTATATCAGAGGCTTGAGCAACTTCGAACTGTCATAACTTTGGCAAAACTAAACCGATTTACAAGCGGAATGTCATTTTGATCATGATTTGGCCTCTTTATTCACTCTGTGTTCAAATTTTGTTCATATAGAACATTTTTTTATTTTAAATCTCAAGTATTTACTTTTAATCAACTCCTTATGTCGTAATTAGTATAGAGCAACTCTTTAAATTTGATTGTGAGACCTTTCATTTTTTTTGTAAAAAATCATGTGAAATTGAACAAAAATTTGGACTTGTAAAGTGGCTACATCCGCAGTCTGACCAACCTTAACCTGTCATAACTTGATCAAAACTGAACCGATTTTCAAGCGGAATGTCATTTTGATCATGTTTTGGCCTCTAAATTCATTCTGAATTCAATTTTTATTCATTTAGAAAATTTAATTATTTTCTACCAAGATTCGATTTTAATGCTAAGGGTCCCCTCTTTGAAATTTCGAAAATTCAAATTTTTAAATCTCAAGTTTTCACTTTTTATCAACTCCTTATATCGTAATTAGTATAAAACAACACATTAAACTTAATTCTGAGACCTTTAATTTTTTTGTAAAAAATCATGTGAAATTGAACAAAAATTTTGACTTGTAAAGTGGCTCCGCAGTCTGACCAAATTGTCATAACTTAATCAAAACTGAACCGATTTTAAAGCGGAATGTCATTTTAATCATGATTAGGCCTCTAAATTCATTCTGTATTCAAATTTTGTTCATTTAGAAAATTTAATTATTTTCGACCAAGATTCGATTTCGATGCTAAGGGTCGAAAATTCAAAATTTTAAATCTCAAGTTTTTACTTTAAATCAACTCCTTATATCGTAATTAGTATAAAACAACTGTATTTAGTAGAACATATAACATTGCTGTCAAAGCTACACTAGAACAAAGTGTCTGGAAGTACTGTACAGTAGTGAAGTAGAATTTCAAAATATTTTGTGCAGCTTTTTAGTATTTACTTGATTCTGGGGCCTTTAATTTGTAAAAAATCATGTAAAAATTAAGAATTATTTTGACTTGTAAAGTTGCTAGGTCAGAGGTAGAGCAACTTCGAACTGTCATAACTTTTGCAAAACTTTACCGATTTTCAAGCGGCATGTCATTTTGCTCATTTATTCTGCATACAAATTTTATTAAATTTATCAATAAATTGTATTCCTCTCGATGTAGATATTTACTTCATTTTCATATTTATTATAAAACGACACCTTATCATTTTAAAATGTTTCAAAATTGATTTGGTGTTTATGTTGTTCATCTTGAAGAAATATTTGTCTTCGTGGAGTATTTTGTTTTTAAGTTTCTTATTTCGCTTCATACACATTTTTATGTATGAATTCGGTGTAACTTATAACACACTTAATATATGTTTGTTGTATATGTTTTTGTACAGCTCAGTTAAAGAGATTATCTACCCACCCCTTATTAAAAGTATAACATTACATTTGATGATTGATTTAAAAAATCCCACAATCATTAATTTTACAAAAAGACAACACAGACAATGATTTTTTCACGGACTCCTGGGTTTTTTTTGCACGTATCTGTATAGATTATATTTGACGATGAACATACAACACATTTTTGACCTTCAATGTCTAACGATTCAAAATTCCACTTAGACATATTTCTGTTATCACTTTTTATAAATTGGTAATTTTGTTATGTTTAAGACCTATGTTTTCTAATAATTGATAAAACAAATTATACAAAACTATAATATGCAAAAGTCAAACATTATTTTTCTATGGTTTTCTGGGGAAATTTCATTCCTCTTCCTTATCTTTATTATTATATTCTATTTTTTTTTAATGTACATTGCCCATTTAAATCTTTTAATTTAAAAAATCATTGTTAAGAATATAATAGCAAAATTTTAGTATGTACATATACAAAAGCCATACAATATTTCAATGGAATTTTTCTGGGGAGTTTCCATTTCTCTTACTCATCTTCATAGCTCTGGGTCCTCTATAAACACCACCATCTGTTTTCAGAAGTTGTTCTTCATTACGGTTTTATACACAGAGCGTGGCAGATCACACCGTCGTGTGGTGAACATTTGTCATTTGGTAACATAGTTAGATATTTTATTTTGTTAATAATTTAATTTTTGTAGCTGTTGTTGCCATTAGCAATTTTGTTGTAACCAGTGTAGTTGTTGTTGCTGTTGGACTATTTCTCGAAAACGGTCAAAATATTTCGCCACAGTGATGAAAAATGTATCACCATTGCTTAAAGCCCTTAACAATTTTCCAGCTAGAATCTTGAAAACTTTTGATTAATTTCGCAAAATTTGTAAAAAATTTTAATTCATCTAAGTAAAACTTTGTTACACAAACTTTCCACTACGAACTCCCAGCATTTATAAAAAGGTTCAAATTTATATAATCTAATTTCGAAATTAACTTTTATCATTAAATTGTTAATTTTTTGCCAAATTATTGCAAAAAATTAATATAAAAAATATTCAAAATTGCGCGCATTAGCTGATTGTGATCATTTTTGGAACTTGGTGGCAATATTGAATAGCAGAAAAATGTTTTGATAATTTGAACGTCTGGCAACATCGATTGGCGATAGCCAACCGCTAAAAACGCTAATAACCTCGCACATCGCAAAAAAGCGCGCTGGATTTTAAAATGTAACAAGCAATAATTACAATTATGACTAATTCAATGAAAATCGAATTAGATAAGAGAAAGGTGAATGATTCTGTGAAGGTTTAAAGTTCATCATCCCTTTGGGAGAGGTGTTGCAAAATTAATTCAAATATAAACATCCAAAACTCGACAAAATTCTAACGAAATTCAACAAAAATTTTACAAACTCCGGCTCCAAAATTAAGATAAATATAAAATTTACTTTTATTTCATTGACTTTTATTTGTGGAAATTTACCCTTTATTAGGTTAATAAAAAATCGAGCCAGATCGGAAATTTTTACTGGGTGGCAACCTTCGGTTTACTTAGTATATGAAATAAATTATTGTCGCGACAAAAAAGCTCAAACATTTTTAGTGCAATTGTCAACGTGAAGCAAACAAGACGTGTAAGCTTTGCTTAGCCGAGTGTTAATAAAGTTCAAACTAAAGCGAGACGCGTATTTTAATGTGGAACAGTATGCAAATCGAATAACAATTATATTAGAAAAGTCTAAAAGGTGTGTGATAAGGAAAAGTATTTATAAATTTACAAAAACAAGCTGCCATTTTCAGGCAAAGCGAGAAAAGTTAAACATTAAAATAAAAAAAGATAAAACAAAAGCAACAGAGCAAAGTAAATTGTGTGCATTGAAGCTGTTTGCCTGCGTGTGTGTCGAGTGATTGTGTATGCTTGTGTAGGAGAAACGTTGTGTGTGAGAAACGAAAAACAGGTGTACATAAGTACGTAACTGAAAAGGAAAAACAGCGAAAACAAATAAATGTGAAATTCTTATGTATATTACTTAAGCAGCTCCCCAATGAGCAATTCAAATGTTAGTTTTTGTTGTTGCTAATCTTAACTGTGGCATACATATTCATATGTATATACGATAATCTCGTCGTTCGCTGTTATTGCATTTTCACTTGTGTGCGCACACTAGGTTCGTCCCACTCCCACTTAACGCAGCACCAGCGAGTTTAAAAGAGACGCTTAAAGCGCAGTTACGCGAACTCACAATATTTTTATGCATATAATGGTTTGTGAGTGTATGGTTTGTATGGATGTGTGTATGTTAGGCAAAGCTTAAAAGCAAGGTTCAGCGTGAGAATATTTCCATTTACTTATATGTAAACGAAATTTTGCAGAGTTGACAACAATAAACAGCTGAACGTATAGCAAACGAGACGTAGGCAAAAAAAATTAACTGTGTGGCAATCACGCAAGAAGACGAAGTAGAGTAACTCAATCGAATTCTAAAGGCCAGCAGGCAACAAGTATCGACAAAATGTGGAACCAAACGGCAACAGCAGCAACAAGTGATAATAACAAGGAAAAGGAAGCAGTGGAAGATTGTAGCTGTGCTGGTGGTAATAGTGTTGCCAGCACCATCAGTCCTGCCAGTGTTGAGCAGCAGCAAAAATCAGCGATTGAAAGTAACAGTAAACAATCGAAATCAGCAGCAGTAACAACAACAGCAACAACTACATTTGGCGGCATAACTAACGAGAAGAGCAGCGAGCAGCAACAACAACAACAGCAACAAAGTAGCAGCAACGCCGCCATTAATAAGCAAAAAGAATTTGCAGAACAAAGCGAAACAACTGATTCTGGTTTCATCTCTGGCCCGCAATCAACGCAATTATTTAGCGGGGAAATATCCGATGAATACGACGAGCCGCAGGAGCATAAGAAGCATTTCGAACAGGACAAGGAAAATCAAGCGGATCAAAAGCAACAAGAACAACAACAAGACAAACAAGCTACGGTGTCCGATTCGGGATTTATTACAGGAGAGGTTGAGATAGAGGAGGAGGAGGAGACTAAAGCTAGCACCGAAGATTCGGCTGCCAACCAAATGCGCGTTGAACACACTGTCGCTTTGGGTGGGGAATGGTCCGTTCAAGCGAATTTAGCCAGCGGCGGCGTCAACAATCTCAATAAAATAACAGCAACTGCCAATAATCCTCCACAAAAAAATGCCCCACAAAACAGCAATAGTGCAACAACAACAACAAAACCAGCAACAAATGCACAATTAAATAGCAGCAACATTAACATCATGAACGCCTGGGAACAATTCTATCAACAAAACGACGATGGCGACACGTGAGTAATCCAAACATTTCCCTTAAGATTCAGATTCCCCAATAACGAATGAGTAGCTCAGTTATTTAACTGACTACAACTAGAATAACCCAGCATATAACGCATATACATAGTACAGTCAGTTTATTTGGAATTGTCCGAGTATTTTGGGTATTTTAAGAAATATTTGATATTTGACCACCAACTGAGGGGAGACTTTCATGAATCACAATCAAAAGACAATAGACTTTGACAACAACGACGACGACAACAACACATGTTAGTCAGGCAGTCAGGGGTTTTCCTGGTATGTCGGTTTGTATATTACCTGTGTGCATACACCTAAAACAGGTTTTTGCTCAGTGTAAATTTGTGGGTTTTTACGATCAAACAACAAGTGGGAAATGAACAGGTAATAACGTAAAGTAAGCAGCTCCTTTCTTACATTGCCAACTTTCTTTCTTTTTCTTTATCATTATCTCTGTCTCTATCTGTCACAGTCCATTGCATTTGGCCTGTATATCGGGCTATGTGGATGTTGTAGCTGCACTGATACGTATGGCACCGCATCCATGCCTCTTGAATATCCAGAACGATGTGGCACAGACTCCACTTCATCTAGCTGCACTTACCGCACAACCAACAATTATCCGCATGCTTCTTTTGGCCGGCGCTGAGGTGAGTTTTCAATAATCTCTCATGTGAAATCGATTCGAATCAATCTGATGTTAATCTATCAATCAAATTATAGCCTACTGTGCGTGATCGTCATGGCAATACGGCTCTACATTTGTCCTGTATTGCCGGAGAGAAGCAATGTGTTCATGCCCTTACCGTTAAATTTGGCGCCTCGGAGATTCATGAGGCACATCGTCAATATGGACATCGCTCGAATGATAAGGAAGTCAGTTCATTGAGCTATGCCCGCTTGCCTGCCGATCTGGAGATACGCAACTATGATGGTGAGTAGACTTGAGAAATCTCATCAAAAGATGCGGGGAATAGTAGAGAAATAATATTAAGATACAGATACATACTTACTGAAACAGAAAAAACCTACATTTAATGCCAAACTGCTGGAATTGCAGCTCAGAGTGCACCAGAATATTTGAAGAATATATTTATAAGTTTACTATATAGTATTTTATAGTTTTTGGCAGTCTCTTTTGAAATAAATTGATTTGTTGCCAAAAAAAAGAAATTGTATATTATATGTAGTTCTATATTTTAGCTGTCCCGCCATCGGCTAGCCAAAATACGAGACATTAGTCTGCTTTCTACCTACTATATATAATGATCTATACGCAATATGTGTACATGTGATCTATTTGAATTCATGTGCTGAACAGATGCCAAAAATACATTTTCCTCAGTCGCAACAATTTTCGCGAGAAAATATGTTTTCATTCGTTTTTGTTATTGATTTTCTATAGAAATGATTTTTGTGTTTGACGTCAGCAAATGTGTCGGCATTGTTTATATATATATTTGTTTGTGCAATGGTAAAACAAAATAGAAATTCAATTTGATTTCCAGCGCATTTCATGTGCTCCTCACATAAACATAAATTCTGAAAACGATTGCGAATAATTGAGATACGTTGAGTTGCAGGCGCGGCCTTATTTCCTTATTTGTTGTTTTCTTTTTTTATATTGATTGCCTTTGGTTGTTGTTAAGCTTGTATACAAAAATAGATTTAATTATTGATTTTCAACAGGTGGCGTGGGTGGGTTTATCCAAAGGTGTGGGATTGGGCCATTGTTTGGGGTATAGTGTATAGTTTCCCCATTGTGTCTTAAAGTCTCCCATTACACAACAAGGAGTAGAGAGAAAAGACGAAACGAAACTAAGCCGGAAGAAAGTAAAAGTCGACTTTTGCATGTACATATTGTTTATTCAAAAGTTGAAGCTTGTGCAACTGTCGACACAAAAAGGTTAATAAACTTGACAAAGGGGTTTCAATTATATAGCCACACACACTCTCATGAGAGTATTTCATTTAACCTTTCGTTTGTTTAATCGATTTTTGAGTCTGTGCCATGTTTAACCTTGCAAAAAAACAATAACAATAAAGCCAAATCATTTGGCCATCATTTTAGATTACTGTTGTTGTTGTTGTTGTTATTGTTGTTGCTTTTGCATTCCCAAACATGTGTTGAACAAACATTTGGCAGCTGCTTACAACCAGACTAAACCGGTTAGTAGTTCCCCGTCAATGTCTCTCTCTCTCTCTCTCTCTCTATCTCTCTCACACACACTGTGAAAACAGCTGCTGGCTCAACTCGCACATGCACACTCAGTCCCACACACACACACACACCCTTGGGTGTGTATATGTAAATGGTCTATATATAAACCAGCAGACATTGCACATAACATACGGAATTAGTTTATGTATGTATGTATACATATGTATCTATACAACTATTGGCCTGGCCGGCTGGTTCAATGCAGACAAACTTGGCTAAATCAAAGCAAAGTCATAGCGACTATTAGATGCACTAATTAATTTAAAAGATCTATTTATATGTTAGACAAATAGTAAGTTTTAAACACAGCATATGTTCTTCTTTCATTTAGACAAGTGCTACATGCTTTTAGAGGCAAGGGACAAGATCTATGGAATACTAATTAAATACTTTCTCTCAGGAAATTAGAAAAAGTTTTACCAGAAAGATTAACAAAATAGGTTAAACACAAATAGTTGGAAGATAGAGACACATTCCCATTAATTTTAAAATTATATTTAAAAAAAAAACAGTCAAAAATTTTCATTACAATTTTTGGGTTTTCCCGCAGAAACGAAAGATTATTATTTTCGATTATGTGATGTTTATACTTTAAACAATTTAAAATGTCAATAAGTTTAACTGATACGAAGTAAATTTCAATAACGATTCTTCACATTAAAAAGTTCTTGGAATTAAAAAACAAATTTATTAATTATTTTGAAAATAATATAAACAAATGTGTTTACAATAAAATTGTGACGCATTTATGGGAAGTTTCTTCGAAATGTCCTGTACGCTCTTTAAGTTAACATTATTATAAACAACATAACTGCATACATATATATATACGTATATATATATATATATATATATATATATATATATATATATATATATATATATATATATATATATATACGTATATATATATATATATTTATAGCTTTGAAAATTTGTCTAAATTTAATGTGCCATTTTGTCTTGCATTTTTGTGCTCGTGAAATGAAATGCAATTCATCCCAGACATCAAAAAAATATTCTGCTCGAAAATGTGAAAAAATGTTACAAAAATAGTCATTCTTTTTCTTAAAGCTGGCCGCCAGCCAAGACTTTAAATACTTGTAAAGTAAATATGTTGAACATTTTAAAGAAATTTAAAAATGATGGAAATGTTCGATGTGCCAATTTTTTGTTGGCAACATCTCATGTTCTTTATAATCTATACACATAAACTGTATGTTTTTATGTGTATAAAGTCCCCTTATCAGCTTCTTTGAAAACAAAGTATATTTTCAGACTCCACAATCTAAAGATCATAAGGTTAGAATTGTGTTAATGATTTTTAATTGTTCTCAATTTTGTTTTTAGGTGCTTTTTGCTGGCTTTCAGTATTTAGCATTCCCTGTATTCATTGAAAAACGAGGATATTTTATTTATTTTGTACTTAAAGTTAACATAGAACCACACTACAGGGCATAGCACCGTCGTATACAATACGGGTGGTTTGCATTCAACGTTCCACATATTTTTTCTGTTCTGGAAATTCCCAGCTATTTCTTGCGTTGAAGCGTACGTTGGACGAGTTCAATTTAATATTCATTATTCCTTATTTCATTCACACGCAAACGAAAGTTTAGCTTAGTTTCAAGCAATATATAAATAAGTGCACGCAAGGGATTCATTATAAATAGAATATCGGAATACTTTCGTTTGGCCAAAAGTGTCGATTGATTAAATTCTTGTGATTTCAGTCTGAAATATGATTATTATTTTTATATTTACTTTTCCTCGTCTTTTATCAGCAATATATATGGAAAATTTGATTTGGTTTTCCATGTCTATTTTCCATTTTCTTCATCTGTTTTTTTTTTTTTTTGTGCTAATAACAACAATCTTATCGCAATGACGTCATCAGTCGGTGAAATCTCTAGGCTCATAAAGGCATTTTCAGAACGATTAAATGAAATATGACATTCGAAGAAAGATCTGCTGCAACTTTTTCCCTTGTATATGGAAAAATTCAAATAGTAATTCCCCAAGAAACACTAGGAAAAAACATTAATGCTTTTTAAAGAAAGTTGAATAATCCAAATTAAAGTAATACATTGACTTATTCGATTGATGATAACGCACATCGTTTTGAATAAAGAATCCCCTTGGTAACTCCAATAAACGTTATCTCATGATGAGCCTAGCCCAAACCTTATCGAGTATACATATAAACCAGAAAAACCCTATTTGTGGGGGTCTATTATTGACTATAGGGCTATCTTTTTGATAACTACTATCACTGGTTTTACCATATACTATTTTTTTGTTTGTTTGATTATAAAGAAAATTTCGTTCTCGCAACTGATTGGTAAAAATACTTTACTTTCAAATAACATCATCTTTTAGACACTTTTCCAAAGTAGTGTTTACTCTTAGTAATTGATAAGTATTTGGGATTTATCTTTTTTGAGGTCAACACTTTTTTTTTTATCATTATAACGATATCAGAATGACTTGCAAACGTTTCTTTAGCCTTCCACTGTGATTGCTAATGGGAATGCGACTTCGCACATACGTACTCGCATATATTGACTAAGATAGTACGTAATTGAGTGGGGAATGCCGTAGAACTATGGATTGATCAGTAGAACGACATATACTCGTATTGAATGTAAGAAACCTAATTAGTAAAACTGGAAATAAACAAGTTGCATAATATGAAATGCTACCTTAAATGGTTAATCCAGTCTTAATTTATTCCAAGTTAGGAAGGTAATATATTATGTATGAATTTAAAATTTACTTTTAAAAATTGCTCTATTGCAGAAGGAAGTAATATCTTGTAGATAATTTTAAAATTTACTTTAATTAATCGTATTTGATTTCATCTAATCTGTTCTAATGACGTTCTTACTGGTTTAACCCACAACAGTTAACGTCAATAAATATAAATATTACATACTAGCATTATGGAAATTGGAAATTGGCTGACAATGACATTTACATCACAACAACAGCAAGAACAATGTTGTTAGTCATTGCGAGTCAGCGTCTTTAGACAAGGTCATGACTCTCCCGGTTCGCTCCGATTGATAAAATGTTGTTTATATCTATAGTATATATAAGGTGTATATACTATGAGTATTATGAGCTCATGTTGTTAACTGGTTGCGCCCCAGTCATAACGGAAGTTGTATATCATAATAATGCTGCCTTTATATGGACATACAATTGAATCTTAATTTCAATTGCAATTTTCACCTCAAAGTTTTGACATACATTGAGAGTTTGCACACTCCTACATGATATGCGTGATGGGGGTAAAACCCTTGTCAATTGTCAACAACTTTTACCGGACTTTATCGGCATTCCCCGCGTTATCCGTCACTGGACACTTGACAATGGGTATTTGGAGCCACCATTTTACAGTGTCTGACCTCTTGCCGGGGTTTTCCAACATTTACAGACAGACATGGAGTACCAGCCAACACGTGGCACGATCCAATCACGATCACGATCTTGCTTCCTAAGTATGTGATGGCATATATATATTTGCATTTCGTTGAAAAGAAAGTCAACAAACGGTTTAATGACATAACTCTCAAATGCCGCCGTCTTAGACAGCTAACAAAATTTGGCTTGCCAAAATCAAGACTTTCATTGCCAAGTGGGCAAAAGAAAACATAAAGAGCAACATTGGAATTGGAAAATCCAGCAGCATTTAATTGTGCTGAATTATCAATTTATTGTTGTTGACGTTACGCATCATTTGGCAAAGACTGAGACTAACGTCTTTGGATTTTCTGAACAATTATCATTTGGGATTTTCATTTCATTTCCACAGTAAAATTTCCAGCTACAAAATAACACAAACAAAATAACACCATTAACGGTATATTGTTCGTTCTATCTGTGAAAAAGTTTTTGTTGAAACAGTTGGGTGCTTTGTGTGAGACTAATGTCTTGAGTATATTGCGTTTTAGCATAGGTAATTCCCATTCCCCCAGTGGCCTGGTTCTTTGTAATGCCACCAAAAAGTATACAAATTATACATATACATATATTTTGATATTGTTTATAAAAATAGCAACAAATTCAATGTCATTTTTAAATTAACAAAAACAATAAACATGATACGCGTTGTCGCTTTTTATTGAAATGAAAAGAAAAACGGTGAAGATAAAGAGTATTTAAATGTGCACAAATGCTCGACATATCATTCCCCAGGGAGTACTTTGCCCCTTTGCAATTAGCAAATATTTATTAAAAAAATGAAAGGAAGCAATTATTGTGATTTTCGAAAAATTTATACGCTTCCACAATGATTCTAAATACATTGAAAAAAAATGTGTACCATTTGAACAAAATTGTATATTAAAGGGTATTTCCCATTTATAGAAGAAAGCTTCAACAAAGTCGCCAATCTTACGTCAACGTTTCGATTGATTCAGAAATATAATTGATAAGATTTAACATCATGATCTAATAGAGAGAGGGGCTGAGTAATGATTTCATTGAAAATTCCAGCTTTTTCCATAATTATTATTTACATATAAATGTAAACACTAAAAGAAAATTCTTCAAAATTCAAAAATACAACTACGATGAAAGTCATTTGACAGTTATCGGTGTGTAAAGTAATCATGTTATTGGGTTGTTTGCAAATGATTGAATCTTGTTGAAATATTAATATGTATATTTTTAAAAGTAGATATTAAATATCATATAAACAACTTATGATTTAATTATGAATCAATGAACTGTTCAATTGCCACTTTGCTGAAGGACAAACAACCAACGAACTGTGCAGGAAAATAAACAAGTTGTCAAATACCAAAAAAAAAAAAAGTCAAAAAAATATTATATTAAAAAAAATAAATAAAGACAAAAAACTCTTTACAGTTCGCTGCTAACAATAAATACAATTAATTAAAATTAAGCATAGGCAATAACAACCATGAGGGGAGAAACAAAAAAAAACCGTTTTTAATATTTGTGCTGTAAATAAATTTGTGAACTTTGCAAAGTACTTTCAACTGCGCCTTGGGTTTTTCTGCTTGAGGTCGCAGCTTGGCATGTGTAAATAAAATGATACAATGGATCAAGAATGAAGTGCTTACCAGATCGGTGGAATAGGGAAGTGTAGTGGAGATAACAGAACATTTGCTCCATTCGGTTTTTTCAGAGCAATTCTGAAAGCTTTTCGATTAGCGTTATTTTTACTATTTTATTATCTGATTTCAAGTTTAACTGCTTTTATTTAATTTTTTTCTGTTTTTTTGCGTTTCGTTTTTTATATGGGGTGTCTCGGGTTTTAGCGCTTAGACTTGTTGGCAGCCGCCAAGATAGAGCTTTAGATAATAACCCTCTTCCCACCTGAGGCAGTTCAGGTTGCTGGAACGGATTTGTATTTGAAATCCAAGGCGCGTGACGCAGCGCAGTTTGGGAATTCCCCAAGTTGGAAACAAACTTTTGTGTTTAATATTTCATATTTAATGTATTAACGCATTTAATATATGTATATACTCTTATATATATGTTTCTATATACATATATCATCAGCACATAACATTTATGTACAAGTTTATAAGTCTTTAATCGTATGCTAACTTTACTGCCATCGAGTTTATTATAATCTGGGCTCTTAACCCATAGTAACCACTGAAATGATGCTGTCTCTGAGTCTGAGTCTAAGTCCGACTCTGTCGTTGGCGACTCGCTCCGTTTGGCTTATTGGGCGAAACAAATAAAATGTTGTCATCGTTTATATTTAAAACTTGTGACACAATTGTTGTTATTGCTTGTAAGCCTTTAACCGAACTGGACTGTGAGACAAGAGACAAAGAGACAAAAGAGACCCGGCTTTAACTTTCTTGCCAGATTTCATCTTCCACTTTGTTGTCATTAAATAAACTAAAAATGTTCAATATATAGCGAATTGATTCATTTTCCATTTGCGTATACTGATTGTATTAAATCAGCTTTAATAATAATCGAAATGATAAATTATTTCTAAAAGACGCAACGATCTATCGAACATGTTCATACGCAAACGTAACAGTGCTGCCATAACTCGATAAGAAAAACATAGACGGATATACGGACTCCGAAAAAAGGACAAAAATAGGACATATATTTTAAAAAGAGACAGAAAAACAGGACAAATCTCAAAATTTAACTTTTCACATGAATAAGATCATGCATAAGTTTTTGTCTTATTGCTGTTTTTACCACGATTTTGTGAATTTTTCACCGTGAAAAATATTAAAATTAGAAAAGAGTCTTAATAATCTATTTTAAAAAACAAAATCAAAGAGTAAGCCCCCCAAAACAAAGAAAATTTATGATTTAAGTGTTTTTCAATACTTCAAAAAAAATAGCTTTAAAACAAAAAAAAAGTTGATGAAAAAAAAATAGCTAAATTGTCAACGGAGATTTGTAGTAGGCAGGTAGTTACTGCAATTGTTAACTTCGCAACCAGTCCTATAAATCACGATTCCCGAAATTTGGGCAAACTTTTTTGATTCGTTTACAAGTAAATCGAGTCAATTTTAACATGAATTTTTTTTTAACTATTAAATAAATATTTAAGGCAAATATTAAAAATTATAATAGAAATTAAAAAAGCACAGATTTCCGGATAGGGGATGTTACAGAAAATTGCAGGCAAGTTCATTTTAAAAAGGAACGAATCTGTCGGGAAAAAGGATTCTATGGCAGCACTGATACGCATGCGAAACCCAAAGTTAATTGTGATTACGATAATTATCGTTCAAGCAAGCAAACGCAACGATAAATTCCATAGTGGAGTTGAGTAGTTGGCAACACACACGCATATAC
This sequence comes from Drosophila innubila, assembly GCF_004354385.1. NCBI lineage: Eukaryota > Metazoa > Arthropoda > Insecta > Diptera > Drosophilidae > Drosophila > Drosophila innubila. The sequence goes on along the minus strand of NW_022995372.1, from coordinate 4,584,093 downwards.
CGTAGTTGGCAACACATACGTATACGTAACGCATAACTAATTGTAATTACTATAATTATCGTATTAAGCTCACACATTTGTAGATGGCAATCCAAAATTACAAACACGATTTGAAAGTTCTCGCGGAAATTAGATGAAAACGAGTAACTAAGATACATATGTATGTAGCTCTGTGTGAAAGTCAATCGACAGCACGTGTCGCTTCAAAAACAACAACAAACACCAAAGCTCAGTTGCCTTGCTTGTTGTTGTAGCTGCTGCTGCCGCTGCTGTGGTAGTGTTGGTTAATCTGTATATACGATCAGTCAACGAAGCTCTGAAATTCAAAGTCTGAATTGAGAATTGTGATGTTATAAAAGCGTCGCTTGATTTTATACAACAACTACATACATACATATACAACTCGTAAAATGTCAGTTAAATTACTGCAGATCTTTATTTTTATTACATCTATATTTGTTTGTTTTTTTTTACTATTTACTCGCAACGGGCAAATTATGTGCAAACATTTGTTGCTCTTAAAATTTAAACCAATTTGAACTTGAGCAAACTTGTTGGCCGGTCCAACAAAATTCCGCTTGTTTGGTTTGTTAACTCTTCGTTTTTTTTTTTTGTTATATTTTTGCATTGTCGTTGTTGTTGTTGCTTTTTATGCCACTGCTGGTTTTTTTGACTTTAGTTGTTGACTTTGTTGCTGTAGCTGTTATTGCTGCTGTTTTATTGTGGGAATTTCTTGGGTTTTTCAACGCACACAGATGCACAAGTCACACACAAACCCACACACATACATATGTAAATACATATGTACATTGTCTCCAATATGGCAAAAGCGTTTGCACAGTTGCCCCCCACATCTGTCCGTCCGTCTGTCTCATACAGCGTTCACAACGCTGCTGCTGTTGTTGTCGTAATCAAAGCTTTTGTGTTTGTGTTGTTGCTTTTTTTATAATTTTTTTTTTGGCATTTTAAAACGTTACTTGCTAAACAACAACAACAATAACAACACAAAGCAGTAGAGCTTTTTTCATGAAGCGCTTTTGGCAGGGATCGTATTTCATTCATAAATGAAGCTTAACTATCGTACAGTGGAGCGAATGCATTAAATACGAAGCAAATTATTCAATGTACATTTATTTATTTATTTATTTTCTCTTTTTTTTGCAGGTGAACGCTGTGTACATTTGGCCGCTGAAGGTGGGCACATTGACATTTTGCGCATTTTGGTATCACATGGAGCCGACATTAATGCCCGGGTAAGTTTTTCTAATACAACTGCAAATCATTAAGAATGATTATAATTATGATTTTTATTTGTATATTTTTTGTAGGAGGGCAAAGGTGGACGCACACCACTGCATATTGCTATCGAGTGTTGCAACGAGGATTTGGCCAATTTTCTGCTGGATGAATGCGAGAAATTGAACCTGGAAACAGCCACATATGCCGGACTAACGGCATATCAGGTGGCAAGCGTATTGAATAAGTCGCGCATGCAGAACATACTCAAGAATCGGGGCGCTGAGACATTAACGCCGCCCGATAGTGATTATGACAGTAGCGATATTGAAGATCTTGACGATACGAAGGTGAGCGTCACAGCCTAAACAAAGAAAATCAAAGAAATAAAAACAACAACAACAACAACAAAAAATAGCATTGTAAAAGCATCCATAGAAAAACCATTGAGACATCCACAGTAACATTAAGGGCCAACGCAAACAACTTCCAAAATGTTCAAGTTAAATGAAAAGCCCCAAGAAGATAAATATCGCTGAACTGGTATTCAGACGATGAAAATTAAAATGAGAAAAAAAGCATAAATTATATTGTAACATTTATGTATTGTTAAACCAACCAAAAAATCCAAACAAGAGAAGCATAAATCATAACAAAAAAAAAAAACAAAAAAAATGAGAACTAAACAGAAGACAAGCAGCAAATATAATAAGCAAATAATATCCAAGTAAATGATGTTCTATGTTTTAGTAGAGTATCCAATTAAAAGTTGAAAGTTGCCCATTGTAAGAATCCACCAACAAAATAACAAACAAAATGCAATATTCATACATACATACATATAGAAATACATAGTCTATCTATCTATCATCTGTATCGGTTCTGTATCTGTAAGATGTAACTTCCTCTCATCTCTGTTTAATTTAAGCCGTTTATGTAACTTAATGTTTGTTGCTCTCTCTGTCTCTCTTATTCTCACTCTCTTTCTCTAACTATATCGCTGTCTCTACTACTCATTGTACAATTATGTGTATGACTGTGTTTGATTGTTGTGTATAATTGTGTGTGCGTGTGATTGTAACATATAGATATATTAATATATATCTATCAATAGAACTAGAACTAGAACTATACAAAAATGTGCGTTTTTAGCAGTCAAACATGTTGACTTCTAAACTATTTACAACTTATCACAAAATATAACAATAATAATAATAGGAGAGAAGCCTAAAGGGAAATTAAATGAAACTTGAACAATATACTAAATATTCTATAGTTAATTAAGTTAGTTAATTCTAATTGATGTTTTAATGTTCTGACTGAGTGAATTATGTTGCAAAAATAAAACATTTTATTCTAAAATCCACTTTGAAATTCTTTGATCAGCCCAAAGTTACTATTCTATGTATGTATCCAGAAAGTGCTATGTAAGTATTTAGTATGTTTTAATGCATGTCCATCTATATATCTATATTCTATACATTTTGTTTGTTCATTTTGTTGGTATTCTTGTTTGCCTTGATTTCTTTGTGTTGCCTTGATTGATTAGTTGTTCTTAAACAATCTTTGATTTCGTTCATCACAATCTGTATCTTGTTCTTGCAGATATACGATCGCTTTGGTGATCCACGTTACTTTGCCAGCTACAGTGGTGGCAATCCGATGACAGTGGCCTAAAAAAACTATGCTCCCACTTTTGACAAAACAATGTATTGAACAACACGTATAATTCCAATAACATTTACTGTTGCTGAAATCCCATATTGCGATATTTTGACACACGTTCCACACGAAGATGAACAAACAAACAATTATCTAAGAGAATGCAACCGAAGTAAACATGTAATTTGCAACAATTGAAGAAGACGTATGTTTATTAATATTATATGTATATATTAATGTCAACCCTGTCGAATCATTGGGAAACAGAATAAAGCATAAGGTTGCAGTACGGCAAGCATTTTATTACATTCGAACATGATCTTAAATTTATGAATACATACTCGTAATAGGACAAGCACAATCTTAAAAATAAAAAAATTAAAAAATACATCAAACATCAATTGGCGTTTACAAAAAGTCATTAAACATTAATTACATCAAAATAGTCAGCTAGTTAAAAATATCAAGTCTTCTATATAGGTCAAGTTCTAAATGCTCAAGTTGTGTTAACGTATGCTCTGACGAAAGACGCTCTTCTTGGCATTGCTATTCACATTGGATGCCTTTTTGGCCGCCAGAGGATCGGGCTCAAAGCAATTCCATAAACGCAAAGTTTCGTCGGCACCGGCGCTTATCACAGTCTCGCCATTCGGTGACATGGCCATTTGAAGGACACGCGATGTGTGTCCGGTTAGATCAGCTTGTTTCACCATCGTTGGATACTTCCAGATGGTCAACTGATTGTTGGCAAAACCGTGCGCCGAGATCAGTTCCTTATAATGACGTGAAAAGAGCAAGGCGCACACCTGCGAGTTTGAGTCCACGGATTTGATAAGTGAGCCGGTGTTGATATTCCAGAATTTGATGCAACGATCCGCAGTGCCGCCGCCGGAGGCCAGAGTGTTGGTCTCCCAGGGACACCATGCCAAGGCGCGCACCGCCGCCTGATGCTTGGTAAACTTGTGCAGCGGCTCCAGTTCGGTGCCAACACCGCCGCTTCCAAGGGACCACACATTCACCAAGTTGTCATTGCCGCCACTGGCCAAGTACTTGAAATCCGTGGACCACTTAAGACCGCAAACCTCCTGGGCATGGCCATTTAGAGAGGATAGCTTGTGCTCCCGCGAGCGTACATCGTGGTGAATAATGGTGCCATCACGACTGCCCGACGAGACCAGATATGAATTCCAGGCCAAAGATCCAACACGTGCACTGTGTCCGTCCATTACACGCAGTCGCTTCACCTTGGAGCAGTCCCAGAGCTCAACGACTCCGGTGCTGTTGCCAATGGCCAGAATATGACCCTCCTGTATCCAGGAGAGAGCGCACGCGTAATCGCCCTCCTCGTACTCCGTCAATTGCTCAATGCTGCCGTTGGCCGCATTCCACAGATAAACGCATTTACCCAAAGCAACAGCAACGATATTATCACCGCTCCAGTCCATCAGATTAAGGTCTAATCAATAAAAGATACAATGTAGATCTTGGCTATGCTTAAATGAAAAAAAAACAGCTTACAGTAGTCATTGATAAAGTCCGGGGCATCGAGAATACGCTCCGAGGTAGTTGATATATAGCGGGAACCGCTCTTTGTCGATATGGGCGTCTTTAGGGAGTAGACAACCTTAAGGGGATTTGTATGGGATTCCGGTGCAGCGGGTGCCTTGTTCTGGTAGCACAAAATACGTCCACTCTTGACGGTATCGCCCACTTGAGCCACCTCGGCAATGAGATTCTGATGTTCACCTTTGCGGGCGGATGCCTGGATATTGGTGTTGTTAATATTATTGCTGTTGCTTGTCGTGGACTGCGGATCATTCTCCTCGTCCGACTTCTCGTTTGTATCCTTGTTAACCTGCACAAACAATGCAATCAATGATTATCAGTTCAAATCTCCGATTACACAGATAATTACCAAATAGTGCGCCAACTCAAAGTTTGTTGCTGCGCGGTTCGGTATGAAACGATCTCCTCCTCCAGGTGTCTTTGTCGGCGTTGTCATGGACTTTTTCGCCTTGGCTTCGGCACTCTTGCCAGGCGTTTTAGTCGACGGCTGGACGCCCGAGAAGCTTGTGTTGTACGATACGGAAAGTACGGATCGTGTTGTGTTCGCGCTTCCATTCATGGACGCTTCCAGCTTCTTCTTCCAGCGCGGCGCAGGACCACGCGTATCGCCGTCCATAATTAAGGCATTTTGCAAGTCGCTAACAAAGTTAAATTGAGACATTTTCCAGTTCTCTAGTCAGTTTTGTATATATTTAAAACACAATTGCTAAATTGATCGCACAAGCGTAGCTATTATTTCAAACAGTATTGTCTGCTGTGAAAATTGCAATGGCGGTTTGGAAATGCCGCTATATGAAAATCGCGCCGTATACTCTGCCAGGGCTGCACAATTTAATCACAAAATTGTTTAACAACTTTTCTTACAGTTATTGAAAATGCGATGTTCATGCACTATCACAATCAACGTAAACAACAGTAGTAAGATCTTAAAATGCCAGCAAAGAAGACAATTAATGCGCAAAACATATATTTTTTAGAAGGTTAGAAAATCTGATCGTGTATGGTGTCTTTATCATCGATTGCAGATATCACACCAACCGATACTATAAATTTAAACTTTTACATCCCTGGCACAGCTGTTATCAAAATAAACGCTAAATAGTTGCCACCAATAATAAATTAATAATTTAAAGAAAATGTAAAATTCGAAATTAGAGAAAATACAGGTGAACATTTTAATGAAGGTTTGAAGTTCGTCACCCCAATAAGAGTTAAGCTACTAAATTTATTTAAAAGAAATATCACAAAATCGATATAATTTTAACAAAAATCCTGCAAAAATTTTAAAAGTTCTATCTCCACATTAAAGAACAATTAAGAAATGGTATTTTTTTATTAAGCTACTATTTTTGGCATTGTACCCAAAATGGTACTAGCTGCCAGACTGGCCAATTTTGAGAGGTGGCAACCTTCGGTGTTCTTATATTCATGACATTCATAAATGTAGCAAAAGAAGACAAGTGCGTTTTTTTTTACAATTTGTAATAAAAATTGAAATCGAATTAATTAATTAGTTATTTAAAACGTGCTAGCAGTATTCAAGTTAACTCCCGCTACAACAATGGCCTTCAATTTTACCGCATTCACCTATATTGTGGCCCTTATCGGCGATGCATTTTTAATATTTTTCGCAATATTTCATGTCATTGCGTTTGATGAGCTTAAAACAGATTATAAAAACCCAATTGATCAGTGTAACAGTCTTAATCCGGTAAGGCATTTGCAATTGAACTTGACATTTCAATATTTAATAACCACGGGAATGTGCAAATATTTTTTCAGCTGGTTCTACCGGAATATTTATTGCACATATTTATCAATTTGCTATTTCTGTTCTGCGGGGAATGGTTCTCCCTATGCGTCAATATACCCCTCATAGCCTATCATATTTGGCGGTAAGAAGAAATAATTAAATATTAAATATAAGCTAAATTATTGACTTAATTGCTAACAGCTACAAAAATCGACCAGTTATGTCTGGTCCGGGCTTATATGATCCCACGACGGTGCTGAAAACGGACACACTATCCCGTAATATGCGCGAAGGTTGGATTAAATTGGCTGTATATTTAATCAGTTTCTTCTACTATATCTACGGGTAATTATGCTTCTCAAAACATACTTCTGCGTTGTACTTGTCTCTGACATATACTATTATTATTGGCTAATTTTAGAATGGTCTATTCGCTCATCTCTACATAAAGGGTAACGGCAGCTGCCTGGGGATCTCATTGTTGGCACCAGCGCATCTACATCTACATCATATGTGGCTCATGCAACACAAAGAGTATGCTTGTGGAGTTAGTCCAGCAAATCGAACAATATTTCACGTGTAAATTCCAAGTTAATTCATAATGCGATCCATAACAAAGACATCTTTATTTTTGTGTACGTTATTATTATTATTATTTTTATTATTGATTTGCATTTGATAGTCAAAGCCTTACAAAATAAAGTAAAACCATATTAAAACGTAACATCAAATTCGTTTCTATTTCCATTTCCCTTCCATAGCTTCAAGGAGAGCGGAATTTTTGACTGAGACGACAAGGTTAGCCCCATATCTATGTACCTAGTCTTCTGGTTGTAAAGATTAGAGTGTGTTCTCTTATTGGCCGATCGAGTAAGATAAACATAATTACTAAGTTTTGATAATTTGTTTATTTTACAATTTGTTACTCGTTTCGGATTTGGTTTGGATTTGATTTTGTACAATTCAAACTCCATTTCCATAAAAATATATATATATGTATTTTAGCAATGTATTCACAATAATTTATAATTGAATAGTGCGTGGCGGGACTGTGGAGATGTGAAAATTGGGGCGGGCATGGGAGTATTTAGCATTAATTATGACATAAAAACAACAAAGAACAGAAAGAAGAATATCAAAACACCGAAAATCTTAATCATGAGCCAACGGTTCTTTGAAACTGATTGAAAGTATTTGAGAATCTCGCCATGCGCCGCCTCAATATTCAACTCGGCATCCGCCACATTCGTATCGATGCGTTCAACGATCTCCTCCTGCTCCTTGACCATATGCGCCAGCTGCTGGAATATTCCGCCCAGCTCCACAATTGTTGACTCAATGTTTTGCATAGTCTCGGCACGTTGTTGCACATACGTGTCTGACTCGTCGTAAATGGCCAATTGCTGTTGTTGTTGTTGATGTTGTTGTTGAAGCAGCGGCGCTGTATCACTGCCAGCCATGTCTATGCTGACCGCCTGGTTCTCCTCGCTAAGCAGCAATGAGCCTTGTTTGGCCGTCGATGGTGAAACAGTGTGCGCGGCCAGGGGGCCGGGTCCTTGGCTGAAATGGTCGCGTCGTGTCTTCTGGTGCTTGAGATTTTCGGTGCGCACTTCGAGAATCTGCTTAAAGTCCGTGCTCATGCTGGCCAGCTTGGATTGGAGTGCCAGCACCATATTGGAGGAATGTGATACCAAATGCTTGCCATTTGTGGTGCGACGCTGATCCTTGGAGATGTCCTGCAGTCGTGCAATCTGTTGGTTCAATGCATTCAAATCGCCCTTTATGATATACGTCAGCTCCTGTATCTCCTGGGGTCTATCGTCAAATAGACTCTTCTTTTTGGCCACTGCCAAATCAAATGGTAAATATTATTATTTCTGACAACATAATGGCAATCCAATCAGTACTTACACATGGTCAGCTTCTCTAGCTTGGCATATGTGCTGGCAATGTTCTTGCCAATGAAACGGGCAACCATCATAAACTCGGAATAGCTCTGCACCTGTTTGGCCTTGCGGGGATCACGTATGTTCACCGCCCGTGTGATGTTCCGTGACTGAAGCGAACGTATCGCATTGGCAAATTCGCCTGTGCGATCTCGTGCTGCCATTATGAAAACTTCTTGCTCCGGTTCCAAGTCAAGATCCTCGCGTTCCGACTGCTTTTGCGATGCCCCAAAATTGTAGATGCTCTTCTCGTAGTTGCTGTTATTATTGTCGGAGCCTTGGGCTTGTGTTGGATGATTGCCGGTTACGACGGCCGCAGCGGCGCTCAGTGGCTGCTGGATGAATGTGCGCAGCGCCTGTCCAGATCGTGACGAGATTCCACTGAACAGATTCCACTGGCGGGCCGCTTTGTCGTACTTGTCGTCCGCGTCTGCAACCGACTGCTCTACCCCAATATTAATAGCAGCCTCAAACGTCGGCTGCTGTTGGGCTACGTACAACAATTGCTGTTGCCCCGGTTGAATTAACGTCTGATGCTGCTGCGGATGTTGCTGCTGCTGCTCCAATGGAGGGTGGGGGACACTGTAATTGCTGGTGTATTCCTGGTCCGTTTGTTGATGACGACGTCGAGTTTGCATCTCATTGCAAGTCAAGTTGCTTTGTTGCCTTGATCCACTGCTACTGTTGCTATTGTTGTTGACGTTGCTTCTTTTGCATTCGTCATGCACTAACGGGAATCTTTTTTTTACTGCTGCTGTATTTGTTGTGTTGAACTTGCGAAACTCTGTTTAAGTTTTATCAAAGGTGCAAGGATTCACTTTTGTATATTGGAGCTTTAAGCTTAATTTGGTGTTTACTTTGAATGTATTTCTTTCAATTGTTGTTGTACATTTTCAGTGTAATTTGGCGAATTTTTTTATAAAATGCTGAATATTTTGCCAAAAGAAAACTCACGCACACACACAGACACTGCCAAACCATTTCCAGATGACAGATGACGTGTTGCTGGCGCTTTGGGCTGCCAACTTATTTCAATCGATTACTACATATATTTATATAAATTACTTAAATTTTAAGTAAATATATATTGGGTATTATTTAGATATTTGTAATTTAGCCATGAAAAAATTTAAGATAAGTTATTAATTTTTGTTGTTAAAACTTTGGTATTGAAAATACTAAATTTGCGCAGATAAACAGCACCACCGGCATGACTGACAGCTGCTTATATGTATATTTCTGTACTTCTTCTTCTTCTGCGGCCTACTGTTTTTTTTTCATTGACGTCTCGTGTGCCAATTGTAAAATTAATTGATGTTTTAACTTAATTAACTGAAAAAGTCGTGGATTATAAAAGAAAATGACGCTTTATCACTTTGGAAACTGTGTTGCGCTGCTTATGCCATATTACTTTACCTACAAATACTCTGGCCTGTAAGTAAAAGTCCAAAAAAAAAAATTGGGCCATCCAATAAATTGTGTTAATCAATAAACATTTACCCCTATTTCAGTTCTGAATATGGTGCATTCTGGAAGTGCGTACAGGCGGGATGTATTTACATATTTACACAGCTCTGTAAAATGCTCGTTTTGGCCACGTTCTTTTACTCGGATAACTCATCCAATAGCGGCGAGTTTAATTTCTTTGCGGTAAGTTGTTGGAGAACTCTTAAAATCTTTGAAGTTATATTGAATCTCAACACAGGAGATTCTGCGCTGCAGTGTCGACATGGCCGATTTGCTTGGATTCGCTCTAATCCTTAGCCGCATACCTGGCAAGGGTCATTCAAAACTTATTACCGCTGGATTGGGTTGTAAGTAACTGAGAATTATGTTGGAGGGAAAGGTGATTGGATTCATTCCAATTGTTATTTCAGGGGCGACGGCTGAGGTGATTTTGTCACGCGGTATTATGCTCTGGGTAGGCGCCCGTGGCACCGAATTCAGTTGGATTTACATTCAAAAATGTCTGGAATCAAATGTGCTGCTCGTGCAGCATTTAAGCACTGCTACACTGATATGGTTGTTTACGCGCCACGATCTCAACAAGGCATTGAAACCGCTAGTCTCCATACTGTTGGCCGTCACCATCTTCAAGGGCGTCTGGTTGGAGGGTCTGCTGCACATCCTCAGCATTGGTCCTTGGTCAGCGATTGCATTCAAGGCGCTGGTGGCATCCATCATCGGCTTCTGCTCGTTGAACATTTACGCTGGCCTCGCCCAACAAATTGGCATTTAACTTCAATACTTGTATTGTATCATATATTTCGGTTGTCATGAGTTTATGTACACAATTTGTAATGGAACACAGCCCCAAAACAGTTTAGAGAATTACAAAAATGTTAATGAATTATAGTTATAGTAACGACAACAAAGATCCGACTTTTTACAAAAAAAAAAAAGCTTACTAAACTTTCTTAAATTCTGAAATATTTTAAATAGGCTAATGGCCCATAGTAATTAATTCAGTTTCAAAAGATTACAATTTTGTAAATCTTCACAAAAAAAAAAAACCAAGAAATAACTATTTAGTTTGTTCTTAAGGACTCAAACATTTGAATAGCGACCCCAAAGTCATTTACAAAAGATTCGAATTTTGACGAAAAAAAATTAAACGGGATTGATTTGCTAATTAAATTTGCAAAATTTTTAAATTATCCTGAAAAGCATTATGAGCTTCACAATTCCTAATTCCTACAAATTGAAGAGATTCAAATTTTGAAAACAGAATCCTTACATAAGAAAACAAAAAATTACTTATTTACTAATTAAATTTGTTTAAGTTCTGAAATATTTTCGATAAGTTTAAGGGACTCCGGGCCCAAAGTAATTGTATCAATTTCCATAGAATCCAGTTTTGTGAAGAGCTGAATAAACCCATCACGTGAAAGGGCTATAAAACACAGAGCATAAAGATTGATAAGATATCATATGATTTGTATACCTTGAAAATTATCGTTCTTACATAACAAATGGCTAAAAGCCAAGGCGGCTGTAATGCGATTCGGAAACGATTTGACAAACTGGTTGGCATCAATTGAATTTCTGTGTGGATCCTTTCTCCAAATTCTAAGCAAATCCATCATAATCTTGTATGAATCTTTAAAAAAGGAAAAATAAGCACATGACAATAACTTAACCTTAGCTTAAGAAAACACGTACCAAAATTATTGTGCTTAAGACTTTGGGGGTGCTCGGACTCATTGTTATAATTATTATTAGTGTTGTTGTTGTTGCGAGGGAGCAGTTCTGATGTATGGCTCTTAGGGGAGTTGGCTGTTGGTATTACGGGTTCGGCATGTTCTTCTAAGTAGTTAATCTGCTGGGGGACAGCATCAATATTTTTCAAAATCTTACTGGCCAAGACATCGCTGTATTCATTATCGAACATGGCTCGAATTGTGTATTCACAGTCAACTTCCATTTGCTGCTCGGTGACCTTTGCACGGCCTTTCAAGCATTCTGGAAAAAGATGACTGTCTACCAAAGTTTATTTTAGTAATAATTAAATTAATAAATAATTTTGATAATCACCGTTGTTTGAAGCTGTTCAGTAGGTCTTCAATTCGCGTAACTTTCTTAGGTTTAAAATCGATCCTGTTTTCTAATCCATTATAATAGATTTGAAGATCCTTGTTGTGAGTCTCACAAGAAATTTTTATGCATTTATCAATTTTTAATTTACACTTGCGTCGTTTTCGAGCTTTAGATTTTTTTGACTGAACAGTGTTAACAAGAGGTGAAGGAGAAATTAAAACTGGAGGTGAAGGTGAAGAATTGGCAACAGCAGGTGGATGAGGAGTAGTAGGCGCTGGTGGCATTGCATTGCTCTCAATTTCTTGTATAAGATCGAGTTCTTGCGGATTAGCATTGGACACCGATTCAATGGCATAGCTGGGACTACTCAATTCATTTGTTGATAATCTGAGCGTCTTGAAGCAGCATTCCACGGCTGGCGCTGAATCGGAAGACTTGCGCTTCACTGCAAAAAATAAGTGTACATTTTTGTAAAATCGTATATAACAGTGAAATCGATTGTGATCATACAAGAGTTTCTAAATGGTAGAAAATCTTCAAGAGCTTTCTGCTCAATTTGATTTAGTTCACCAAAACCGTCATTCCACATCAGACTTGGATCCATCTCAGTTAATGTCACTTCCTGAGTGATGTTAATGAAATGCTCCGATGTGCAAATGGTCTGACACTGGCAGGAATAAAAACACAAGATATACATATATATGTTTGTACTATCAGATATATATCACAGTGGCTGGCTTACCTCCTTAATGTTGATAACTTCACTGTCTTTGCTCCACAATTGAGATTCAGTTAAAATGTTCCTATAGTAATCTACATGTTCCTCATCCAATAGTTGCGGGCTTGCGGTTCTAGAGCGCTTAGATAAACGCACCATTGTTGTTGTAGAAATAACTCTCTTGCGTTTTCGATTACCGTGGTTTTTGATCGAAACGACATCGAACTTAAGGTTGGTGCCCTTAATTTGGTTCATCAAATGTTTGGTTTCATCTAATCAAAAGTAACAATAAATAGATTTAGGCAGGTTAATGTTTTGATTTCGACAATATAAATAAAATGTGTAAGCACTTTTAAGACATACTGTAATTTTTCTTACCCAACAGTGTGGACACCTGTTGCCTATGTATGTAGCTAACGCCGAATGTGAGGCGTGTAATGTACTTGAAGGCAACAAATCTGTTGTTGCTATGATCATGCCGAGCTGCCTGGTTGTCGTTAACTAATTCCTGTATTCTATTGCTGTCAGTGAAATGACAAGTCAGTAGCTTGATAATAAAAGGTTAAACAAAGGCTTACCAGCAGTCAATCACGTCAACAGAATTAATTTCATGACGATCACGCAACTTTACCAAATGTGATGTCGACAATTTGCGTTCCCCGGCAAGCCAGCATTTCTCCAACAAGTTATTACCCTCTGGAGAGCATAATTTTATTTGTTTTAGCGCCATAACACTAATTAAATGTACATTTTATATTTATTTCAACGCCTGTTGAAAAATATGATTCAATAACGGTAAACTTATGCATCCCTGTTGCATTTTGGCGGCACTATTTGCGCCAAAGCCGAGTTGTGTCTTATCGAAAAATATAGTAATTTAAGTCAAATGAGATAGAGTGAATCTGATTAGTAATTTATTTATCACACATTTGGTACACATTTTCTGAAACATCAATTTGTTGATTATTATTATGAAATATGGTGCGAAAAATATATGCAGACGGTTCTTTTTTTTTTCAGATCCATAGTAAATTTCAAAAGTGAACTCAATGCTTGGGTATTTCTGCGCTGCCACCTGGCCCAAATGCTGCCACCCTGTCAAATATTAAAATTGGTATCTTTTTAATTTTTCAATAAATTGACAATTTCATAATTTTGAAGCTAACATTAAAATGTTTACCTTTATTTTATATAATTCACAATTTTAAATTTTCTTGAAATTATTAATTTATTGCAAAGTTATGGGCATTTTGAATTTAAAATATAAATTTGTCGCTAAATCTTGCGACATGGCGCCAACTATCGATATCGCAAAACAATATCGATAATGTTGTTTTCATCACTGACAAAAATTCAGACTACATTTTTCGGAAGTTACTTATCTTTGTAAGTACAAAAAATCAAACCGGACTAGAAATGTTTACTGGAGTGGCAACACTCGGTTAGTTTGTTAGTTAAAAAAAGTGAACAGGAGAAGGAAGGAGTTTATGTTTTAGTGTTTGCTACCTCTTAATTCCCTAAAAGAAATCTCCCTTTCTGTGTTAAGTGTCAAGTACGACTTCATCTTCATGGTAATAATACATAAATTGACCATATACTGAACAATGGCTTATTAGTCATGTTGATGTTTGTGATTGTTTTGATACGCGATAAGGGTGGTGCTTTTTATACAAATTAACTAATTACTTTCAATACATTTGCAGGGTGATAATAAAATATGTGACATTAGCAATGAGGTGCTTGAGGAACTGAAGAAATTTCGCTTTCGCAAGAGTAAAACTAACTCTGCGTTAATATGTAAATATGATATATCAGTATATACATATATAAAATACATTATATATGTATGCTTGACGTGACAACAAGGTGTCGGCAAATAGAATTTTAATTGATGACTTTCTTTCGCTTCTTTTCAACCATCTAGTAAAAGTCGACAGGGAGAAACAGTTGGTGGTGCTTGACGAATTTATTGATGATATATCCGTTGAGGAGCTACAAGATTCACTGCCAGGTCATCAGCCACGCTATGTTATCTATACGTACAAAATGGTGCACGATGATCAACGAATTTCGTATCCAATGTGTTTTATATTTTACACGCCGCGCGACAGTCAAATTGGCTTGCAAATGATGTACGCCTGCACGAAGAGTGCTCTCCAGCGAGAGGTGGATTTAACCCGAGTCTACGAGATACGCGAACTGGACGAATTGACCGAAGAGTGGCTGAGGGAAAAGCTTAAGTAGATCCGTCTGATCTACAACATCCAATTTCGGAGTGAGGTATAAAGCAATATTTAAGCAATAGTTTTATTTTCACACACTATGTCAAGAAATTGTTTTTACCAAGAAACAAAATTCACAAATTTAATATATGATTTTCTTTCTTTAGCAAAACAATTCCTTGACACGCGGTGTAAATACATAAGAACATATTTTGAATGGAGCAAAAGCAAATACCAACGATAACGATACATACCAATACCAAACAAACTAAATAATATGAAATATGACAATTTTTCTACACTCAAAACAAGAAATTTAGAGTATTTATACATTTATACATAGAATTGCGATATAACATTGTAATGCAGTAAATTACATATGCATATGCTTATGCACGTGTAATGATAATAATTTAAAGTGATTTTAGTTGTGCATTTAAGTACGAGTAATAATTATAAACAAACATACATTAATTGACAATTTGCAATGATCTTAAAGAAGCTGTGCTTGCCAAATTTATATTAATTGTACAAAACGAATACAAAGCAAACATGACAAAAACAATTCCATTTTATATTTACACCTCATATGTGCTGCTAAAATAAAAGTGTTCATATTATCTATAAATTTATGCATATAAATATTCTTTTGAAACTTTACGTCTAATTTTTTATTCTTTCGGGCTATGATACAAACAGAATACTTATATTCCAAAGTACTATCAAATGGGATACAAAATTACATATAAATATAAATTATTTTACAAAGTTAACACATTTGAAAGGCAAAAAACAGGGAATCAGGCAAAAACACTGTAACCGAAGCTAACCGTTTCATTTTTAGTACCGGAACCTTAACTGAAATAAATTTTCTTTCAAGAACCGAAACGCTTGGACCGGTACGGTTGTGGTAAAGTTGCTAGGTCAAAGAGTTGACAAACTTCCAACTGTCATAACTTGAGGAAAACTAACACGATTTTCGGTCTCTTAATTCATACTGCATTAAGTTTTTTCATTTGGAAAATTCTATTAGGCTTGAGCAACTTCTATTTTCAAGCGGAATGTCATTTTGATCATGGTTTTTTATTCATTCAGTATTCAAATTTTAAATCTCTGGTTTTTACTTTTAATCAACTCCATATATCGTAATTAGTATAAAACGACTGTTTAAACTTGATTCTGAGGCCTTTCATTTTCTTGTAAAAAATCATGTAAAAATTAAGAAATATTTTGACTTGTTAAGTTGCTAGGCAGAGGACTGAGCAACTTCCGACTGTCATAACTGTGGCAAAACTGAACCGATTTTTAGCGGACTGTCATTTTGATCATGACTTGGCCTCTATATTCATTCTGTATTCAAATTTTGCTCAAATTTTTTATTTTTTGACTATCGAAGCCATGGTTCTATGTTAAAGCTTCCCACATTAAAGTTTTGAAATATGCCCATTCTAATAGTGCAAACGTTGTGCAGTCGTGTGGTGCAGCATGGTGTAGCGACCTTCGCTGGGTGTGGGTGGTGGAGGAGGTGGTGGGGCCAGCATATGCGCCATGGCAGCCATGCCCATTTGTGTGGCCGCATTTGGCGGCGCTAGATGATGCAGTTGCAGCGCGTCGTGATGATGCATGGCTGTTGGTGGTGGCGCCGCGCCTGGATGATGGTGATGGTAGTGATGCGTCATTGCTGAAGGTGCCGATGGTGGCAGTGGCAGTGGCAAATTTAACAAATTATTATTCGCTGCGTGTGTGCGAAAGTGCAGACTCAAACTGTCCGCCGTATCATAGGCCTTATCGCAGTCGGGGCACTTGAAATGCGCATGATCCAGTGTATCCAGTCCTACAGGATCAGTATCAATCGGCTCATCATCGTCGTCATCCACAATATCATGCTCGGTGCCCGACTCGAGCGGATGCAGCTTAAGTTTATGTGCGCGCATATCGCGACGCCTACTAAACGATTTGCCACAAACATCACAGTGATGATTCTTGATTCCCGTATGCGTAATCATGTGCTTGGACAGATCGCCCGCAGTGTAAAAAGCCTTCTGACAGAGCGAACAGATTTGATCCCGCACGCCACTGTGAATCTTCTGATGAGCCTGAAAGTTGCCCAGCGCCGAGAACTGCTTGGAGCAGATTTCGCACTGAAATGGCTTATTGCCCGTGTGCGTCCGTTCGTGCACTTTCAGATTATATTTCTGGGCAAAACGCTGCGAACAATAGCTACAAGCGTAAGGCTTTTCACCCGTATGCGTGCGAATGTGCTGCGTTAGCTGGGCAGCACATTTGAAACTCTTGTGGCACGTGGTCACATAGCAAGTGTGCGGGAGCTTCGGTACAGGCTTCGGTCCTCGTTTCTTGTGACTTTCAGGCGGTTTTCGCTGGTAACGCGAGCGACGTTTACTGCGCTTGATTGCTTCAGTCTGTCCTCCTTCCTCATCTTCGCTAGAATTGAGCTGATGCGTTTGGGGCAAGGGCTTGATTTCGCTAGCCACAAACTCGGTATTTGTGGCTGCATCATGTCTCCAGGACTCGTGCAAACCTAAATATTGACGCAAACGCATATCGCTATTTTCACACTCCTGCTGAAAGTGATACGCTACACCCAGGCGATAAAGGCAGTTATTACAAATGCCAGCGGGTAGACCGTCCGTTTTATACACCTGCAAATGCAATTTCTGTATGACCACTATGTTTATTTCCTGGCAAGGCATACCCGAATCTTTGAGCACATCATCAACATTTGTGATGGCATCATGGCAAACTCAGTGCTGTAAATAGAAGTAAGAGGACTTGGTGCGCCCTCCTCAAGACAGACGCGACATATTTTGTGCACATTAAAGTCCATAATAATGCCAAACTTATGTATTATTTAAAAGTAAACATTTGATTTGTTTTGCCACAGCTGCACTGTTGCCAACTTAGCTGTTTTATAGCTAGATCTGGCTATTTAAAGACTTCGTTTGCTAGAAAAAATTTTAAAATTGCTATTAGCTGAAAGTCTGGCAATTTTAATATATTTCCAGCTCAGTTTTGCTATTAATATTTTTGGTAAAACTGTGAAAAAGTGCACAAAAACAAATGCATCTGCTTTCCACCCAGAAACAGCTGTTGTTTCCTTAAATCTGGGCATCACTGGTGTGGAACGTCTGTTTTGCCCCAAACGCTGCCACCCTGTTAAATTTGTCGATCTCGCAAACTGTACAATTTTGGGTCAAATGTCAAAATTGGTACTTTAAAAATGTCCACCCTTCTTGACAATTTCTTAATTTTAAGGCTAGAATTTTTTACATTTTTGCAGAATTTTTGGTAGAATTTTGTAGATTTGTTAACATATTTTTTAGAATTAAATTTGAAACTTGTCTACCCTCGGGGTGCCGAGCTTCATACCATCATTAAAGTGCTTTCCTTAATTTTATCTAATTTCGAATTTTCAATTTTCATCGATTTATTATTAATTATTAATTTATTTCAATGTTATTGCATTTTGAAAATTGCATTCACCTAACGTCCAGGGATGGATTGAACAACTAATGAGCAACTGTTACCAGTGCCATCTACCGGCTTGTAGAAAGAGCATAAAACTGCGCGAAAAAATGACAATAAACATTTGTTTTCGAAAAAAAAGTACAGATCTCCAAAGGTCTGGCAACGCTCAAATAAACGGAAACTTTTTTTATACCAAGTGGCAGTGAGTGTGCATTGATTTGAATTCAAAAAAAAAGTTCAATAAAAAAAACATAACAAAAAAGATAATTTTCGGAAAACGGCACTGAAATGAAAATGAAAAATGATCCAGATCAGTCTTTAAGGCTGCCATACGTGAAATCTTTTTCTGAGAGATGGCAACGTTTTTCAAAAAACAATGTATGTGTTTTATAGTTGTGTGCGTGTTTGATTTTAGCCTATCGCTTGCAAAATAAATAAAAAGAACAAGTGAAATTCAATTGTATATATATTAACTAATCAACGCGAGCATTGCAATTGTAGCATACATGTGATTTGTTTGGCGTGGCGCAGCTGGAGGCTTAAATAGGGCAGCGGCGAGAGCGTGGATTTGGAGCAAGCAGGCTGTTTGGTGAAATTTTTGTTGTTGGTGGTGCAGCAGCCACGCCACCTCCTGCCCACAGCTCATACACACGCAAGATGCTGTGTATACAATATTAGCGAGAATTTCGAAGAAACACAGACTGCGTTGGGAATATTAATGCTTTTGTAAACAAAACAACACAGAAACAAAAAGCGCCAGCGATATTATTTTTGAGGTCATCACTAATTATTCCAAAGCACTTGGGGGCCAGCTGGTGAATGCAAAGATTACAAGTGTCAGTTTCAAAACAGTGTGTGCAATGGCAACAAGTCTTGGTAAATGCGAGCCGCAGGAAGTTGCAGCACCGGCAACAACAGCAACGACGTCAGCAACACAGCTACTAAGACAACGGCAATCAAATGGCGGCACCGTTCACGAGACTCCATCAACGTCATCGACGGCGTTGAATGGCAAGGCAGCTCCAGCAATAAAGGCCAATGACTATAGCTCTGGCACATTTATGAAACTTAAAACCTATTTGCTGGCCTTGCGTCCTTGGTCGCTCTCGGCCAGTTTGGTGCCGACGCTGCTCGGCTCCGCATTGGCATATCGTTCGCAATGGGCGGCCGATTTCTCTATGCTCACCTTCTTTCTCACCGCTTTTACGGTGGTCACGGTCCACTGTGCTGGCAATGTGGTCAACACGTATTTCGATTTCATCAAAGGCATCGACAAACAAAAGGCTGACGATCGCACACTGGTCGATCATATACTCACCAAGGATGAGGTAAATAAATAACTATATACAGTCAATCAAGTAATTTTTAAAACAAAATAGAAAATTAAAAACAAATGTGCATTTATTTTGACTTTCTTTATTTCTTGAAGAGATCATTGACAGCAATATTACACCTCATTTTAGGTGGTTTCACTGGGCGCTATTCTATATTTGGCTGGCTGCGGTGGCTTTGTACTGCTCGCCGTACTTAGTCCAGCCAAGATGGAACACTTGGCGCTGATTTATTTCGGCGGACTGTCATCGAGCTTCCTTTACACTGGCGGCATTGGTTTCAAATACATTGCGCTGGGCGATCTCGTGATATTAATACTGTTTGGACCCATTTCGGTTCTGTTTGCGTTCATGTCACAAACGGGTCATGTCGACTGGACGACGATGGGCTATGCCATACCGCTGGCCCTGAACACGGAGGCAATACTACATAGCAATAATACACGCGATGCGGAAAGCGATGGCAAGGCGGGCATCGTAACACTGGCCATTCTTATTGGACGCACTGCCTCGCATGTGCTGTATGCAATGCTGCTCTTCACACCATACTCACTGTTCTTCATCTTTGGTCTGAAATACTCACTATGGTTCCTGCTACCGTTGATAACGCTGCCACAGGCATTTCAAATTGAGAAGCGTTTCCGGGACGAGCAGACAATGCATGTGGTGCCCAAGCAGACTGCTAAGCTAAATTTCTTTTTTGGCATACTCTACATCATCGCCTGTTGCTGTGCCCAGCAGCTGCCCACGTTTGTCTCGCGAAAGCACTAGTTACTCTATATAAATATACACACTTATGTATATAAATATTTATGTACATGGAGATGGCATTGTCTTAAACTTCTGCAACAGTTTTAGGGAATTTCATTAGTTCTATTTGTTTGTTTTTTAAATATTGATTTTAGTGAATGTGGTTATGAATAATGTATTGTATTTGTCTCAAGTTTGCAGTTGCACAAATTTTGAATGCTTTGCTAGTCTCCTAGTCTCTAAAACTACAACTACTATTAAAGCTAAAAAAGCTACAACTAAATCTAACTCTAATTCTAATCTTAGAACTGAACATATCCCACAAAAGCTCATCGCCTGAGCTTGAATAACTCAATTCACATTTTTATTTATTTCACCTCAACTTTTATCTAAATGAAACCTATAGTTTGTTTTATATATAATGTACTCTTCCTATTGCGCGTTGGAATATCGGACCAAGATCGTTATAGCGTCGGCATGTGCAACAATAATGAAATCATTAAATGACCTAGTTATATATCAATATACATACATAACATACATATATATATTCTAAAGTTAATGTTACTTTATAGAGATGCTTCAAATGTGCAACTAAGTTATAAATCAATAACGCTGGCTTTGCTTTTTGTGTACAACAATTGTTAGCGTTTTTTTAAACACACTCAACCACATACATAAATCTGCATATATACATAAACAAATACATATATAAATGTATAAATATATATAATTAGATCATGTAAGCCCAGTGTCTAGCAGCAGGCTCAAGAGTGAGAATATCAACACAAAGAAACACAAACTTAAACTTTTAAAATGAAAATGAAAAGAAAAAAAAAAAACAAATGAATAATTCAAAATCGTATATACTATAAGCTTATCGGATCGAAAGATTTTTTGAACGAGCAACAATTGTTTTCCAAGCATAAATCACAATACCTAAGCATATAAACAAATAGCTTTAAATAACAATAACATACACAAAATATTTGTGTATCGGAATGACAAGAAGTGAAATATGTATTGTTACGAGTATAATGCGCATTCTAAATACAATATTGAATATTTAATTTTGTGGCAATATTTGTGCACAAAGCTGAAAATTTGTTTTTCATACATATATTTGTAACGGTATTTGTATTCGTAATTTTAGTGCTTAAAGTTAATTTTGTAATTCGCATGCACATATAAAATGCTTTTCTTGTTTGCTGAGAGCGTGCGAAATATCAGAGGCCAATGTGAATATTGAACTGAATGATCAATGTGAAACAAACAGAAAAACAAAAACATAACGAAAAATCAAATCAACTAATTGACAATTTTGTAGACTAACTTAACAACAATACCAACATCAATGAACAATAATAATTATAGTTATACTATGATAGTAATGAAAACCCACTTAGAGAATGAAAATGATTTGGGTTATTATATTCGATTCGTTTTGAGTAATTAAACAAATGGGATTAGTGGATATAATTCGATGTTCTGTTTACCATGTTATCTTCATGAATGAGAAATATTTATTTCATTTAAATGTTAAGCCAAAACATATTAACAAATTGCAACAGTATTATTTATTTCTCTGAATTCAAATTGTAATTTATGGCGGAAGAATGTAAATTTTAACTGCTATCAACATCGTTGCTGAGCTATCAATATCTAATTGACGATAACAGCCCAGATATGCTTCTGCTCTTTTGATTGCATTTTTAATAGGGGTGATCATATTTTTAAAAATATCAATATTGATAGTTCGATATCAAAGAGGTATTCTTGAAACAAATTCAGATTTGGTTTCGTCGAAAATTATCTAATTTTGAATTTTATTGGTTTTGTCCATAATTACTTTATTGCTTTTTTAGAAAATTTTTTAATCGCTCGAACAGTCCTAATTTCCTTCAAACTATCGATATTTTTAAGGCTGCCACACCGTTATCTATTTTGTATTTTTATTTTAGCTATTTTGCATCGTAATTTTAGGTTTTTTTTCGAATGCTGGCAACACTCAACAGCTGTTTTTGTTAAAGCAATTAAACAGCACTGGTGGGTGTAACAGTCTAGAATTGGGTTTTGAAACAAAACGCATACGAAATAAGTAAGCAAAGTTAACAGTAACAAAACAAGTCGTAAATATATTTAAAGTGCATGGAAGGTAACAATTACTTGTCATACTGTATGCCGCTTTCTTAGTAATGTCGACTTGACTTTAACCTTGCGCTCGGTGCATCCATAATACATATGCGCATTTCCTGACTGTTGTAGAATTCTCGACGGTTTTTTGATTGCCTAAATGCTGCGAAAATGAGTGACAGCCAAAGAATACTTGATATTAATTATGAATATAAGACAACACCGTCAATTGCAGTGCTGCGGAAATAGCAACAAAGTCAATATACTCCACAGCAGCTGCCGTGAGTAGCCTAGCGTATTATACTCGTTGCGCTTAGAGCAAGGATATATTGTATTTGTTGGAATGTATGTAACAGGGAGAAATAGGCATTTGCGACTCTATAAATTACAGTGTCAAATGACAAGAAAATTAAAAATTTATCGGAATTGAGATCTCGAATATCTTGCACATGTGCCCTTTGATCTTGGCCTGCTTTGTGGTGCTTCCTATTTTGTTTCAGTTACTAATCCTAATTACGAATTTCATTCCAGGTCGACATGTCCAACGATGAGAACAAGAACGCTGCGTCCATCTACGAGTTTACCGTAAAGGATACACACGGTAATGATGTATCCCTGAAGAAATTCCAGGGCAAGGTCGTCTTGGTGGTGAACATTGCCTCACAGTGCAACCTGACCAAGAAGAATTATCAGAAATTGACCGATCTTAAGGAGAAGTATGGTGACCGTGGTCTGATCATTTTGAATTTCCCATGCAATCAGTTCAACTCGGAAATGCCTGAGGCGGATGGTGAGCCGATGGTTTGTCACCTGCGCGACTCCAAGGCTGACATTGGCGAACTATTTGCCAAGGTATAATACGATTAATTCGAATCATATACGAATTGAAACAATTGTCTAATCCAATTTCTATTTATAGGTCAATGTCAATGGAGATGACGCCGCACCTTTGTACAAGTACCTGAAGGCCAAGCAGACCGGCACTCTAGGGAGCGGCATCAAGTGGAACTTTACCAAGTTTCTGGTAAACAAGGAAGGCATCCCAATTAACCGCTATGCACCCACTACTGATCCTATGGACATAGCCAAGGATATTGAGAAATTGTTGTAGATATCTAGTTTATAAGCAGTATAAGACTATTTACAAGTACATATACATTTATTATAGCTTTCGTCATGCCTCGTTAGCTGCATTAACTTACAACTTAGTCCTGTAGCTGTTAACCATACATATGGCTTTAAAACACAACTTTGAAAATGATAATTATAATTATTTAATACTTTATAATGAATCCCAGCTTAGTCATATGCGTATTATGTAAAAACTATATAAATGTTGTCTTTTCCATAACGTTCTAGTTTGAAAACTATTCGATGCCGGCAAAACGATAGTTGCTAATTAATAAAAACAATCGTTACTATCGATTTGGCAATTGAAGATTTGACAGCACTAGGTCGATTGCGGCTACACTGGCAATGTAAATTTTAGTTAATGCAAATTTCAAAATGCAATAAATTGCAACAATTTTATAATTTGATGAAAATTTAAAATTCGAAACTATATAAAATTAGGGAAAACATTTAAATTAAAGTTTGAAGTTCGCCACCCCAAGGGGAGAGAAGTTACCAATTTAATTCTAAAAAAAATATTTAAAAATATAGAAAATTCTTACAAATGTTTAAAAAATGCTGGCTTCAAAATTAAGAAAATATCAAAAATAAAAAATTTTCAATTTACCAATATTGACATTTGACCCAAAATTGTAGATAATACCAGATCGGAAAATTTAACAGGGTGCAACGCTTGGGCCAAAACCGACTTTCCGCACCAGTGATGCCAAGATTTAAGGAAACAACAGCTGTTTCTGGGTGGAAAACAGGTGCATTTGTTTTTGTGCACTTTTTCACAGTTTTACCAAAAATATTAATAGCAAAACTGAGCTGGAAATATATTAAAATTGCCAGACTTTCAGCTAATAGCAATTTTAAATTTTTTTCTAGTAAAAGGTTTTTAATAGCCAGATCTAGCTATAAAATAGCTAAGTTGGCAACACTGAACCTTGCTCCTTGGAGTTATGGCATGCATAAAAAGTATAATAAATAAACAATAGAACTATTTTAGTTTACTTTTAAATTAATAGTGAATGAAAAATATTTATATTAAAAATGCTGCGCTGCGGACATGTGAGGCGTTTGCTGCAGGTGCCACTACAACGTGTGTATTCAACTGGTGCTAATCCAAGCGGTGATAATGAAAGTGGAAGAGGGGGAAAAGGGAGAGACGTTGAGGACCAACATCCCATAAGGCGAACGTTTCGCTTGCTTGGCAATGATATGCGTAAAATTAAAGAGTTCTTCGTGCCACAGGAACTGAAATATGGCAACGATTTGGAGTCTACAAAAACACAGAGCAAATTTCAATTCCGAGGAAACAAAGCTGAAATTGATGAGTTCCAGACGCACTGTGATGTACTCATCATTGGAGGCGGCGGCGTTGGCAGTTCCATAGCCTACTGGCTGAAGGAGAAGGCGCGCGAAGGACTGAACGTGGTGGTGGTGGAAAAGGACGAAACGGTGTGTCTTAAATCTATAACTAAATGTAGTTAATTAATTTACACGCCTTACATAATTACAGTATTCAAAATCCGGCGTACAGGTGTCGACGGGCGGACTGTGCCCGCAGTTCTCGCTGCCGGAGAACATACAGATGTCGCTGTTTGGCGCCGAATTCATGCGCAATGCCGGCGAACATTTTGGTGAGGATATTCCACTTGGTTACACGCCTCACGGACACCTGGTGCTCGCCAACGCGGCGGATGCGGAGACACTGCAGCAGACATCGCAGTTGCAAAATGAATTGGGAGCACGCAATGAGCTGCTCACGGCGGAAAGACTGTCAGCAAGATTCCCTGGCTCAATACCCAGGACATTGCTCTGGGATGCCTTGGCCTGGAGCGGGAAGGTTGGTTCGATCCCTGGGCGCTACTCACGAACTTTAGACGCGCCGCCCGCGGCTACGGAGCACACTTTGTGCATGGCGAAGTCATTGATTTTAAGTACCAGAGTCAGTCGGATATCATTGTGACTGGCGACTCCGAAGCCAGCGAGGGCAGTTACCAAAGTCTCGACAAAGTCGTTGTCAAAATGCCAGATGGATCAAAGCGTACCATTAAGTTTGCACTGTGCGTCATTGCAGCGGGCATCGAATCTGGGAATGTGGCTCGTTTGGCCCAGATTGGTCATGGTGCGGGAATGCTGCGTGTTCCGCTGCCGATAGATGCTCGCCAGCGTCACATGTATGTGCTGCACACAGAGGAGCCGAGTGCGCCGGGATTAACAATGCCCATGATTGTGGACACATCCGGCACATTCCTGCGGAGGGATGGCCTAGGTGGTGACTATGTGTGTGGTCACAATGCAGAGGAAACGACTGGAGATTTAACATATTTTGAATCCACTATACGACCAAGTCTCATCAGACGGATTCCCTCATTGGCAACTGCCAGCGTTGTGCAAAGTTCCTCCGGCTTGTACAATTACAATGTATACGACGAGAATGGAATTCTCGGAGCACATCCGTACTATCATAATCTGTACATTGCAAGCGGATTCAGTGGACAGGGGATTCAACAGACTCCGGCAGTGGGACGTGCCATATCCGAGCTCATTATGGACGGACAGTTCCGCACATTGGACTTGTCCCGCCTGAGCTTCGATAGATTAATTGTGGACAAACCAATGTATGAGTTTAACGCTCTAAATTAAATTTAATTTGTTGTACATTTGTTATGTAGAGAAAAAAGAAAAGAAAACCAATGCAATTTGTAACTGGGAAAAAGTGTTCTACTTGAATTGACCTGGTGCCTGGCCAAAGAGTCCTCCACCCTGTTTACTTGCGGCACGGGAAGGCGCAAAGCCGAGCAGCTTTTGAATATTCTGGCGAATGGACATCGTTCACAGAATGTACAGGAATATAAAAGAGCAGTCGGTGTAATCATCGCCCGACAGATTGCGATGACTCAGTCCCTGAATCCATGAGATGGGGTAAATGGCAATTGTGCCACGACGCGGCCATCAAAGATGCTATTGAACATGCTCAGCAATGCGGTAAATGCGAATTCCGTGGCAAACATGGACTTCATCTTCACCAGCGACAAGTCGCGATTGTTGTTCTTCAGTTTCTCCTCATAAAGGCTATAGTCGAGATCCCGACCATAGGATACCCGTTACTTATTTCAATATATATATATAAAAGTGATTTAAAGAAATTATTTGTATTACTTTGAAAACATTGAATCGCCGTAACTGCCGTTCTACTTGTCCGATCTTGATGCGATTCAGTGGGATAAAAAATAATACTAATAGATAACGTTAATAACCACAAAAAACGAATTATATTAAAAACTGTGGGTGGGGTGGTTTTTCGCGATTTGCGGAGGCGGAGGGAGGCGTGTCAAAAATTTAAAACAAACTTGACCTCCATGGGGTCTATAGAAATCTGTTTGCCAAGTTGATGATGATCAAGAATATATACTTTATGGGGTCGGAGATGCCTCCTTCTCCCTGTTACATACACTCCAACGAACACAATGTAGCCTTTTACTTATTTTGTAAGTAATGGGTATAATTAAATACATATATTAAAAGAGTCTGAATTAATTTATACGTACTTACCTTACCAGCAATTGTTTTCAATGCCCGCCCCCCCTCTGACCAACAAAGGGCTCTTTTTTGTTAGGGAAGGCCATAATATCATACAAACACATAATAATATATAATAGCACTGGTGGTCGACACATATAGCAAAGGCACGTTCTGAATGCCTAAGAGCACGAAGGGCCTATTACAGAGCCAGGGGCACCGATGCACACGCTAGCCATAGAGTAGTGTACGGCGACAAGAGAAGAGTATTTAAGAGAGCCATTAAGAAACAAAAAAGGCTTTGTTTTCTCAGGATGTGCAAAGAAGCAGACCAAGACCCTTGGGGTTAGGCATACAAAGTGGTAATGAAGAGAACGAGGGCCTTTAAAAACTCAGTTCCAAATAGCAGACATTGGCAACTGGCAAACATTGTGAGCACAGAAGATGAAGTCGTACAAGCAGCCCATGGTATGAAAAACGAGACATCACCGGGACCAGACGGCATTCCAAACAGGGCGCTGAAATTAGCAATTAGCGCGCAGACAAACGTGTTTGTGGCATTATATAATACGTACCTTAGTGAAGGAGTCTTCCCGTCGCAATGGAAGGAGCAACGCTTGGTGCTAATCCCAAAGCCTGGCAAGCTAGCAAATGACCCATCGGCCTACAGACCCATCACCATCTCGCGAGTGACGAGCATCGCTGGGAGTGCTATCGAAGGGAAGAGATGGAAGGGAGGCTCAAAGCAATAATAATTAATAAAAAAAAGACGAAAATTGGCATTGTGCACTGTGAGCAAAAAGGGTGAGCTTCTTTGTACATAAAAATTACTTTTTGCGCAGTGCCGAATGCCAATTTTCGCCTTTTTTTTTATTAATTTATATTTTTATTGAAAATTTTTAGATTAAACTGAATTTTGTTCGTCACAAAATTGGATATCAGAAGTTTTGGGGCTAGAAATTGCTTTCGTCACTAGACTTTTACCTCGTGTAGAGGTTTTTTTTGTGGGATATCAGAAATTTTTGCAATTGCTTCTGCTTTTGAAATTGTAACTTTATCATTAATGCAGGCAAATAGAAAAATATATAAATTTAGTTGTTGAACGTATTTCATATCAAAAAAAAATTTTTTTTCTTTAATTATTAAGAAAAACTAGGGGGCTCCACCGCCTGCTCGCGTTGCCGTACTTACTATGAAAAAAAGTTTTTCATACTAAGACTCGAATTTCGCCCGATCGGTCCTATGACAGCTATATGATATAGTGGTTCGATTAGAACCAACTTTGGTCAGGATATATAAGTCTAACTTAAATGCATATTATATTAGTTTGGTTACGATTTCTCATTAAACAATAAAGTTTTTCACAGTAGAACTTGATTATCGTATTTTTAATTTAAATTAAAAAAAAAAAAAAATTTAACCAAAAGACCCCAACAGCCCCATTAGCTGCAATCATTACAATTTTTCCCCTCCCACTTGCACCCCCGTGTCTCATGACCCAGGTGAATTAGAAAAAGTTTTAGTATGTCATTTTGTAAGTTAGGACTAAACCTTTCGATCGGTATATAACTCGATCTGATCGGACAGTCGTAGCAAATTGTCAATATTAGCTGTATATATTGCTAGTCGCCTTTTGCACCCTTCGTGCTGTTTTCGTCACTAGCGTGCCGTCCGCAGTGATTCTATCAGTTCGGTTAAGACATCTTAATAAACAAAAATTTTTTTCATTCTAAAGACCTGGCTACACTTAGAGCGAAACGACCGCGAAATCAAAAACTCCATGCAAAACAAACGGTAAATTTTTTTTTACAATTTGCAGTTTGATATTTGGTTCACACTTCTCTATACGTAACGCTACGTATCGGCATAACGTTGTGTTAACTATAACATGGCACTGTTAAAGCAACTTTTCGAAATAACGTATTGGAAAGAGGTTTCAAACCTATTTTCGTCAGTGAACAAAGAAAACAAGGGGGGTCTGCCCAATGCTCGCTTCTCTCGCCTACCCCCGGCTCGCTTCGCTCGCGGTGAGGTGCGGCTACAGTCGAGCACGCTCGACAATAGGATACCCTGAGCCCATGTACTCTTTTATATAAGTTGATGGCAATTATATGATATATGAAACCAAATTAAACCAAATTTGGTCAGAATGTAAAATACCAACTTAAATGCATATTCTAATAGTTTACAAAAAACTTTTCCATACTAAAAGTTGATTCTTGACCGATCGGTCCTATGACAGCTATATGATACAGTCGACCGATTTGAACGAACTTCGACAAGAATGGAAAAACCAAGTTAAATGCATATTTTATAAGTTTGGTTAAGATATCTCATACTAAGACTTCATTTTTGATTGAGAGTCTCTATTGCAGCTATATGATATAGTGGACCGATTTTAACCAAACTTGGTCAGGATGTATAATACCAGCCCAGATGCATATTTTATCAGTTTGGTTCTGATATCTCAACAAACAAAAAAATTTTTCATACTAAAAACTTCATTTTCGATGTAACGTTTCTATGACAGCTATATGATATAGTGGTCCGATCCAAAAATAAACATTATACCCTTTTTTGAGCCCATTTTTAATGGGCACAGGGTATAAAAACAAACTTGTTCTGCCTATGGTATCCAGGAATCTACATACCGATTTTGAAGTCTCTAGCTCTTATGGTCTCTGAAATCGACGCGTTCAAACAGGCGGACAGACAGACGGACAGGGCTAGATCGACTCGGTTGTTGATTCTGATAAAGAATATATATACTTTGGGGGGTTTGCCACGCCCCCATCTGCCTATTACATACATTCTGCCAAACACATTATACCCTTTCTTGCCCATTTTCAATAGGCTCAGGGTATAAACGTTACACACGCGAAACTACGAACAACTTTCGGCTTTCTTAAATCACTGTGTTTATCACGTTATTAATGCACCACTGAACTAATATATCACTCGATATTATATTTAACGTATTTAAAAAAATTAATTAGAAATTGATAAATTGCAAATCGTAATCGTAATCGCTTGGAATCGATGTAGAGTGAGTCAAGAGTAGCCACAAACCACAACTTTGTTCAGCCTGCATTCTGGCAGCACGCATTTTCCTCTCTCACTCTCTCCATCTTATGCAACAAATTCGAGCCTGCCAAAGGCTGCTGCAGTGCGCGCGAAATTTGAAATAAAAGACAATGTCTAATTTTATGAGATTTTTAAAACGGAAAATGTTAAGTTTTTTTTATTACAATAATAATAAGCAGATACTTATTATATATGTAGAATTATCGTTTCTCTTTATTTTATTTATTGATTTTTACAAGCATAATATTGTCGCTGATGCGTGTAGCTCTTTCGGTAGCTCAAACTGAAGTAGTTGTTGTAATGACTGGTTCAGAAGAAAGCTCGCGGAACCAGTAGTTGTTTTCGGCGATGCGTTGTTGCCAGATCGGGCTGTTGCCGCGGTAACGGCAACGCCACATATATATGTGTGAGAAATCGGAAATTTCAAGTAATTAAAATTATTTTTTTGCAGCTTTCAGTGCTCGGCAAAGATGCAAAAGTAGTGCTGCAATATGATCGCTTTTCCTCTCATGCAATTTCATGCATAGCAATCAGCTTCTGCCCGACTATATTGAAAACTGTGACGTCATACGGAATTTCGCCTTGCAATATAATAACACAATTATATTAATCTAATTATATACTTGTATATATATAAATTATACATCAACAATTTCATTACATGATATCGATAATTCTTTTGCTTATCGCTTTTACTATTTCGTACTCTCTTTGTGCGCGCATTGCATATAAACGTATCATGCTGTCTGGCTCGCACGTTCAACTTGCTATGCAAATGTAATTATTGAATTATTGAATTAAATGTAATTTCGAAATATCTTCTCTATTTATGGGTCAATCGCTTTGAAATTTTCAGAGTCGTTTAATAGACTTACTTCTCACCCGATTATGTAGTTAAGGAGTGCTATGTCAAAAATTGCGCCTGTATATCGTTTTGTGCAATTTGTGGGCGAAGGAAGCGTGCCATCAAAAATTGGATCAAACTTGACCTGCGTATGGTATCCAGGAACCTACATAACAATTTTGAAGTTTGTTACTTGAAATCGAAACCCAAAAGAAAATGGGTACTATTTCGTACTGTCTTTGTTCGCGCCCTCAGTGCTGCCAGTTTAGCAATTTAGTTGCTAGATCTGGCAACTTTTAAAAAACATTTGCACCTTTTCTTTTTAAAATGCTATTAGCCACAAATCTAGCAACTTTTAATTTTTCTTTAGCAATTTTAGCAACTTTATTACAAATCTAGCTATTTTAAAATTTTCTTTAACATTTTTGCCTATTTTTGTACATTTTTCAATTGATTGCACATATTACGATAAATAATTGTCACAAAGATATCGGAGCTTGAATTAAACTCAGTTGATCGATTTCATGAACTTCTTCGCTCACTCACTCTCTTATTGACTTTTCAATTTTGCTGACTGGTTATGGTCTACACAGACATTGAAAATGTTGCCATAATTATGATCTTCCCTATGAGTACTTGATTCAAATTTCAGGAAATGAAAAGTACTCGGACACAAGTGAAGCTGACGAGTTAGATAATGCAATAAGTATTCTCTCTTAAATATTATGACAAGAAATCATTTATTTGAAACTCTAAGAAATCATGTTCCTTATTAATTTAATTTTTTGTGATAAGAAATCATGTTTATTTTAATTCTAAGTATTGTTAGTTTGTGTTTTTTCTTAATAAAATACTTATTTTTTGTAAACTAAAATTTTAGTGATTTAGCAATTCTTTTGGCAATTTTTACAAAATTTTAACAATTTTTAGCAACTTTTTTTTCATATCTAGCAATTTTTGCTATAGAGATTCTGGCAGCACTGCGCGCCTTGCATGCAAACGTATACATGCTGTCTCGCTCGCACGTTCGATTTGCCATGCATATGTAATTATTGAATTAAATGTAAATTCCGAAATAACTTCTCTATTTATGGGTCAATCGCTTTGAAATTTTCAGGGTCGTTTAATACGCATAATTAAAAAATTGGAAACAAACTTGACCTGCGTATGGTATTTACAAACCTGCACTCTAAATTTGAAGGCTCTAGCACTTATAGTATCTGAGATCGACGCGTTCAAACAGACGGACAGGGCTAGATCGACTCGGCTGCTGATCCTGATCAAGAATATATATACTTTTATGGGGTCTGCCATGCCCCTTTTGCCTGTTACATACATTCTGCCAAACACATTATACCCTTTAATGCCCATTTTCAATTGGCTCAGGGTATAAAAATGAGCGCGCCAATTATTTTGATGATTTTGGAAAAGTGGATAAGGTGTAGCTGCACCGATAAAAAGAAGAACGCAGATATGAATAAATATAAAAAAATAAAATAAAGCTTTCTTCAATGATAATATTAATAAAATAAAATTTAATATATGCAATAAGCATGCATAACTATGAAACTACATAAATGCAAATAACGAACATAATTAAATTAACGCTTTCCTAAATTTTATTTGGTTAAATTAGTTTTTGTCATTTTATTTTGTTTATGAACAGCTGATTTGGTTTAACAGGGCATAAAAACAGCGCAGGGTCGCTTAAATGCGTATATCGATAACAAAAATACCAAAATTCTGTACATAACATAACAGCTGATTTTCAGCGGGGAAAAAGGGCAAACGTAACGATTTCAGTTCGCTCCGAGTGTAAACTAGGCTTAAGACCTTATTTTCGATTGAGCGTGTCTATTGCAGCAAAATTTGGCCAGAATGTACAATAATAGCCCATATGCATATTCTATGAGTTTGGTTCTGATATCTTAACAAAAAAAAAAAAAAATTTTTCATGCTAAAACTTCATATTCGATGTATCGTTTCTATGACAGCTAAATGATATAGTGGTCCGATCTAAAAATAAAAACAAACTTGATCTGCCTATGGTATCCAGGAACCTACATACCAAGTTTGAATTCTCTAGCTTTTATGGTTTCTGAGATCGACGCGTTCAAACAGACGGACAGGGCTAGATCGACTCGGCTGTTGATCCTGAGCAAGAATATACATACTTTATGGGGTTTGCCACCACTCCTTCTGCCGAAGGGGAAAATATAAATATGTATAATAAAACGGACCAATGGCTATAGAGCAGTGGACGGCACCAACACACTCATATGTTTCAGTGCGTTAGTGTGCGAGTTTAAAGAATATTTTTTTTTTATTTTTTAAAAATTCAAATTTATAAGTTATTAATTCACTCAAAATCCCCATAGGGCTCTGTTAGCGCGCAAGCAGCGCGCGTCGAAAAGTCATACAAAATGAGAATATTCATCTCTCGCCCTCTTTGCACATACATGTCCTTATGTAGCCAGACAGAGAGATGTATTTGGGCGCGCAGGTTCATCTCTATGTATGCGTGCATCTTGCAATAAATGTGTGCATATGTATGGGCTGCTGAGAGAATTGACAACATCGCTTTGTTTATAAGTTGATTCCCTTTAAAATTTGTAAGTAAGCTCTAATACCCTGTACAAATAAATTTTTTAATGAAGAAATTTCAAGCGCAAATAAATATTTAAAATTATAAAAACAACACATCGCATATTTTTTTTAGTATCTACATATATAAAACTATAAGATTTACGATTTTTTTCTTTATAAAATATTAAAGACAATTATTTTTTATAGCTAAAGGGTATTTCATAGCACGCATGTTTTGTATTTCGCTTGCTGTGCCAGCAACGAGCTCGGCCAGCCAACTGAATCGAAACCAAAAATAATTTCCCTCAAACGACGCGTCCACCGAAAAATTACCCAGTGGACGCCCCGTCATGCTTTTAGCTGAGACACTCAGTTGTATGGGATGACTTCTCTATAGGTTATTTGCTTAGTGATGAAACCCACCAACAAAAGCAAGAATATACAGTGGGGCGACATGGTGTAGTCACCACAGTGCCTATGCAAAAGCCAAAAATAAAAAGGTCAAGCTAAAATTTGGACTTTAAATGTGTAAGCACTGTTGTTTGGTCTAGCTGTTAAACTGTATTCTTGTTTTTGTATTGTTCTAATTTTCCTTTTCAAGAATAGCATCAAAAGAGACAGCATGATATTGTTTTGGTATTGCAGCGTGAGCAACTTGCAAGTAGACCAGTTAATACAAAAATTAAAAAAAGCTTTTAAAACAAAGCTATTGTGCGATGGGTTAATATTATAAATAAAGGTATTAACTATATTTATACTACTAATTCGTACTGTCTTTGTGCGCGCCTTTCATACAAACGTATACATGCTGTCTCGCTCGCACGTTTGATTTGCCATGCAAATGTAATTATTGAATTCATTGTAAATTCCAAAATAACTTCTCTATTTATGGGTCAATCGCTTTGAATTTTTCAGGGTCGTTTAATACGCATACTTCTCAACTGATTGTTCAGTTAGGGAGTGCTATGTCAAAAATTGCGCCTGTAAATCGTTTTTTTTCAATTTGTGGGCGAAGGGGGCGTGGCATCAAAAATTGGAAACAAACTTGACCTGCGTATGGTATTCACAAACCTGCATTCCAAATTTACTCTAGCAAAAATCTCTAGCACTTACAGTCTCTGAGATCAACGCGTTCAAACAGACGGACAGGGCTAGATCGACTCGGCTGTTGATCCTGATCAAGAATATATATACTTTATGGGGTCTGCCACCCCTCCTTCTGCCTGTTACATACATTCTGCAAAACACATTATACCCTTTTTTGCCCATTTTCAATGGGCTCAGGGTATAAAAAGTATATGTACTTCCTGCTGTGTTTTGTGTAAATTGGTATTGTCTTAAGTACGTTATTTTGGACATTCTGTGTTTGTCTTTGCTGTGTTTCGTTAGAGGTTTCGCTATGAAGTCCTGCTCACGCCTCAATAAATCTTTTTGTATATTATTAATAAACATTGGAAGATTATCAGGTGTTAAATTCAAGTACTGAGAGCCGCCGAGGCTCTTGCTATATACAACTAGTCGGCCGGTGCTACAGTCGAGCATACTCGACTGTCGGAGACCCCGTACTTACTATTCAAAAGCAGCCACTTCTAAAAATTAAATAATTTTTACTATAAACTTTAATTCTTATATATAAGCCTACATAAATGTAAGTCTTTAACAGAGATAAAATCAAAACTACATGTTCAACATGCAAAATGTTGTTATAAATAAGCTAAACAACACTTAATTCATATAGTAACATAATTGAAGCAAAAAATTTAATTAAATAATATATTTGAATCAAAAAAAGTTGACAGATAAATTTATTAAAAACATAAATAAATATACTAAATTTATAAAACATTAAATTTACATAGAATTCTCAAATGACATTTATATAAATGTCAATATAAAATAATTTAAATAAAATTATTAAACATAAATTCAATATATTGTGTCAATATAACATTCAAAAATAATAATTTAAAAAAATTTTGAAATTAAATAATAATTTGAAAAAAAATTAAAAAATAGCTAAAAAATCAGGTAAAAATAAGTGGCCCACGGCGGGAATCGAACCCGCAACAAAACTCCAAAAAATATTGAATGACAGCCGCTTAGCCTCCCAATTTGCCACATTACTTCTTTTATTACTCAATTACAAAATCAAAAAAAATTTTTTTAGTCTTTAATCATCATACATTTATTTATTTTAAATGAAAAAGAAAAAAGAATAAAAGCTAAATGTCTTTCACCCACGGCAGTACTCGAACCCACGAACATTCTCTGACTCCCCGCCTCTTAGCACACTACGCCACAGAAGCACACGACTGATAGGACGCCAATTTGTTATATAATAAGTTAACTCAATTTTCATGTTATAAAGTTATTCAAGATTTTTCCTTCCAACGCTCCCTTATCAAATCAAACAGTAAAATTTATTATTTGAATATCTTGACTATTTACTGTCCGATCAAAGTGAAATTTTCAGCAAAAATCTAGGATACTTCTCTTGGTCTATGCAAAATCTAAAGTCTCTAGGTTTTTAATTGCTCTTATAATTTGGATATGAAGTTTTCTATGTAGATTTGTAGGCGGTTAAGGGGGCGTGGCCAAATTTTGTAACATACTTCATCTGCCTGCATTTAGAGCAACCTCCATACCAAGTTTGGTGTCTCTAGCTTTTAAATTGTTCTTTTAATTTGGATATGAAAATTTCTATGTCGATTTTTGGGCGGTAAAGCGGGCGTGGCCGAATTCTGAAGCAAACTTGATCTGCTTCCTTTCTACATACCAAGTTTGGTGTCTCTAGCTCTAATAGTCTCTGAGATCTAGGTGTTCATACAGACGTCAGGACAGCAGGACAGCTATTGATGCTGATCAATAATATATGTATATACTTTATAGGGTCTGCCACGCCTCCATCTGCCTGTTACGCACATTTTTTTTAAAACAAACTTAATAGACCCCTGTACTTGTTTTAAGTACGGGGTCTAAAAAGGTAACCTAACCTCAACTTAAATAAAGCACATGTATTTGGCGAGAACCCGACTGACGCCGCCGAAAAGATGCAAGATGCGTTGTTGTTTTTTGCTCTAGTTGTCTTTTGTTGTTGTTAATGTTAATTTGATGTTACATTATTGCTTTTTGTCTTTAAAAAATAAGATTTAAAAAAAAAAAAAATCGATTTTAGACTGGTTGTTCCTATGGCAGTTATATGATAGTATACCGATTTTCACTAAGCTCGCCCTGGTTATATAAGATTTCTTTTATGAAGAATTATGAGGTTGCGTTGCAGTATAATGGAAAACAAAAAAGTTTCCCATACAAACACTTGATTTCAGACCGATAATTCATATGACAGCTATATGATATGGTGGTTCGATCCGGCTGATTTTTATACGTCATCTTACCATAAATTTATAAAAATTTTGTGTTAAGTTTCCAGCCTCTACCTCAACTAGAAGTATTTATGGCATTTGCCAATTGCAACCCTCTAGATCTAGCGGAGAAATATCTAAATTGGCAACACTGCTGCTGACTCAATTTGCCTCGCATCAATAGCGGCATTA